>NW_022589713.1:10371276-10851276 GCF_004348235.1 Phoca vitulina | reverse complement strand
ATGCTCTGGACACACAGAAAGCCTAAAATTGAGACAGAATTACACTGGCATTGTATAAATAATCTAACTGTGACCTATGGGGTTAAAACCTATAATTGGAGTGATACTTCAAAGCAATGACTACTTTTTCAATGCTATTTTGTGCAGACAGATAGGAAGATGACTTGTTGGGGTTTTATTGGCCAGGAACAGTACTGCAAAAGTGATATTTTCAACAGCTGCTGGTGCATTTGTGCTCTGACAAATTAGAGGCTAAATCAAAGCATTAAAGAACATCAAAGGCTTAATTTAATGCAAAAACAAGTACTCCAACTGGATCTATTTTACAGTGAATTAATAATGCAGATTTATACAGAATATAGATGCTTTTTTAAGGTTTGGAAGATCATTTTTGCCTTCAAAATATAAGATCCATAGAATGCCATTTTTTAACCATGCAAAAAAATGCAAAATATTTTGGTTTACTGTGCAAATTCTAGGAATTTACTAAATGATTGACTAATTGAAATGTGTATTGATTACCAAAACTAAGGATATTTGCCATGAATGTAGTAACAAAATAGACACAGATGAACCACTGAGCTCAGCTAAAATTCTTAAGGGATACATGGTAATTGCTCTAAAGGCCAAAAGTATTTGCCAATTATTATGATATAAGAAAAATACATATATGTGTACATACACACTACTTATGCTATATTGAGGATTTATGCATATTTAGTAGACTTGCTTAGCTATGTACTTACCAATAGTTCTGCTCAAAGATGAAAAATATCTTGTGAAACATTTAGTAGAAATTGAAAATGCAGATAAAAATGCAACTTTACAAATGCAATTCTACAAATGTGTTGATATGAACAAAGACAATTCTAAAATTGAGGATGGTGATTTTTTTTAACTCTTTTGAAATGTTCACAAATGTAAGTTTTCTTTCTTCCTAGGTTGGAACTTACCTGAAGTTCCAAAATTGATATTAAGGCACTTGGAAAGTCATCCAGCAGATGTGTGTGACTGTACTGGTCTTATTTCTTTTCACTAAACTCTAAATCTTTTCTTCGTCCAGGACCACCCTTGGAATATCTCCAAGCATTATCCCAATATACACAAGTTACAAAAATAAACGAGTCAGGTTTTTCTAGAAAATATTTCCATATAGTTATAAGGCTTCCATAGAATCCTTTGGGTAAACTAAGAACACATTTCAAATTATTTTGTATGTTATTTGATTTTTTAAAAATATCTAAGACTATGCTTATTTAAAGCTTTACTTAAAAAAAAATCATGTTGATCACTAACTATATCACCTAAATTAATTTCTTACTTTCACCAATAGGGGCAAGGCGTTGGGAGTAATTACTGTCCATTTTTCCTTCAGGAAGAGAACAGATTCTGCCAACACACTCTGGTGAAAAGTACACATAATATCTGAGCTCTGATGTAAGCAGAATGCCCAGTTTGAAAATAGTGAATTTGTATCTATTATGTATTACAATAAGTCCCCCTTCCTCATTAATTTTACTGAAGTCTCCAGATGGGAAACAAAATATTAATTTTGTTCAGCCTTAGGCATTGTTGACTGTTAAGGTACTCACTAAATCACTGATCTTATTCACATTAATATTAGATTTCTGCTATAAAAATTTAGGACCCTTGGGTATAGGGTTCAGTTTGTCATAAGTATAATTAATTGTTTTTAAAAATGATTAATTTGTCAAAATAGAAAAATATATATATTGGGCAGATGAGGCTCCTGAGCAAGCTAGCCTACCTTAAAGTCGTGGTAATACTCATGAAATTATGCAAATTAATTGACTCTTTCAATGTTGCATAAAATGCTACTTCTAGTACAGTGCATGGAACATTAGGTTGTTCATCCAGCAAAAAAAAAAAAGGGGGGGGGGGAAGTTGCATTTCAGAGGCTGGAATCTTACAAGCGAGGCCTTATGGTTGAGGATACTCACAACTACAATCTATTTTTCTACAAAGCAATTGACTTTCAACCATTGCACACAGAACTTGTGCTGTTTATTACAAATTTTTCCCCAAACAACTGTAAAGAAAAAGCCAGCTATGTCTTGTGGATTTTCCCTCCTCTTAATACAAAGAAAGAGATTTTCACTGTTCAATCATGCTAAAGTAAAATAATATTTATTCTAAAATTATTTAGCAATATGGGCTTTTACTGAGACAGCCTCATTTAAGAGCCCCCCAAAACAAAATATGGTATGTAAAAATCTGATTAAATCATGTCAAGTTAGTCTACTAACTAAGCAGTAAAAATCAGAGACAACAGCAAAATAAAAAAGCAGTGCTCTCCAGATAATTATTCTGTCTAAAAGTAAATTTAAGTCAATTTTCAAAGACTGGAATGAGAATAGCAAACTTAGGTCATATTACTGAATTTGGTGATATCATAAATGCATTCTTATTTTAAACCACCTCTAGCAAATGAGTGATACAATTCAGAAATATTCAACAATTAAATCTTAGAAATAAACAAAATTGCCCTGTGGCATGATCAGACCTACTCTAAGAAAATAACAAAATCTCCCATTGGAGATGTAAGGCCACATTCCAGGGTTTCTACCAAAGAGAGACTGTATCCTCTGCTTTGCAACCATGCTCTCTCCTTAGACAAATTAACACTCAAGTGATCAATTATTATAGTTTAAGGCAACAACTCCAGGCTTAGTCTAACAGACATGTATTAATTTTCAACTCTCTGCCATTAAGATTACATTAATAAACATATTGGAGCACTATTGTTACAATGAAATCTGTCCCTCAGAATTTTATTGCTTTGGTTTTTCTCATTTTTTTTTTACACCAGTTTAAAACTGACCACTTGATTATAAAATTAGCATAATTGATTTTTACATTATGAATGCTCTATCTTAATGTTCACCTATAGTAAATGAATTCTGTAGGTGAGATTCCATGCTTTACTAAGGCTCTGACAATGTGTCTGCAGCCCATCCTGTAAGACGTGTTTAATATGAAAATCAAGACAATAGTTATTTCCAATATCATCTAATCTATTTTTTAAGATAAAATGTAAACCTAATTAAAAGACTCTCCAAAGTATGGACAAGAGTTTTCACAAAATACTTTTAAACCATGGATTTTAAAATTTGCTCTAAACTAACACATTTTTTAGGGAGACTTGGTGTTCCATGGTAATTATCAGTACTGAAATCCATTTATTCATTTTGAATGTGTATTATTCAGGGAGTTTCTCCCCTTACCCCGTTCACGGTAAGGCTGTGTTTCATCAATATCTAAACAACTCTCACAAGTAGATGCTTAAATTAAAAATGGTCAAAATTTCCCCAAACTACATTTCTACCTATACAAAGAGAAAACAACATGATGAAAATTTAGCATGTGTTATAATTTCCCCTTTTCTTATATTCATATACAGGGCTTTTTAAGATTTCTTTCCAAACTAGAAAATCAGGACAACATGCAAACACATTCATGTCCCAAAATACTATGATAGGAAGTAATCACGTAATGAGCCAACACTCTGCTCAGTGAGTACACCAGTTAGTGAAAATCAGAAAATTAAAGGAAGCATGTTTATTTAAATTAATTGTGGCTTATTGATGTAATCACCCATTTCTGTTACCCAAGTATGTTTTAATTCATGCACATTTATAACTCTATAGACTATGCATCTTTCCACATGGTCAAACAATTTCGGTCTACTAATGTACTGTGTAGAATCTTAGATGACACCAATATTTGTGGGTCAATTATTCTAATGCTAAAACCAGTATCAACTGAGTTACCACGTTTGGTTTTAAAACCTAGTTTCCGGGGCGCCTGGGTGGCTCAGTCGTTGGGCGTCTGCCTTCGGCTCGGGTCATGATCCCAGGGTCCTGGGATCGAGTCCCGCATCGGGCTCCCTGCTCGGCGGGAAGCCTGCTTCTCCCTCTCCCACTCCCCCTGCTTGTGTTCCCTCTCTCGCTGTGTCTCTCTCTGTCAAATAAATAAATAAAATCTTTAAAAAAAATTAAAAAATAAAACCTAATTTCCATGCTTTTATACTGCCTATAGTGGTTTCAGCCCCAGCTAGGAGCCTCAAGCTTATTGGCCCAACTTGAGACAGACACTGAGCAAAATCTGCTACAGCCATGTTTACGGCTGTGTGGAGTTCACTGTTTGAATTCCAGTTTGGATGTGCAGTGGAAAAATGGCCCAACCTAATATATCCAAACAGGTGGCACATTTACCAATGTCCAAGTATTACCCTAATCATCCCTTAGATGAGCCCTAATGAGCTTTTCTGCTCATTAAGAGTCCCCAGGTTGGACCATCCCAAACTCTCATTAAGAATCCATTTTTTACATGTATACAAAGGACCACTAACACTATGCAGTAAGGTTGTCGCAAAATGTCATGATTTCTCACATATGCCATTTCCTCTGGTGGTTTCTCCCTACACTTGTCTCTAAACTGTGAGCAGAAAATTTGAAAATATAGCAGGTATAAAACCAATATACCCGAGGATTCCAAGTATACACGGAGGATTCTTTGGGAACAGACGTTTAGATGAGTGACTGAAATTAGAGAGATTGTGCGGATACCATGAAATGTCCATGAAACTTGAGGTTGCAAGACATTTTCACATTTGTTCATTTAAACAAAAACATAATGTCAACACACATTACAACAATTGTCACAGCTACTTTTTACTGAGTGCCTGCCTGCCATCTGCCAGCACTGTGATCTGGTCTAGATTCATCCTTGCATTTAAACGATCCTCTGAGGTGGAGATCACGGCGCACATCATAAACATGAAGAGACCAAGGCATAGAGAGATTAAGGGTCTGCTCAAGGGTCTCAGCCACACAGCTAGAATTTGATATTCCAGAACTGTCTGCCTCCAACCTTGACTACTTCCTCTGTCATTTACACCAAGAATTGCCACTTTTCCCTTCCCTCAGATCAGCAATGGGTGCCTAGCCCTCGGTGTGACCACAGCTACAGCTCTTCATCTGACTTCATGGTCCTTGAAGGTGGGAGCCTGTTTTTCTTTGCAACACTGGCACCGACCACAGCATCTGACATAAAGTACTAGCAAAATGTTAAACTGAAAGGAATCTAGAAAAGGCCAGAATCCAATATTCATTGTTGTCACTCTTCACATTCTCCACAGTCCAAAAAATATAGCCCAAAACATCAATTTTACGTGAGAACAAGTGGCCCATTGAGCAATCTAATAGTCATTGCCATTCTTATCATGCAGTATTCATGAGTCACCAGAAATGAAGTCTTCCTGCTTCTGGAGAATCCCAGAGACTGGGACGATAATATAGGTTTACCCAAACTAAAATTGTTGACAGCTCCACTTCTATAAAAGTCTTCAAGAGGGGCGCCTGGGTGGCTCAGTTGGTTAAGCGACTGCCTTCAGCTCAGGTCGTGATCCTGGAGTCCCGGGATCGAGTCCCACATCGGGCTCCCTGCTCAGCAGGGGGTCTGCTTCTCCCTCTGACCCTCTTCCCTCTCGTGCTCTGTCTCTCATTCTCTCTCAAATAAATAAATAAAAAATCTTTAAAAAAAAAAAAAAAGTCTTCAAGAAAGGACAGTAGGGATCAATCCCTTTATGCCTCTGCCCTGGAAGCTCTCACACCAGAAGGCCCGGGTTTATCTCAGAAGCAGCAACGTGTTATGGATTAACAATCCACATTAAAAAAAAAAAAAAAAGGACTGAAGCAACACATACTCAAAAACTTAATTTGCATTACAAATAGGTAACCTGCCATGGTATTTTGCTACCCCACTGACATGTTGCCAGGGAACAACAGAAAAATAAAAACCAGTGTGTCTCCTCACAGGTGAAGAGCAGAACTTGAATAAAATGAAGCTGCTATTCAATCTGTTATTCAGCTCACCACATAAACACATCCCCACTCTCCTTCCCAGCCAAGAGAAGGAAGATGACAGGGGCAGCCACCCCTGCCTCCTGAGGTCCCCAGCATGGAGGGACCCTAAGGTTCAGCACATGCCGGAGGAGATGTTGAGAAAACAAAGAAAAGGAGGTAGTGGAATGGAGAAGAGCTACTATGATTCTCATCCAGGGAAAAGCCACTTCATATCTGAGAACTAGCAGCGCTCCAGAACAAAAGAGTGATAACTGGTTGTAGCAACTGCCAACAGTAGACTTAGCTAGGCCAAGAGACTGTTACAAAATGCCAACGCAAACTCATTAAGAAAACTCATCCCACAAATATTTATTAAATATGCCATAATCTGGTTGGGTTTTTAAGTCCACTGTCATGGCTCTTTACAGTTTGTATTAGTTTTTGTTCAATTTCTGCATCTGTTTGTCCTATAAGGCAGTCACAACCTTGGGCTAATAAATAAATTGTCTCTCAGAGAGCAGTGACCTGCCCATGGTTACTCACCTGAGAAGTAGGAGACTTGAGAAATCCAAACCTTACAGCCAAATATATCCGAACCAAGAGCCGTCCTGTCGTCTGCTCCTTGCCGTTTCGCTGCATGGTACGCCAGCTTTTCAAGTAATTGCAGTGTTGTGGCAGTAGGTAGAGGTGGTGGGCCAAGCAAGGCTGCAAGAACTACTCTCTTTCCAACTCCTAAATCAAATTCACCACGCAGCCTTGCATTTACTCTGTCCTTTCTGCTATACCCTTCCCTCATTCCCTCTGATCTCCATCTGAACTCTCCGAAGCCGCTCATTACCCCGCACAACCACTTCCACTCTTGTTAATCACAGGAGGATTATTTTTGAAGGCAAAGAAAAGTACTGTGCTAGGGAACGTCTACAGTGCACTCAGTCATCGACACTTTACAGCACCCACCGATTCCTCTTCAGCCAGCCAGACAATGAATCAAAGGTCAGAGGAGACCTAGGTTTCACTGAGAATCTTAGGTTCTTCCTATTTCTTCCTAAACCAGGAAGTACTTTCCTCGCTACATAGGCCAGCAACATTGGCATTGCCTGCGAGCTTGTTAGAAATGCAGACTCAGCCTTCCAGGCTTCCCGAATCATAATCAGCTTCTTCCAGATCTTTAGGTGTAGGTAATTTGAGGCACATCCCAGTTCAAAAAGCAGTGCTTCCTCACCAGGGACCATTGGAAAGAAAGTATCTTTGGCTGTGGAAGGAAGCTTGTGCAGGGGATAATTATCAGAGGGGTAGCCTTAGGTAAGACAAAGGTACAAAAGGAGGCAGAGCAAGGAATAATGCTTGCCCTTCGTTGTTCTAATTAGATCACTGTCATATTGTACTCTTGCTTTATAAGCCAGAAAAACGACCGTGCTGGATCTGAAATCTCATCCTACTGCAATGGCTACTTGCTGTATTTGCAGGTTATAATATTTCTAAGCTGTTTGCAAAATCCCTGAATAATGCCTCATTATAACTTATATTGAGGAGACACCAAGACTCCTTTAGGTTTTAGAATCAGATGGGATGCCAGAATGGAGTACCTCACAGTCCTTTAACTACCATATGGTTGATGATGGCACTTGGTCTGGCCAAAGAACATTCTGAGACCTGCAGACACCTGTAATTTCATCTTTAATGCAGTACAAAACCTTTATTACAATAAGAAATAGGAAAAATAGCATTAAATTGGTGGATTTGGATGAAGACTGACAGAAATGAACTGACTCCATTACAAGTTTCTTAAATAAAACTCACTAGGAGCGCCTGGGTGGCTCAGTCGGTTGGGTGTCCAACTCTTGGTTTCAGCTCAGCTCATGATCTCATGGGTCATGAGATCAAGCCCCGAGTGGGGCTCTATGCTCAGTGGGGAGTCTGCTTGAAGATTCTCTCCCTCTGCCCCTTCCCCTGCATGCACGCATTCTCTCTCTCTCTCTCTCAAATAAATCTTTAAAAAAGAAAATACTTATTAGACCAGAGACTACACTGAAATAGGATAATACCACTTCTGTAATCATAGCAAGAGCAACTAAGGTATAATTTATACCTTCAGGGGCGCCTGGGTGGCTCAGTCCGTTAAGCATCTGCCTTCGGCTCAGGTCATGATCTCAGGGTCCTGGGATCGAGCACCACATCGGGCTCCCTGCTCAGTGGGGATCCTGCTTCCCCCCCCGCCACTCCCCCTGCTTGTGCTCGCTCTCTCTCTCTCTCAAATAAATATCTTTTTAAAGAATTTCTACCTTGAAATTAGAATTTAGAAAAGCAGATCTAATGATAAAGTCTGACTTAGTTGTCTGTTTTGGCTTTTAGTAACACTGTTTTCAAATATTATGTACGATATTATTTTCATAATTAATTTCTTAGGAAAGACAAATTATAGCTAACTTATATCTGTAATTTAAAGTTACGGCAAATTATACCCAGCACATCATTTCTTGGATCTGTATACATTTTCTACAGCTGAATTTGTTTTGGCTAGATACAGACATAGCAAAAATGTCTTTCGGTGGTAAGTGGTGACTTTTCAACTGGCAGTATATAAACTCCAGATTACCAGCAAATGGTAAAAGAGGAAAATCCTATTATGAGTAAGTTAATTGCCACATAGGTTTGGATAATACCAAGGATAGAATTGCATTCTCTGAATTGTAACTTTCTGAATTACTACATCTATATATATGTACATGTATATATGTGCGTGTGTGTGTATATATATATATATATATATATATATATATAGTAGAGGCAGTATTCACCCATAGCAAAAGGCGTGATGATTATGCCCTGTCTGCAGCATTTATAAAAAGTTTCTTCCATAATAAAATACACATGATGGAAATGTGATAGAAAAGGAATAGGGAGATAGAGTATTTTTTTTTTCAGTACCTGAACTTTAAAAAGACTAGGTAGAATTCATGACAAGCCCACATTATTTAGGTGATACTTTCCATGATGCTCTTTGAAAAGTGTCAATTCCTTACAAGAAATAAAATGTAATTAATACCTTGAATATGTATATAAACATAAAACTAATAGCTAATAATTACTTAGTGTTTAAAAATACCAATCACTGTCCTAAAACTTTACAAATATTAGCCCACTTAATACAAGAAGTCTCTGAGATAAGTAATATTATTATTATCGGCCCCTTCTATAGATGGAGAAACAGAAATACAGTCATGTTACCCAATTAACCCAAGGCCATCAAGTAGTAAATAGTAGAGCCAGAATGTGAGCAAAGAAAGCCTGGCTTCAGAGTCTATGTTCTTAACTACAACACTTAACTGCGTCTCTCTTTTGTGTGCAGAATATTTGAATGATCATTTCTTTTGCCAGTAATTTATAATATTCCTAGGCATTTTATTTCTAGTGTATGTAAATGTAGATTGCATTTTTATAATGAAGTTTTCTAAGAGGAATGTGTTACTGTTTCAAATACACAGCAATGAAACTTGCTCTAGAATGTCCAGAATCCATGAGATGATTTTATATCAAAAATCTTTAAAGGTGGGACACCAGGGTGGTTCAGTTGTTTAAGCATCTGCCTTCGGCTCAGGTCATGATCCCAGAGTCCTGGGATGGAGTCCCACATTGGGCTCCCTGCTCGGTGGGAAGCCGGCTTCTCCTTTTCCCTCTGCTGCTCCCCCTGCTTGTGGTCGCTCTCCCTCTCCTTCTCTCCCTTTCGCTCTCTGCCAAATAAATAAATAAAATCTTTAAAAAAAAAAATTCTTTAGGGGCGCCTGGGTGGCTCAGTCGTTAAGCGTCTGCCTTCGGCTCAGGTCATGATCCCAGGGTCCTGGGATCGAGCCCCGCATCGGGCTCCCTGCTCCGCGGGAAGCCTGCTTCTCCCTCTCCCACTCCCCCTGCTTGTGTTCCCTCTCTCGCTGTGTCTCTCTCTGTCAAACAAATAAAATCTTTAAAAAAAAAATTTTTTTTTAAAAATTCTTTAAAGGTGTCTAAGTAGATCGCATTGTGTTAAATGTGTCCCAAACTTGCCTGATCATTAGAATCACCTGGGTAGCTTGTTTACCATACAGGCTTTGAGTCTGGTCCCAGACCTAGTAAATCCTGGAAAGGTGTCTGTAATCAGTGCCTCCAAGTGATTCTTAGGATTGAGGAAGTCTGGGAAACACTGGTCAAATAATCAGTTTCAGCGTAAACCCTCTTTATATGATCAACTCTTGAGTCTCTGAGTGTCTGCACAACCTTTGGTGGAGGAGTGGTTTCTGAGACTATGGTGGCTTTTGGGGAGAAATGAGCCCACTATTTTGACTTGCCTTTTGGCTTCAAATAGCCAAATCAACTGAACCTCAGAAGTTCTCCACTACCGCAAATAACAATAGTTACATATTAACAATCTTATTTATTTGTTTCTGTTTCCACACTACTAAATTTCAAACACATTTAAATAGTTTTTACTAATAGTTCATGATGATAAAGATTTTTTTAAATAAATAGTCCTTTTTAAAATACTTTTAAATTAGAGTTCTCTCCGAATAACAGGTCAAGATTTTCTTTTTTAACCATTTCCACTTGTATCCATTTTTTAATCCTGTAAAATTCTTGCTAACTGACCCATACAGTCCCATATACCATATGCTTTTGCTTTTAAATAAATTGCTATTTCCATGAGAAAATACTGAAATTTTTTAGAAGAATTCTTTTATCCATCAAAAATTACTACTGCATCCAAAGCATTTCAAACCTATATGTACTTCATACCTACAAAATGCCAGTATAGTATTATGGCTGTAAACACTGTTATTAAACTCAAAATATATATATTTTTTTAACTCGAAATTTATTTTTAAAAATCCTACAAATATATGTAATTTAAGGGAGAGGGATAATGAAATGTGAATCTAATTATGCCATTTTCCATGCCAGGTTTTTCACTTATTCGGGTTTTATAGGAAATGATATTGTAAACCTACTCAATGATTATTATAAGAGTGACACGAACATGGGTGCCTCATCTGAGATATAAATTTGTTTCTCCTTTAAAACGAAGTACCTGGAAATAAAAGATATTATAAATCAAGTCCTCCCATGTGCATAAACAAAATGCATAGTTCATTATCATTCTGTCTGAGTTAATAACTTCAGAGCAGAGGGCTTTGGGCACCTTGGAGAGAAAACAGATCACTCATTTTTTACCTGCACAGAAGGAGAGAAAACTTGGTTTTGAGATGTGACACCCAGATAAGATGTTAGTACTCCACTTAAAACAGAAAGCCATCTTTGTCCTTCTGTTTTATGAAATTTAAATATACTGGGTCGTAGAACAGTATATATTGCATCTCCCTTCTGTGAGACCCACCAGGGCACCCATGGAAAGAAGATGTATCTCGGTAGGGTTTTCCTTGTAAAATATTTAAATGAAAAATCGAGCACTTTAAGGCTTTCACAATCATTCTTTTTCATCATGCAATAAAATATTCATACAATGCAAAAACGCTGCAGTTCTTACAGCATTTTAATTTAAAAAATAAACAATACAACGGTGATTTCCAAGAATGCCATGCAATAGGATAAAGGAAATACCAAGAGAAGGAAAGGAAATTATATTTTTAATCTCCTAGAATTTAATATTTAACAAAGCAACGCTTCATTTTTATTTCAAACAAAAGCCTTTTTTATTAGAGGAATCAACACAAATTGATTCCGTAGGCACGGCACAGATTATTTGCTTGTTTTATAGGTTCTCAGTTTGTAAATGGCATTATGGCTTTTATTACTCATTGCTTTGGTTCATCACATGACTAAGTCTGCAAACCCAGAAAGACTCCTCCATTAACTTCTAGGAAGTAATTTAGATTACTTATTGAGTTTGGGTGCTGGAACATTTGACTATAAGGAGAGCTGATGAAGATAACTCTATTAAAAGCTGAAAAAATTATACCACAAAAATATTTTAGAAGTCTCTCAAAGGCAGTTCTTCTATACATAGTTCATACCTCCTATTTGGGTCCATGATGTAACAAAAGACTATAGACGGTGCAAAGGGTGTGTTGTATGTAAATTAAATTTAAGCATGTATGCAAATTATGTCTAAATATAACATGTAATGAAATAATATATCATGAACATTTAAACCACTGTAGAAACAAACGTTAATTCATATTTCAGTCTCCATAGGAGAAGGTTAAGTAACTTGTGGTCAAAGAAATTGGATTACGGGAAAATTAAATTAAGTTCATTGGTCATTATACAAATCACAGAAGACTTGGTCTTCCCTTTCCTTTTTGAAAAAATTGTAGGCACCATCTTCGTAGCATACATCAACTAAAGGCTATATGTTGTTTTAACTAGAATTAGAAGCCATTTATAATGGTCAAGCCTTTCAAAGGCATAGCATTCTTCAATTTAAACATGCATGTATGTATTTCTCACACACTAGGCATTTAAAGGGAACTATCATTTAGATGTTTGCATTTTGCTTTTGGAAATAATTTTCCTAGAATATTTATGTATGGATGTGATCCTTAATGCTTAATCAGTTAAAACACACAAACTAGAGGCCACTGAAACACAGGGCCTGTGGTTGCTTTTGATGTTACCCAACTTTATATTAAAATTAAATAAATGTTAGAACTCTGCAGGAGGTAAGCCACTGGGCATGCAGGGGTTAACCTATGAGTAGGGTCAAGAGGAATTGAAGTCAGCAGGGGTAACCAGATGTTAGAGAACCCTAGGCATCACCTCTCAGTTGGTGATCTGCCTCTCTGGCCCCACTTTGTCCCAGCCAGAGCCCTTGAATCATGGTGCTTCCCATTGCCCTCCTGACTCTGACCTCCAGGGTTCCCGACCTCAGTTTGCCAACCTGGTTTTGCTCTGTGGTAAGCCTGACTTTGACCTGACAATCTGATTCTAATGTTCTGCTCTGTTTCTGATCTTGCTTCCTGTTTGCTATCTATACTATCCCAGGTCTTAATCTTTCTATTTCCACAACCAAATCTCTATCCTTGACCACTCCTTTTTTTTTTTTTTTTTTTTGATGCTTTGGCATTTTTATGACTAAGTCTGTATACTAGCCAATTTGTCTATTTTACAAAAGAAGGAATAACCCTAGCCTATCCCTTCACAAATTTTAGATTCCTTTGGTATATCAAAGTTTCCAGATTTTTAAAATATAAAGCAATAATATGACACACACATATATATCATATGACATATATAGTCATAATATGTCATATATATTTAGTCAACCCTAATGTTTCCAGATTTTTAAAATATATATATAAATCATACTATGACATACAGACTTAGGTAGTCAGCCCTTAATCAGTAAATTGAAGATACCAAGAAGAGTTCAATTTTAAATTTTCTCTATCTATGAAGCCTACAGAATCCATGGTGTATTTTCAAAACATATAATAACTTCCTTTTATTTATCTTTGATGCCAAACTATAAAATGTGCATGAAAAGACAAAGTAGAAATTTTCTTTCTAATAAACAAACAGCCATAATAAAACTTCATCTCATGTGGCATCCTTTTTGAAAATATGATGTGGAATGAAGGTGTCACACTGTGAAATTTTAATTAAAGCATAGATAAAATCCCAATGCTTGGCCAAGAATTATAACTAGCCTGACTTTGCATATCAGTCAAAGTTTGTTATCTAATGTAATTGCAAACTAAAGTTTCTTGTAATATTGTAATAATGAAAAAAAATGTCTACTTATGGTTAAGTAACTGAACTGGGTAGCTGTTTACTATCATCACTGAAACTGTAATGCACTGAGTAAATGAACTACAGTCTATAAGAAATCACTCAGCAAGTCCAAGATAAATTTTGCATATTCAGCACTTGGAAGAATAAAAATTGTGTGTATTGATAAACCCCACGTAGGTTCCAAAAACCAATTAACAAACATTGCACATTCCAGCACTTTTTGAGCAATATTCTATAAATCACCGCAGTTTAAAGGAACTGACAAAATAAAAAGTCCAGAGACAATCCATGTTGAAGTCAGGCAAGTCACTGTACAAATCTTAGTTCAGAAAAGCCAGGGGCCCAAAACTGTGTGCCCTGAGGCTCTTACTTGTCCTCATGCGCACACTGAGAGTCCAACCACAGACAGGTTAACAAGATAGGAAAAGACAGAAAAACTAAGGGTGATTTCAGAAGTATATTCTGAAAATATTTGTTTACAGGCTAAATAAGGATGGAAATTCGGTGAGAAAATATCTACTCCCCATTCTGAGAAAATGGTGATGTTTTGAAGCACCCACCAAGAAACAGAAGTGGATTTCAGTGGACCTCATACCAGCTTCTAAGTCTGTGAAAATCAAATTGTATCTTCACTTCTTTCAACCCATTAATTTTTTCTGAAAGCACAAGCTCCCACAAATCTTGGTATGTCTATTACTTAAAAGTGTCTCCTTTAAAAGAAGGAAATCACCACACTTGACCAGCAACCACACAGAGGATGTAGTGACATGCCCCACACAGCAAAGAGGGGTCATTGTCAGCAAAGGAGAAGAGGTCTAGTGGTTTCTGTCCCTTCAGCCTGGCAGATACTTACATGGTATCTTAATAAGCCAGAGTGGGTGCTTAATATATTTGTGTTTTTTTAATATTCTGACTTAATCTCCAACGCAATTTTTATATTGCAGTAAGAAGAAACCAAAACAGAAGGAAAGGACCAAAAATGCAGTTACAAACAAAAAGATAATTCCCTCAAGAGGGAAATCATTCTGTGCCCTATTTTCCCTGGCTCTGGATGTCCTGCCTGCCTGGCCAGCCACCTCAAACTGCCTGTGGGATACTCAGGGGGGCGCCCTAGCCTTCTCTCCAGTGTAAACAAAGTACTAGAGTCTTAGTCCCCACCGGGCTAAACAGTCTTGAATGGATACAGGGCTGTCGCCACATTCCTCACCTAGAAATGGTCTGGTTGAAGTAGCATTTGAAAGGCTGATGGAGGAGCTGAAGGTCGTAGACAGAAGCTGCTGCAGGTTCATGTGAACAACCATGTTGTGAACTTGTGAAGGTGTGCCACCGTCCTTTGTGGGGCCGCTTTCTGGTTTCCAGTAGCTCCGGGGACCTGTCAGAGGCAACACAGAAGCCTCACCCCCTCAGCCACACCAAAACACACAATCACATTGCTATTTTTCCCAGGCTCGGAATCTGTCTATGAATTAAAGACTATTTAATAGAACCAACCCATTATATTCAGTAAAAGGCAGATGAAACAAACAAACAAACAAACAAACTCCAAATTTGGGAAAGGGATTCTGTGTAAAAATGCGAAGTCAGTGAAAAATTAAAATCGTCCAATCATTTATTTAACATCATATGTCCAAAGAAACCTCAGGATTTTTATTGATTTTTTTTTTCTTTTTTTCGTATCCCAAGAAATATTCCTTAAACCCCCACCTGGGGAAAACAAAAAAACAAAAAACAAAGCCATGGACTTGGTACCCTTTGAAAACGGAGCTCGCCTGAAAAAAACGAGCCGGCGCTGCTGGTGACTGCTTTGGTGTCTCCCACCAGGGCCGTTTGCTTTCAACCACGCTGCCTCGGAAAAGTAGTCATTTAGAGGCTTCTAACCATTGAGAGAAGTAGAGTCTCTTCATTCTTTTAAAGCATCTCCATTTTCCAGTAGTCACTGTTTTGCAACACTGTCGCATTCTTCCCTCTTTTTCAATTACAATGCTCTCTCTCCACTGATTTCAGTCAGAAGTAAACAGGAATAAAAATTACTATGTTGCTGGTAAACCTAAAGTGGTAAAGGAGGGGGACGAACCCTCCAGGACAGCAACCTGGAAAACCTGGAGTAGTGAGGAAAATCGTAGAGCAACTACAGTTAAATCTGAATCAGGCAACTTCTCTAGGTTTTCTTCGCTTCCTTTCGTAGGAAGGAAGAGAGAAAGAGTGCTCGTTTAATACAACGTTTAAGCACCACTTTATTTTTCTCCATGTCCCTATAGAGAGGTTTTTATATATTAGCAGAAAAATGCAAGCTACGAAGCTATAGTAGCTCTTTAGTTATGGTTAAGCAAATCTTTAAAGAATTATTTAACAATTTGATGTATGTTTTGATCTGAAGTCTCAAGTTGATGCATATGAATAAGTTCATAAGTACCTGATCAACAAATGACCCCTGCTTTTCCACCTGTTTTTTCAGAGTTGTATAGTTGATATTCTACCTGTATTCACCTCAACATTTTAACCTAAAGCAATGACTCGTCATTACTATTCAAATTTCAGTCATTCTCTTATTACATACTGTAAATGAATTTAAGAAGGAAAAGTATCTCCTCCTTTATGGATACTATTTTAATTGTACGTAGAATGACATAGACAAAGAGAGTTTTTGAGTGGAACAAAAGCAGAGACGCTTTTGCAATGGAAAATAAGACAATTTATGATTGTGTACTCTGTCACATAGCTTAAAAACTGCAGGTTAAGCAAATTACCATAGGGACTTTATTCTTAATTCTGCCCATCACCTAAGTGAATGATCGAGTCTGAACCTTTCAGTGAGAGCTGCATTTTTCCTCTAAATACCTTCCTACTTAGCAGCCTAAAGGGACCCGTCACATCAGTAACACCTTCTATGCGCTGTCGCGTCCCAGCTGGAACACACTAAACTCGGGGGCCTTTGAAATCTTTAAAGCCAATCATACATAAGACAGATTCTATATTGCAGGGCTGGCTGGCTACACTTCAGCACAAAACAATATTTCAAGCTTTCTGATATACATGTGTCACCTCTTTGTGACAAATAGCTGGTATTAATTAGGCACTAGACTTGGTGAGATTGCTGTTATTAACTGAGAGAAGATGGGTTGGATTTAATTGTGTGTGACATCAAAGTCAAGTGACTGATATTTCAAGCATCATTTAAAATGTTTGATATTGAAGTCATTGTATTCACATAAAGACTGTCTAAAAATATAAAGGAGACTGATGAGAAAAGAACTGAAATGCATTTGTATATCTATCTTATGAAGTGTATTTGATGTCATTTTACTAGTATTTTCAGTCCACATATGTAATATTTATTTGTTTAGCTGCATAAAATTTTTATTTCATAATGGACTTGAAAGTTCTCAAAATGAACACTAAGACAAACATGGCCTGTTTGGAGTGGTAGCTGTTCTTTAAAAAACCAGTTGCCAATTTGTTTAAAATATGTTTTGATGTAAATAGAAGTAAAATAAAAATATTAACCAAATTATTGCAGCAAAGTATCATATTATCTATAAAAAGAGCACTGAGAATAACTAAAATCACTAATAAGCATTTGGAAATTACAAAAACTAGAACTTCACCAAGAGTTACACAAAGAGGGCAATTTTGCTGCAAAAAAATAATTGAAACACTATCACTTGAATTATTTAATGATGATCAGCATTTCCCATGTTGTGTTAATACATGAACATGCAGGAGAGAAACACTGTAAATCAAGATCAATTCAATAAATCCAATTAGTTAAAGTAAGGATGCTCTAACATAAAAATAGTGTAATAGTTTGTTTAATTACGTTCAGAGAAAAGATTAAGATATTTATTTATTTGACATTTGACATAAAATACATGAGACAATTACATGGAAATCTGCTTAATTGAAATGTAATATGTTATAACAAAATATCCCTTGGGTATTGTTTTAAGAACAGAAATATAATTCACAATAGCTGAAAGCTAAGATGTTTTCCAATATATTGCCAAGTGCTATAATAAAAAGCCAAGAAAAGATATCCAAATATAAATATGTTGAGAATTGGGTAAGCAGTGTTTAAATCATTGTATTTGAATATTTTTTTCATTTTTCTTATTGATCATTTTAATCATATAGATTTGTTTCTAATGAAAATTTAGTCGAGTATGCTTAAATCTTTAAACTACACTTTAGTTTTTTTATATTATATACATAATATTTCCCTTTATTCTCAAAATACTCTGAATTACTTATGAAAATAATCATGAGAAACCATTAGATTTACTGACATATTTGACTAATGATCAAAAACGTAACTGTAGGAAAAAGAGTGTTTCTTACAATAGAAGTGCTAAAACTTGATCTTTACAATGACTTCTATCCTCCTTAAACTTTAATGTAGTATTTTAAGGTAATCATGAGCCCTTAATTCTGTAGACAAATGGTAAAATGGTAAGATGGGTGATGTATCTATGGATATCTATCAGTTCGTGTACAGAAAAATCCCAGAAATAAATAGGGAGAAATCCATAATCTTTGCTTTGCTTTCTATGGATCTGATTAAATAGTTCTAATTTGAAAACCAGCTTTACTAGACCCATAGACCTAACAGGTGTTTTTTAATAATTTCAAGCATAGGTCTTCTGAAATTCAAGAGTTTTAAAGAATATTGAGATAAAAATAAGCTATATATTAAATATTCATTGCCAATTATTTATTTGATTTTCTGAATTTGTCACAAAAACAATTCCGTTTTGTCTGTGCTTTGTTCTGCATTTCTGTCTCTCACATTTAACTTCCAAAAAAGCTGGTTTCAAAATTATATCCAACTTAGTCATTATTGTTACTTCAAATGGTATTTATAAATTGAAAAGAAGTATTTAAATGTAAAGTATTATTAATATAAAAATCATAGGAATAGGGACGCCTGGGTGGTTCAGTCAGTTAAGAGTCTGCCTTTGGCTCAAGTCATGATCCCAGTGTCCCGGGATCGAGTCCCGCATTGGGCTCCTTGCTCAGCAGGGAGCCTGCTTCTCACTCTGCTGCTCCCCCTGCTTGTGCTCTCTCTCTCTGACAAATAAATAAATAAAATATTTTTTAAAAATCATAGGAATAATATCCTCTTTATAATGTTAAAGTGTCTGACTTCTCACTCCCTACAAGAATACTTTTGCTAACAGAATGAATCAGAGTCACTTAATAATTATGCTCTGGGTCCACCATAGGCAATACTTTGAAGTAAATAACAATCGTGATAACCTTACTTTACATATCATACTACTGTTTACAAAGTATTTTCATTTTATTTTATCTAATATTCGCAATACTCTTAAGATAGGTAGTAACGTTTATTTGTCCTTGAACCATGTATGGATTTTTGTTTGTTCCTCCACACTCTGCCTTCTTCCCTTCTTTGTTAGATGAATGATTGGTCTAATCATGCAAAGTGTCAAAGAGAAATGGTAGTTTAACATGGTTTAATCCCAAGCAAACTCGCTTCAAACAGGGCCCTCAGAACTTATCCAGGTGCTACCTGATACCACGACCATGAAGGGAACTCCAAGCAAAGAGAATAGCAAAAACAAAGACCTTAAGGAACATAACAATATTTGAGAAAGCAAAGGCCAAGGTGTCTGGAAACAATGATGAAGGCAAGGAATGGAATGAAATGATCTGGAAGTCAATAGATAGCAGATTAAGGGGAGCCATGTATGACATTGTAAGGACTGTGAATTCCACGCTAAATGCAGTGGGAGGCCAGGCCTGAAGACAGAGGCCCCCCTTTGTCCATTCCAACACTACCCCAGATCTTCCTTTTCCAGGACCTTTTTGCTGGAAAGTTCAGGATTGATTGGTGGGTAATCACCAAAGGACTCCAATTGCTCCTCGGAAGGTTAGAAGAAAGTCCATGGTCTAGGTACAGAAATGATGTTTCAGGCAACATTACACCAAAGATTGATTCAGTAACCAAGAAGCAGCTTCCCCGATGTCTTCAATTACCACTATTTCCCTAACCCCTCTTTTTTTCAATCAAATACAAACTTCTTAATCAATTTTTGTTTAAATCAATTTTTGTTTAGTTTCTTACTTTCATCATAATCTTTGTATTCTTATGACATTCTCTGTTCCAAATATCATGTCATATATTGCCAGATCTTATTTTTAAATTATTCCTTAGAGACACCAACATATGAAATGTCTCAATAATATCTCCTCCAAGAAAAGCATGAGTTGACAAAACATTCACAGGGAATGAAGCAAATGTGATGTCTCCACTATTTGATAAAAAATAGAGGGGATGTTCCTAAAGAAGTAAAAAGTGAAGGCGTGTTCTTGAAAAACATATTTTCTCCCTTTACACTTTTTTTTACCATCAGAACTCTATCAGTAGAACAGATCCTCAGTATGAAATGTTTTAGACTTCTAATTGCTGAGGCAGATGCTTATTAAGATGCTTTTCTCTCTGAAAGAACTCTCCCTTAGAAGGGTTTTTATGCATTTTTCCATCATTGGTAACACATAAAGATTTTCTTGGAAAATCTAGTACCAGAAAGGTTTTTGTAGAAACAATATGCGAAGTATTTGTGTAGAGAGAGAAAAGAGAGCCAGGGAAAGGCGGTATTACCAAGATCCTCAGAGACTTTTAGTATTTTAGTGACCACAAGTGGAAAATGTGATTTGAATGCTCTACTCAGGTTTTCTAAAATGCAAACTACTTTGTACTTTCAGAAAAGAGTCAATAAGATATTCCTGCATGTAGTGAAATGACAAAAACATGACTGTCCACCTAAAAATCACACTTCCCAGAATATCCTTTTTCACAAAATCTGTATTCTCTACTAAGGATGCTGCAAGATGAGAGTACCGCTGTCAGTACACAGAGCTGGCATCTAAACAACTCCTGCTTCTAGATGTGCTTTATAGGTTTACTAAAAGTCTGGTGTGGGGGCACCTGGATGGCTCAGTTGGTTAAGCATCCGACTCTTGATCTCAACTCAGATCTTGATCTCAGGGTCATGAGTTCAAGCCCCACATTGGGCTCCACACTGGGTGTGGAACCTACTAAAAAAAAAAAAAAGTCTAGTGTGGGTAAAATACTAAATATATAAAATGACTTTTAATTAATTTTGGGATAATTTTATATGAAATATGGAAATAAATGCATTTTTTACAAAATCAGTTTCTAAGCCAAAAAGAGCTTTTCAAACAAGGGATGACCTGCAGTCACTCCAGAAACTAGGGAGATAGCCAGGCTCTATTATCTCACAGTGGAGATTCTTTCCTTTTCTCCACTAAACTTTTCTGACTTTGGGGAAATTGCAGACCCAACAACTAAGTAATTTATGTCAATTAAACTTCTGATTATAAAGTTGAGATTGCCTGCTTTTGAGAGCTTAAATCTAGAAGATGCCATAAATAACTTGAAGAACCTATGGTCAGAAAAAGAGAGATTTAAAAACCATGAAAGAGTGTTTGTTCTATGTTGATTATCCTGAAGTATAAAGGATATTTTATGTTTCAGAAAGATGCAAAATAGTCACGTAGCCAAGGAAAGCAGAGTATAGACCTTATTAGTTTATAGCACAGGGGTTTCATGTTGTAAAACATATGCCTTGAAATTTTTATCACATAATTATGTAAAACAAACCATCATGCTTAGTAATATTTGCACGGGTACCTGTAACATCTTGCAATTCTCTACAGCATAAGAGCATCCAGGCAACATATTTAGACTAAAACCTAAGGCACTAAAAGAAAAAAAATCAAGTGACACATACTAAATTTTTCCATATGAACAAATTGAGGTTTTGAAATGCTCCTAGATTTCAAAATCTTATTTTCATTTTAACATTTTCATTTTAACAAATTCTACACACATACAAACTCACACACACACACTTCATAAATCAGGCAATTTATACACACTGAGTAATTGATATTCTCTATAGAAAACTTCTAAATTAGATGTTAAAACATCTATATACGTGTATATGTACAACACGCATAAACTCACACATACAAATTAGCTCTGTTTCTTTGGGGGACTTGGGGTGTGGGGAGGAAAGTAAATTCATCCAAATATCCAGATATTATGCAATTGATTGACTTAATTCAGACAACTGTTCATCTATCATAGCCTCAGTAGACTCCAAGCAGTATTTCTTAATGCTATTGAACTATGTCAATCCCTTTTTTATTGTGCTTCTTATTTTTTTAAAGGAAAACATTCTCTAAAAACTAAGCAAATAAAATGTACAGATCAAAAAATCATGCTGTACACAATACATTTATACAGTGATGTATGTGAATTATTTCTCATTAAATGGAAAAAAGGTTTCCTAACTATAAAAGCAATACTTATTAGGTGCATAAAACTTAATAGATAAATATACAAGAAACACCAAAAAAAAAAAAAAAATCCCAAGGCTGTGATCCTACTAACCAGAAACCACTGCTATTAATATTTGATATATATTCTTTATGTGGTATCGTTTGGCCTATAATCCCATACCCCAAGACTACTACCATGAACTTTTGGATGTATGTCCTTACAGTCTTTTTTTCTATAGAACCATCTGGCCTGTAGACAAGGTACACAGCAAGCTGGACTCTTCAAGAACCACAGCCATCAAATGCTGGCCAACACTGAGCAACCTGTGTGTCAGCCAGCTTTTCTGTAGCCTCATGGTGCTGGTGATGCTCTGAGCAGGATCACCTTCCCTGCCATACTAGTATAACAAAAGAAGAAAGCCTAGGGATGCTGCAACCTGTCCACCTCTGTGTCCACATGCCTGATTCCCAGTGCTCAATTAATGCTGCATTTAAAAGGATAAAAACAAAATCTGAGTCTGAGAAATCTGAGAAGTGAGTTATTTAACGTTAAAATGAGACTCTGGACCATATTGGTGACATAGAAGCCTCCTGAATTTCCCTCTTCCCACCGACACACAAATATATAGTTATACATGAAGTAATTCACTTTTCGATAAATCCAGGAACCAGCTGAGTGACTCCTAGACATTGGGCAACTGAGAAAACAACCGCATCAAAACAGGTGGAAAGGCTGAGAAACACTTTTGCCTTAAAACCCCAGCATAGCTCCGCACAACCGGGAGGAAATCCCCAACTCCCAGTTTCTCCCTGAGGAGCAAAGGATTTGGACCACACAGGTAGTACTCCAATTGTAAGGCTGCCACCCAGGGGGTGGTCCCACAAAACATTGACTCTGATAGGCAGTAGGGCTTGCGTTCAGAGCCTGACAGGACTATAGCAAACACAGAAGCAGCGCTTATCAAGCATGTGAGCACTTTCCGCAGCTATCCTTTCAGGGATCAGCACAGGGAAAACAGGCAAATATGCCTATGTCCCAATTTTTCTCCAGAAGGTATGCATCTCGGTGCCGGCTGTAACCCTCCCCAGAGCCAAGAGAGCCAGAGGGCGCTTCCCCCGTCATCTCCCTCCAGCTCATTCCAACAATAAAACCAAGTTACCAGCATCTTCCTGCGAAGAACATATCCACACCTCTAGCACCCCAACTTTATGGCTGCCATCTGAGAGATTGATACCCAAATCACCTAGATCTGATAGCCGAAAGAGAATGTATTCATGAGTCCCACAGGACTATAGCAAAGAATAAAACAGTTCTTAATCGACGCATAAGCCCTTAGGCCAAAACATGTTAGTACTAATCCATGAATTCTGTAAAATCGCACCATAAACCAATATACAACACTCGGTTATGTTTACATACGCTAACAGTGAACTATCAAAGAGAGAAGCTAAGAAAACAATCCCACTTACAAGCACCAAAAAGAATAAAATATTTAGAAATAAATTTAACCAAGGAAGTGAAAGACCCACATAGTGAAAACTATAAAACGCTGATGAAAGAAATTGAAGAAGACACAAATAAATGGAAAGATATTCCATGTGAAAGGATTGGAAGAATTTTTAATGTTAAAATGTCCATTTCACCTAAAGTGATCTACAGTTTCAATGCAATCTCTATCAAAATTCCAATGGCATTTTGCACAGAAATAGAAAAAAAATCCTAAAATTTGTATAGAACCACAAAGTACCCCAAATAGCCAAAGCAATCTCAAGAAAGAACAAAGCATCACACTTTCTGATTTCAAACTATATTACAAAGCTATAGTAATCAAAACTATATGGTATTGGCATGAAACAGACACACAGATCAATAGAACAGAATAAAGAGCCCAGAAATAAACGTATGCATATATGGCCAATTAATTTACAACAAAGGAGCTAAGAATATACAATGCAAAAAGATAGTTTCTTCAATAAATGGGGTTGGAAAACTGGACAGACACATCCAAAAGAATGAAACTAAACCACGGTCTTATACCTACACAAAGATTAATTCAAAAGATTTTAAAGTCTTAAATATAAGACCTGAAACTATAAAATTTCAAGAGGAAAACATTGGGGTAAACTTCCTGATACTGGTCTTGACAATGATTCTTTTTTTTTTAGATTTGAAGCAAAAGCAAAGGCAACAAAGAAAAATAAGTGGGACTACATCAAATTAAGAAGTTTCTACACAGTAAAGGAAACCCATCACAAAATGAAGAGGCAATCTATGAACTGGGAGAAAATATTTGCAAAAAAAACATAACTGATAAGAGGTTTATATCCAAAATATACAAGGGACTCCTATGACTCGATAGCAAAAATAAAATTAAAATAAAATAAAATAAATAAAAATGAGCAAAGTACCTGAATAGACATTTTTCCAAAGAAGACATACAAATGGCCAACAGGTACATGACAATGTGCTCAACATCACTAATCATCAGGGAAATGCAAATCAAAACCACATTGAGATATCATCTCACACCTGTTAGGACAGCTATTATCAAAAAGACAAAAATATAACAAATGCTAGCAAGGATGCAGGGAAAAGGAAACCCTGTACACTGCTGGTAGGAAGGTAAAGCAGTACAGCCATAGTGGAAAATAGTATGGAGATTCCTCAAAAATTTAAAATAGAATTACCATATGAGGGGTGTCTGTCTGGCTCAGTTGGTGGAACATAATACTCTTGATCTTGGGATTGTGACTTTAAGCCCCATGTTGGGTTTGGAGATTGCTTTAAAAAAATGCAAAAAAAAAAAAAAAAAAAAAAAGAATTACTCTAAGATCCAGAAATCCCACTTCTGAGTATATATCCAAGGAAATGAAATCATGATCTCAAAGAGCCATCTTACTTTCATGTTCATTGCAGTATTATTCACAAGAAGCAAGCTCTGGAAATAACCTACCAATGGAGAAATAGATAAAGGAAACGTGGCATGTATATATACAATGAAATATTACTCAGCCTTAAAAACAAGAACATCCTATCATTTGTGACAACATGGATGAAGTTGCAGAGAATTATGCTAAATGAAACAAGCCAGACACAGAAGAAAACTACTGTCTGGGTAATTTACATTGGAAATCTATAAAAGAGTCATAATCATAGAAACAGAGAATACAATTGTGGTTTCCAGGTCTGGGGAGTGGGGGAAATAAGGAGAGGCTGGTAAAAGGGTATAAATTTTCAGTTATAAGATGAATTTGATCTGAGGAGCTAATATATACACAGTCACTATAGTTGATAAATAGTGTATTTTATAATTGAAATTTGCTGAGAGAGTTAGAACTTAAGTTTTCTCACCAAAAAAAAAAAAAAAAAGAAGAAAAAAGATAAATAGTGAGGTGATGGATGTGTTAATCAACTCCATGATGGTAATCCTTTTACAGTGTGTACACAGATCAAATCATCACATTGTACACTTTATACATATTACAGTTTTATTTGTCAATTACACCTCAATAAAGCTGAAAAAATTTTAAATGAGACAATTCACATAAGTGTACTGAATAACAAAGTGCTCCATGGGGTGCCTGGCTGGCTCTTTTGGCAGAACGTGCAACTCTTGATCTCAGGGTTTTGAGTTCAAACCCCATGTTGGGTGTACAGACTACTTAAAAATAAAAATCTTTTTTAAAAAGTGCTATAAAAATCTAAGGGGGAAAAATTTTAAAGTTTCTTCTAGGTATTCTATTTCCCAAGACATAACATGTCAATGATAAAAAAATATAAAGCTAATTCTTTTTTCTTGCTATTTTATTTAATAAAATCATCAAACTTGAAAAAAACAAATTGTTTTTCACATGGAGAAATAAAGCTAGTTTGCACTGGATTTATTAATGTGGCCTTAAAAATGTTTTTAATTTTTCCAAAGTTGTCCTCATGTAAAAAAAATAAATAAATAAGGTGTTCACCACTATTTTATTTTTTTTTAAAGATTTTATTTATTTATTTGACAGAGAGATAGAGAGAGAGAACAAGTAGGCAGAGAGGCAGGCAGAGGGAGAGGGAGAAGCAGGCTCCCTGCCGAGCAGGGAGCCCGATGCGGGGCTCGATCCCAGGACCCTGGGATCATGGCCTGAGCCGAAGACAGCCGCTTAACCAACTGAGCCACCCAGGAGCCCCTCACCACTATTTTAGAACATTAAATTACCTAATTGTATCTACTTTTTACTGATATTCAGTGATTTAGTAAAATAGACACAACTGAGTCTATAAGTGTACATGCATTAATGTGTGAAAGTTTGTAATATTCTAAATAATATTCTAAAGTAGAATTTTCCCATGAGAAATAGCATTCTGTTTTTATAATAAAATCCGAAGTGTCAGTCAGACATCATATCCAAAAAATTCATTTCTGGCATGTCAGAAATTGCATTTTTTTTTCTAGAAAAAGTTTGAAAACTTGAAGAGCAAAGGAATATTTCCCTATTTTATTCAGATTATATGAGACCCAGTCATATTTACAATTGTGTAGTTAGATAGCTTTTCGGGGCTTATAGATATAAAGAATAATGCTAGTGCTACCCCTCATTGAAGACTTAATCTAAATATTTTTGCCTGTTCAATTTCCTATAGTACATGTTTAAAAAAAAAAAAACTCTTGCCATTGAAGTAAGACTGATATTTTTAGATTCTCCAACATATAAAACTTGGTAAATTATTCAGAATAAGGCAAAATTTATCAAATACAAGCAGTTTGTCTCTGCTATCTGCTCAAATATACGAGAGTTCATTTGTTTTGTTTTGCTTTTTAAGTAATCTCTACACCAGACATGGAGCTTGAACTCACAAACCTGAGATCAAGAGTCACACATTCTACCGACTGAGCCAGCCAGGTGCCCTTATACTGATAGTTTTCTTTTTTTTTTTAAAGATTTTGTTTATTTATTTGACAGAGAGAGAGACACAGCGAGAGAGAGAACACAAGCAGGGGGAGTGGGGCAGGGAGAAGGAGGCTTCCCACAGAGCAGGGAGCCTGATGCGGGGCTCGATCCCAGGACCCTGACCTAAGCCGAAGGCAGATGCTTAATGACTGAGCCACCCAGGCGCCACCATACTGATAGTTTTATAGAACAAAATACAAACTACTAAAATTGACTCTAATAAATTCTATTAAATATTGATTCAATTATTTTTTAAGTCTCCCAGTTCAAAAGATACTAGCCATAGCTTCTTGTAAGCCCTCAAGAAAGAGATAATCTATATCTTATAAAAAGTGCATCACATTATTAAAAAAAAAAAAAAAAATTGGGTCCAAGACTGGACCCAATCAATTATTTTTGAGGTTAACATAATATTGATACATAATAGAGCAAGAATAATTATTTTTAAAAGAAAGTTATTAAAAGTTATTGAGAAACCTCACTTAAGAGGTAGGTACAAATTTTCTAAACCTAATTATTAGTAAATCAAAATTATGGTGATGAAGTAGAATTTTTACCAGAAATACATAATAATTCTGCATCAGGAAAGCTATTAATGTAATACAACACATTGCCAAAATAAAGATGAAAAACCATGTGATCACCCCCATAGAAGCAAAAAACAAAAAGTAAATTAAAGTGAAGACAAGAATGCCCTCTATGACTCCCTCTATTTTACACTGTATTGTAGGTCTTAGCCAAAGTAAGAAGACAAGAAAAAGAACTAAGATGTAAGAACGAATGGATCAAAAATTTATTTATATACATAGAAAACCCAAGAGAATCTATAGGTGGTGAGGGAGGGGGTGTTAAAATAAGGGAATCAATAAGATTGCTTGATGAAACATCATCTACAAAAATCAGTAGCGTGCATATACACCGGTACAAACCAAATTAGAATATGTAATAGAAAAATAAAAGATGCCATTTATAATATCAATAAAAAGTTTAGAGTACCAAAAATAAATTTGACAAAATTATATAAAACTTTTATGGGAAGAGCTGTAATGCAATACCAAAAAAGAAACCTAAATAAATGAAAAGAAATGCCAGGTTAATGCATAGGAAGACTCTCTATTTTAAAGAAGTCCATTCTCCCCCAAATGAAATTTCAGTGCAATTCTAATCAAAATACCAAGGAAAATGAAAAGTTTATCTAAAGTTCATGTGATAATACCAAAATGCTAAGAAATAGCAAGATAACTTTGAAACAGAACAAAGTCTGAGGAATTTCTCAATCACATATCAGATCTGTTACAAAGCTATAATAATATAATGGGATGAAATTAACATGGACATAGAAAAATAGACCAATGGGGTAAAATAAAGTGTTCGTGATGAGCAGACCTACTCATATATAAATGATGATTTGATATATGACAGAAGTGTAATTTGGCAATACCTAGAAAATTTGATGTTGTGTATACTTATGAACCAAGAATTCTACTTCTAAGTAGATACCATAGGAAAATTATCACAGAGGTACACAAGGATACATATTTTAAAGTAATACACTAGAATCAACATAAGTGCTCATAACATAAAAATAGATCAATAAATTTTGGGTTATTTATAAAATGAAATAATATTCATCAGCTGGAATAAATGAGCAACATGGATATATCTAGAAGCATAATGTTGAGTCAATCTCTCATACATTGCTGGTTGAAATGAAAGTACTTTAACACTTTTAGAAAATAATTTTGTAGCATAACAAGACTCTTAAACATATTCATGTTCTTTGACTTGGAAATTCTGCTTGGAATCTATCATAACTACATTACTAGAAATATGGGAAAACCATATGCACAAATATATTCATCATTTTGTTATATATAACTGCAAAAATAGTAGAAGGAACATAAATAAAACATGGAAAATTAGTGAGGTAAATTATGCATATCCAAATGGAAGAATACTATGTATCCATTTGAAATAACATGAGAAAGCTTATGATATAATATCATAGAAAAAAACAGAATACAAAATTATATATACAAGGCAATTGCACTTTATGTTAGGGATGACTTCCCGAATACCACACGCAATTTGAGACAACTATTCACATAGGAATAAATATCAGTGGTGTGATGAATTCACAGAACATATACATCTACAGTCAGGATAGTATATTTTTATCATATGTTTCTTTTATGTTTTTAGCCTCATCGCTCCTATTTCTCAGTGTTCTCTCCAAAATGACAGAACTGGGTATCATCACGATTGTTTGGCCTCCTTCACGGTGTTTTAGCCAGATCAAATGCCATTCCAGTATTATTGATTTTCAGGCCCATTTTTCAGCACCAGAACAACCCACCATTTGAGAAACACTTGAAAGACGGTGTAATAAGATCCTAAAAATATTTTAAACTATAAAAATTGGATAGGAAAAAAACACACAGCTCAATAGTTGCCAAAACCATTTACAGAATTTCTGATAATATGTAAACGACAGCATGTTTCACGTGATACTGGAAAAGATGGTGAACATTTCTATTTAGCAACTAAAGTGACGCTCTATAAGAAAATAGGATAAACCCAGTTTATATTCATGCCAGTTTTGAAATTCAAATAATAGATTTTTATATTTATTTCAGCAGATTATTTAAATATATGGCCAATCCTAAATGATACAAAAGCCCAAACCTAAGTTTTATGCAGTAATCAAAATTAACTTTAAAAAATACTAAATCAAGCCCCACAGCAATACTGTAATAAATCTATAGTGGGTTAAATTATGACCCCAAAAAGACATGCTCATGCCTTAGCCCCCAGAGCATGTAAATGTGAACTTATTTGAAAACATGGTTTTTGCAAATATAATAAAGAACTTGAGTGGAGATCACTATGGATTATCCAGATAGGCGCTAAATCCAATGAGAGATATCCTTATAAAAGACATCCAAAGAAGAGACAGAGAAGAGAAGAAGATAACATGAAGACGGGGCAGATTGGAATGCTGTTGACTACAAAAAATACCTAAGAACACCGAGAGCTGGAAGAGGCAAAGAAAATAATATTCTCTGGAGCATCTGGAGGGAGCGTGGCCATGCTGACACCTGGATTTTTTACTTCTGGCCTCCTGAACTGTGAAAGAACAAATTTTTGTTGTTTCAAGCTACCACGATTGCGGTAATTTGTTAGGGAAGCAACAAGAAACTAATACACCATCCTTTCATTTTTCTCTTTCTTTAAATAAAATCTTTTAATTTCTAGTAGCAAAAATATGCCTTTATAAATATGTACTAACCTTTGAGAGTCAGAACGGAAAACACAGGAAAAAACAAATACACAAAGAAACAAAATATGTAGCAAAGCACTACCAAATCAATATATATTTATACTTTCAACTGTTTTGACAAGGGTAATTTGTCATTTATTCTAATGTTTCAAAATAAGCTAATCCCCAGTTTTCAAAAGAATTTTAGCTTTAAAAACATGGAAGTCCATTAATATATCTCATTATTAAATATTCCCTAAATATTACTTGATTATATTAAATTCCTACAAGAATTATAGTGCTTATTATTGAGAAAATTTATCATTGTCTGTACATCTAATAAAACCCAGTAACTTCAAGAAGAGAGATCATAGAATTCTAGATAAATATGTACTAGAAAAACATAATAAATTCTGCTTTTTAACTTTATTCATTTACGAAAAAGAAGTAAGAACAGAGATACACTTCCCAGTTTGTGGCAGGACAAGTCTCTAAAATATGTACATTCCATTTGCAACTCCTCACTTACCTCCATTTAGACTCCTTTTGACATCCTTGGCATCTCTAAATAATAATTAAACTCCAGGGGCTCCTGGGTGGCTCATTCTGTTGAGCATCTGACTCTTGGTTTTGGCTCAGGTCATAATCTCATGGGTCATGATCTGATGGTTTGTGAGATTGAGCCCAGAGTGGGGGTCCATGCTCAGTGGGGAGTCTGCTTGAAGATTCTCTCCCTCTGCCCCCCACCACTTGCACACAAAAGTGCTCTCTTTCTCTCTCTATCTCAAATAAATAAATCTTTTAAAAAAAAATAACTAATTGAACTCCTCAAATTCTATCAAGGATCCAAATTATGAAAACTATTTTATTGACCAGACCCTCCAATGAGGTAGTATGCCTAATAATAAAATAACCAAATGTTTCTATTATGTATGTGTATTACTTTAAAAAAAAAAACAAAAATCACAAATAAAATAAACACACTTGAATTTAAGACTGTTTCTTCAAAGATGCTCTGGACCAACATTGTTCCCTCCAAAGCCTGGGGGAAGATTTCTCCAGAGGTGCCAGGACAAACTTTCTACCAACGTCCTATTTGTAGAGTGGGTAAAGAGATACACGGCCAAAGGAGCTTGCAGTTCTGGAGGCTCAATCAGCCAACACGATCTAAACCCGCTTAAAGTCTCAGTTTACATCGATATTGGGAGGTTTTATAGCCCTTAGTCCAGCAAATTCTACATATTTCTTAACCTTAAATAACTCCTTCCTCTGTTCGCCTTTCTCTGGCTGAAGTATAAAGAAACTCACAAATTAAATTAACTCATATTAATTCACATTAAAAGAATTAATATGTGTAGGAAGAGCAGGACACAAATGCAGCTAATTCGGCAAAAGACTATGCTAGTCTAGACCTGTTGATGGCAGTATTGGTAGAGAGCTGGACCTAAGAAAAAAATGCAAACGGAATAACACTATTTCACATACAAGCAACAAAATAATAAAAAAGGAAAGGAAAATAAAGGGAAAGAAGGAAAAGAGAAAGGGAGAAGGGAGAAAGGAAGTGAAGGAAGAAAAGACCTTTCTAAAATTAGGATCCCCATGTAACTCCAAGCATAAATAAATTTCTCAAAATTTACACCATCACACTAGGCTCACCAATAACCTCCTAGTTGTTAAATCCAACTCTTTTAAAATTTTTCCTTTCTTGTCCTCACTCCAGTGTTTGACTGCTTCATCTTAAAACATCCATCCCTTATTCTTTACCACCACTGGCTACCTTTATCGCACTATTCCAAACAATCCCTCTTTTTAATGACATGAGAACATTCTAATAATATATTGTTAAATAAAAAGGAAACTGAGTACATATAATTTTAGCTATGTACATATACAATGCATATCACATAATAAAAGATTCTAAGAAAACATGAAATGTGACTATTATCTCTAAGTGGTAGACAGTATGAACAATCTTGCATTGTTCTTTTATTTTTTCTTGATTTGTCAAAACAACTTAATCAAGGTCATGTTACACGCACATGGAGCAACAATTAACATACATACATACATAGAGATCTCTTCACACAAAGACATCTCTTTCTTTCATTCATACCAAAATTAGAGTGACTTTTCCAAATATATTGGATAATTTCACTCTTAGGTATTTACTCAACAGAAACATATACATAGATCCATCAAAATACATGCATAAGAATGTTAAGAGCCCTATCGTATGTAAAAACCTTAAATTGGAAACTTTCAAAATGTTTATCAAGAACAAAATATATAAATAAGTTGTGATATAGTCACTCAATAGAATACTATAGAGCCATGAAAATGCACAACTACAACCACGTAACAAAAATGGAAAAAAATCTCACAAATATAATGTTAAGTGTAAACACCATACACATACATACTGTAGATTCCACTTATCTGAAATTAGAAGCCAGGCAAAACTAATCTATCATGTCAGGATAGTGATTGTCCTTGGGAGCCATGAGCCTGGAAGAGGTCACAACAGAGGTTTCTGGGTGCCGCTTTTTTTATTTGAGTGTTGCTTACATGAGTGTGTTCAGTTTGTAAAAAGTCAAGTTGCCCGCCTGTAATTTGCGCTTTTTCTGTATCTGTGTTATCTTTCAGTAAACGTTCTCAACAACTCAACAAAGAACTATTGCCATCTTTGAATGGAGGGAGTATCACTACTACGTTTCCACATGGGTCATGTTGTTCCCTTTCAAAAACGTCTGGATCATATTGAAGATCATTGCACCGCCTCCAGAAAACAGTGACAAGAGTAAGATCGATTCAGAGGCAAGCTTTTGCAGGTGGGTTTTTTATTTTTGTTTTAAGACCTGACTCTTCTGAATCTGTCGCCTCTGCAGAACCTGTCCATGTCCGTGTGTGTGTGCACATCAGTAGAGTTCTACTCCTGAAACATTTCTCTTTGTTCTATTACCTAACTTAATGCTGACGCACAAAAAACTGAAAACCACTTTTGAAACCCAAATGAGGCCAGGACAACAGGGGAAGCCAGAAATCAGAGGAATAAATGAAATTCATGGGCAGCTTAGTCAGAAAATCACACATGGAAATCCTGACTCATCCCCTCGTTAGCGGTGCGACTTTAAAGAAGTCACTTCACCTTCCTCAGCCTCAGCTCTCTCACCTGAGCAGACTATATAGTGAATTTTCTTATGGGTCAAAAGTAGAAAGCAATTTTGGGCAGAGGAAATGTTTCTCAAGTTAAAAATAGAATATTTCAAATGTGCTTCACTTAAGTAAATAATACTGCAATATAATGGAACATCTGTGTTTTATGGAAAACTACTCCAGGACCATATTTGCCTCACTTGCTTTTGTGTTATGTTATTTATATATATGTGTATGGTCGCTTGTAAGTCTGCACCAGTTTGCCTATCAAATGGGGAAATTTTGAGAGTGCTGTTTATTCATTTGTGACATTGCTTTTGAGAAAAATGAGATTGTTAATGTAATAAGCAACGTTTTAGCTCATATTGATAAAAATGATACTTTACTGAATCCGGGCATCTTAGAAGGAACTCCCAATGTTCAATGAAATGTTCAAGAATGGAATTCTCATTAACCTTGAACATCCTCCAGATGCTCCTTTGATAATATTAACTACCTCAAACACCATGTGGCTTCAGCCCACTGACCCATACAATACATGGTGTGAATGCACATGTGAAGGTTGAAATCAAAGTTTGAGAAAGGTGGGTTGTCCAGTTTCAGATGAACCTCTACAGCCTCAATATTTGTGTTAGCCCTTATGGAGTGAACTTCACAATGTGTTTTATTTTTTCTTTAGTTACTTATCCAGATGATGGAGTCATATGTTCTATGCTGTCTTTAATTTTAAAGGCAGCTAAGGTGACTGTACAGCAGGAATCTAAAGCCCCACAGAAGGAGTTTCTGCAACATGTTTGTGGCCAATGATGGTCATATCTAAAATATTATTAATTTTTAGCTCTAAAGGTAAAATTAAGGATAGCAAATTACTCTTAACATTTAAACTTTAAGAAACGAAAACCAATGGAAGCTCCACAAAGACAGGAATTTTTGTATGTTTTGTTCACTTCTGTATCTACAACTCCCAGGACATTGCTTGGCACAGAGTCGCGCTCAATAATTGCTCAATGAATGAATGAATGAATGAATGAATACAGGTTCCTCACTAGCAGACAAGGAAATTATATTACTAAACCTTGATTTGCCTACCAGATAACTTTGGAAAGTTTGGATTTATGTCTTTGCTTTTTAATACTTTCCTATGTTTTCTCCAGTAACTTCTCATATTTGTTATTAGAAATAATTTTCAGACATTAGGGGCGCCTGGGTGGCTCAGTCGTTAAGCGCCTGCCTTCAGCTCAGGTCATGATCCCGGGGTCCTGGGATCGAGTCCCACATCGGGCTCCCTGCTCTGCGGGGAGCCTGCTTCTCCCTCTCCCACTCCCCCTGCTATGTTCCCTCTCTCGTTGTGTCTCTCTTTGTCAAATAAATAAAATCTTTTAAAAAAAGAATTTTCAGACATTTATTATACCAATTGCCTTCCTTTAATAAAATGTAATGCTCAGAATAAAATTCAGTACCACAACAGTGGGATAATCAGAACAAGTATAGTGATTCTATTTCCTTCCTTATTCCAGACACTGTACTTTTAGCTTTTAATAAAAAGAATCTTCAAATTATGCCAGTTTTGTTGTTGCGGCAGTTGAACGCAGTATGGTGGTTACTTTATGTTGAAGCTGGAGTCAGCTGAATTCCTTTGAGCAAATCTTTGCAATATAAAAATATACTGATGACTTTATCAGGACCCAAATGACAGGATTTACACTGATCTCCGTGATTTTTAAAACGCAGGCTTCTCATTCCTAACTATTAAAGTCTTTTATAAATTGTCTGGTAAAGACATTAGCCATCACTGAGGAGCAGAACCTTGTGTGTCTTCATGTAAGTCCCTTCCTTCTAGCTCAGTTGTACTTATTCAAAGCAATTTGTCCTCTTAGAAACAACGGAAGTTTTGGCAGGCCCTAAATAACCAGAGATTCTACAGCCAGTCCATAAATACTTTTCAGTGAGTTTAGCTAGGACTTTAGGTGCCACGCACAGTGTCTGCACAGTGATTGTCGAGTTCGGGAGGTACAAGATCACAAAGAAGAGCAAAAGAGAAATTGCTGAAATAGGAAAAGGGCAACATTCAAAAGGTCCTCCCTGCTGACACTAAAGCTAGCAAGAGGAGTCTTGGTCACAAACGCTTAACCTTCTCGTAGCAATTCCTTGCATCTGTGGTCTCTTTCATTCCTGTGTTCCTAGAGCTTCAGACATAATGGCGCACAGGGCATATACTCCTGTCGATGACCACTGAGTCTTCTTTATTCAAATAAGTTCTTCCTTATTCGAGGAACCAGTGAAATCATATGAAATGTTCTCATACTAACCACAAGATTTTTCCCAAACTCCTTTTTTTTTTAATTTCTCACATTGTGATTTTTTTTATTTCAATTCAATTAGCCAACTTATAATACGTCATTAGTTTCAGAGGTAGTGTTCAATAATTTATCGGTTGCATATAACACCCAGTGCTCATCACATCACATGCCCTCCTTAATGCCCATCACCCAATTACCCCATCCCCCACCTACCTCCCTTCCAGCAACCCTCAGTTTGTTTCCCATAGTGAAGAGTCTCTCATGGTTTGTCTCCCTCTCTGATGACTTTCCATTCAGTTTTCCCTCCCTTCCCCCTCGGTCTTCTGCCCTGTTTCTTATATTCCACATATGAGTGAAGCCATATACTCCTTTTTAAACATAAAACTCTCATGACTCACTGCTTATCTTTTTACATATACATCTAACCTTTGGTTTGTAACTTCTGTATTATAGATTAACATACACATTTAGGAAGGATTCTTAATGTCTTTATATTCTTCTCTTTTCTTTGAAACAATAAACATTTTGAGGTTAAGAACTGCATTCGATACCATAAGGTAGCTACTTAATGCATTGTAATGATGATGATGGTGGTGGTGGTAATTATGAAGTATAATTTAACAGTATGCTCACAAAACATGCTCATAAACTCGTATTTTAAGGAAAAGTGCCATGCATAGAGTATTGTTTGGAATGTTGGTTATAAGTGTCAAAAAATGGAAAATAGCTAAATATTTTTTTAAATCATTTAACAAATATTTATTGAGCACTAGTCTAGGTGCTAGAGATATGAGAGTAAACATGATTTCATAGAACTTCCATTTCTTTTGTCTTCTAGCTCTTTTCTCCCCCACCTCCTCATAAATGTTTTCCACTGACAACAGGACAAGCATTTATTATCACTCAAAAAATAATTATAGAAAAACAACATAAGTTCAGTAGTCTACAAAATGTAAGAATAACCATGAGTATGTGCTATATTCTTAACTGTGACACCTTGGACAATTCTTTTGACCACTTTGAGCTGGTTTTCTCACCTGGTGATATGAGGATAACAATATCTACCTTAAAAGTTAAATACAGAGAACAGACTGGTGGTTCTTAGAGAGGTGGGGATGGAGGGCTGAGCAAAATAGATAAAGAAGATTAAGACATACAAATTTACAGTTATAAAATAAATAAGTCATGAAGAGGAAAAGTACAACATAGGGAATATAGTCAATAATACTGTAGTAATGTGGTATGGTAACAGATGGTGACTACATTTATCATGGTGAACTCTGAGTAATCTATAGAATTGTGGAATCAATATGTTGTACACCTGAAACTAATATAATCTTGTATGCTAATTATACTTCAATAAAAATTTTTTTAGGAATCTGTGGAGATAATGTATATAAAGTTCCTACTATATCACATTGGACATAGCATGCAATAAATGACAACTGCAATTATCAACTTGCAGCAGAATACACTTTCAAAAGGTAGCCACAACTATGTCTCCAAACATGCACATTCTGCAATAAGACCTTGTTACTTCCCCATCAAGAGAAATATATTTTTTCACACACGCCCCTACCCCATGAATATAGGCAGCCTTATGACAGCTAAAGTAACCCTGTATCATATCTAGGGGTAGTCCTTCTCTAGGCCTGGCAATTTCTGCTTTCTTTCTCTTAGAGCCCCGAGCTGCCATGTTAGAAGTATAGGCTCCTGTGCTGGAGACAGGCCACATGGAGGAGCGCTGAGGCACCAGATGTGAGGGAAGAAGCTGTCTCTGCTGTCCTGACCGATCGAGCCTTTGGATCATTCCAGCCTCAGCAGCTATCTGTGAGCAGCTCAGTCCAATCCACCCCCAAAACATGAAATATAATCATAAATTATTGCTGTAAGCCACTAAGTTTTGGGTGGTTGGTGACAATGGATGGCTGGAAGAGTATATATATTAAATAACATAGAATCTTTTCAATCCTTATTTATTTGACCTTTGTATTTTTTATAGCTGAGCATTCTCTTCTCCAAAACTTCTTTCCCTTTCTTTTCCTCTGTTCTTTTCTTGCTCTCTGCTGCCTCTCCCTTCTTCTTTAATGTTGTCATTCCTTGGGGCTCCATACTACATACTGATAACCCCAAGCATATATATCCAAAACAAGTCACTGTGACATTGAGATCCAGTTAACCACCTACTTGGTATTACTACTTGGAAGTCTCACATCTCAGGTAAGGAATGTGCTACTCCTTTTCCTCCATTACCCCCATCCTATCCCAAACTTGATCTTCTCTCTAGCGTCCTTATCTTGGCAATGTACAACTGTTACCCATCTAATTGTTGGCCGAAGGACTGGGTGTCATCTTCTCTCCTCCCTCTCACTTACCCGTTCCAAAACATGTGATTAGTTGACGTTTTGTCATATGTATCTCTTAAGTATCCCTCAAATCCATTTACTTCTCTCCACCTCCATTTGCTTAACTAAAAGTTTCAAACTATTTGGGGTTTTTTTGTTTTTGTTTTTTTTAAAGATTTTATTTATTTATTTGAGAGAGAGAATGAGAGAGAGAGAGCACATGGGGGGGGAGGGTCAGAGGGAGAAGCAGACTCCCTGCTGAGCAGGGAGCCCGATGTGGGACTCGATCCCGGGACTCCAGGATCATGACCTGAGCTGAAGGCAGTCGCTCAACCAACTGAGCCACCCAGGCGCCCCAAACTATTTGGTCTTGATTGAAAAGGCATTTCTTTTCTCCAACACCTTCAGTCTAGATTAGGTCTTTGCATATACTGTTTACATCTCTTCTTGTAATATTATTTACACTTGAAATTAACTGTCCCACATCTGTTCTCTACCAGATGTCAAGTTCCAGGAAAGAGAAACCATGTATGTCTTGTTTAGTTCTATATCCATTCTCAATGTAAGCACTCAAAGAATATTCGTTGAGTGAATAAATAAATGACTGCAAACACAAGTTCTACCACTGCCAAAGTTCCTTGCATTGCTATAAATGACTAGCCAGGAGCAGCAGGCAATCAAAACCTAGAAGTGATCATGGACCCAATCTTTAAATGCCAGTCTAAAATCTAGTATTTTATTTTATTAACACATAGAATAAGCACACATTTTCCTGATTAGTAGTCAGGGTGCTAAGGAGACCAATAAATACCAACCACAGAGAGTGTCCACTGATTTCCGAACTTATCATGTGCTACCTTGCAACTTCTGTGGTATTTCCCTTTTACTGTGTATGATTTACATAGTTTTAAAATTTTTCTTACATTTTGGTTTTATAATCCCAGCTAGATATGAAATGGAGCAAAGGTTATGACATGTATATTTTTATATCCTCTGCAACCTTTGCACATAGTAGATATTAAAGAGTGGTCTTGATTTGAAGTTTCAAACAACCCAGAGTTGATGAAATAATAAACAAAAGAAAATAAAATTGCCACATATATGATAGCCAGTTGACCTCAAATAATAGGTTTCTTTTACTCATAGCCCTGAGAGTCATTTGAAGGGTCCAGATTGGGATTAGTTCCAGTTTCATTCCAAAATATGGGCCTTTTAGTACTTGGGCAACAATTCCCTTTTTTCCAACTCAAGGGCACTCCAAACCTATTCCTCCTTTCCAAGTTAAACTCATCTGCTTCCCCTAGATTTTCCAAACAAAAGAAACAGATGGTCTTCTTGGGCCTTTAATATTACCATCCAACCTCTAATGGCCCAACACTCCTCACAGTTACCAGAGCTACTTGCAGGGTCCATAAACCTTTAAAGACAAATGTCAAATTCAGTCTAATTTAGAGCTAATTTCATGCTCTAGTTACTCCCATCCAAATGTTTATAATCCTGCTCCTTTCCCTTTCCTTACTTATTAAGACCTAAGTAATAAATTTCCATATTCATGCAATCCAGGACTTGTACCTTCTCCAAATTTTAGCACTGGTGTAATGTGATGGAGTAGACTTCCCTGGAAAACCATGAGCTGCTGTCTCCTGGATGCCACATTCAGGGCCAGTCTTACTGCAAAGTGAGCAGTGTGTCTTGTGTGCTCTGAAAAGGGTTTCAGGAGCATCCTTTCTCTGGATGCCTCCTTTCTGTTCACACCTAACTCTGTTATGGCTTTCCCATCCCTTCACATTTATGTTCCTCCAACCATTGACTTTGCAAGTTTATTTTATGAATTGTTCCATCAGTATATCATGTTGTCAAAAAATAGGGTTGAAGAGGGGCACCTGGGTGGCTCAGTCGTTAAGCGTCTGCCTTCGGCTCAGGTCATGATCCCAGGGTCCTGGGATCGAGTCCCACATCCGGCTCCCCGCTCCACAGGAAGCCTGCTTCTCCCTTTACCACTCCCCCTGCTTGTGTTCCTGCTCTCACTATGTCTCTCTCTCTCAAATAAATAAATAAAATCTTAAAAAAAAAATAGGGTTGAAGAAATGGAAGATTTTGGCTTTTCATATGACAAAATACAGCATCCATTCTTGATTTTAAAAAAAACAACCCTCAACAAAGTAGATGTAGATGGAACATACCTCAACATCATAGAAGCCATATACAAAAAAGCTACAGCTAATATCATCCTCAAAGGGGAGAAACTGAGAACTTTTCCTCTACAGTCAGGAACAAGACAGGGATGTCCACTTTCACCATTACTATTTAACACAATACTGGAAGTCTTAGACTTGGCAATCAGACAACAAAAAGAAATAAAAGGCATCCAAATCAGCAAAGAAGAAGTCAAACTTTCACTATTTACAGATGACATGATACTCTATGTAGAAAACCCAAAAGACTCCACCAAAAAATTGCTAGAACTCATACATGAATTCAGCAAAGTCGCAGAATATAAAATCAATGTACAGAAATCTGTTGCATTTCTATACACCAATAATGAAGCAGCAGAAAAAGGAAACCAAGGAATTTATCCATTTACAATTGCTCCAAAAACAATAAGATAACTAGGAATAAAGCTAACCAAAGAGGTAAAAGATTTATACTCTGAAAACTATAGAACCCTTATGAAAGAAATCAAAGAGGGCACAATGAAATGGGAAAACATTCCATGCTCATGAATTGGAAGAACAAATATTGTTAAAAGGTCTGTACTACTGGGGTGCCTGGGTGGCTCAGTCAGTTAAGCATCTGCCTTCGGCTCAGGTCGTGATCCCAGGGTCCTCGGATTGAGCCCCGCATTGGGCTCCCTGCTCGGCAGAAAGCCTGCTTCTGTCTCTCGCTCTGCCTGCCACTCCCCCCTGCTTATGCTCTCTCTCTCTCTCTAAAATAAATCAATCTTTAAAAAAAGATAAAGTCTTGGGGCGCCTGGGTGGCTCAGTCGGTTAAGCGTCTGCCTTCGGCTCAGGTCATGATCCCAGGATCCTGGGATCGAGTCCCGCATCGGGCTCCCTGCTCCGCGGGGGATCCTGCTTCTCCCTCTGCCTCTGCCTCTCTCTCTCTCTGTCTCTCATGAATAAATAAATAAAATCTTTAAAAAAATAAAAAAATAAAAATAAATAAAATAAAAAAGATAAAGTCTTCATATCAAACATTAGTTCATGTGTGTGACATGTTCATGTGTGTGACATGGGTCACACAGAATCTTCTGTTCCCTAAATATCTTATTAAAGCATAAAATTTGGGAAAGCAAGTCTTTCTGATACATGAGATATTTATAGGATTATAGGAAGAAGGTACATACCATTCTACATTATTCCATAAAACAAATTCCTTAAGAAGGTAAGTGAAAAATCAGAGAAGGAAGATTCTGTTGCAAAGTGTAACAAATCCAGAGAAGAAACAGCTTTTTCTCCCTAATCGAGATTACCTGCAATGATTCTTCCACATCAGTATTTCTAAATGACATGTGAAACACTTCATTTGTCCAGCCCAACAAATTGGATTATTTTCTGTCATATATTCAAAACTATTTTGGTGTGTAAAAATGGCCAAGAATATATGTGATGGGAAAGCTCTTTTTACCATTTCAAAGCTCACAAAATTAATGTCTGATTTCAGCACATTACATTAACGACATATATTAACTAAAGTGAAAATGAAACATCGCAGATCAACTAGAAATATTTCATCACTGGGAATTATAATTGTGCGATACGTGAATGTGTTTAAGAGTCAAACACCGAGAGCAACTTAAAAACACATTCACATCCCTTGAAAACTCAAGAACAAATTGATCAAGTGAGGATTGAGAGCAATGCGTGCCAGCCAAGCGTGTTTTTAGTGGAAGGAGATTGTTTGGACGGGAGAATAGCCTCATGTGGACACTCCTGAGTGGCTGTTTTATTGAACTACATCTGGCAGCTGCCTGTTTCTTTTTCTGCATGGCATCTAGCTCATTTCCTGCATTTTTCCATTTCCTGATTTCAGTATCTATTTTCCTTGTATTACATTCCTGCACTCGAAAGAGAATAGTATCTCTTTGTTTTGTAAAATGTGAAAAGCTCTGACAGTTTTTCTATGGTCTATGGAAATTAATTATATTTTGAGATGGTTATAATGAGAAATAGAAAGAAAAGTTCTTGAAATGTATGTACCTTTTAAAATCCAAGAATAATCGAAACTGAATTTCAGTGTAGATGGAGAAAGCTAATATATACTTTCAAGACTTTCCTCCCTTCAAATTTTGGTATCCACACAGTATTGGATAAAAAATACATTTCTAATGCATTATTGTCAGAAAAGCTGTGTATATTTATTTATATTTTAAGGGACAAAATTTTTAATGTAAATATATTCAGTAAAACCTGATGCTATTAATTTTAATGGTAGAAATATCAACATTATGTTTTCTATAACCTGAATTATAGATTTAGCTTATAACTCATTTTTAATACAATGCTAATACTCACCACCAACACATACCTAATAATTTTGGAACAAACCTGAAAGACTTAACTAAGCTATATAAAGATAAACCAAGTATAGATACATGATTATTGAAGTAAGTAGTATTTCTTACTTCATTTAATCAAGTGAAACACAAGGTAATAAGATACCATAAAATGAATTAATAATCACACTGATGTTAATGGTTTTTTTAACATTTATTTTTTTATGTCCTGATTTCTCCTGGACAATATAGCAATAATAAACTAATAGAACATTTGTTGAAATTTCTTGAACTCACTTGAAGGACACTTTATAAACTTCTAGTAGCTGCCACATACATACATGAAGGAACGTACCTTCCTTGGACATATATGCATGCTGCCACATTTTTATTATGATTGGGTGTTTAACAATTAAATGTGAGTGAATTAGCAAAGTATGTTCAAAAAAACACCCCATTTTTGTTGCGACCATAATATAGATTATGACAGAATGAAAAAGAACAACAGACAATAAAATAGGAAATATGGGAGTTTGTTTTGATTTTAAATTCTATTGCCTAAAGATTCCATCACCAGGCCCTGATTATCAAGAAATATACATTTAAATTGAGGAGATAAAAATAAATAAAACAGCTACTTAACACCATGCAGCAGCATACAAATATTCATAATATCTGTCCATAGCAAAGAGAATGGAAAGATTGTTAGTGGTTAGTGAAGACTAACTGATGTTGGTCATTGAGGAAAGCACATGACTTAGTTTTGGAGACAGAACATGAGAGACATTTTCAAACACATTGAGCAAAATACAGAAAGTTAGGAATGAGAAGGACATATGAAGAGTAGCCCAGATAAGGATCAGAGTATCACAGTTATTGTAAAATTTGAACAAACTTGATGGATGCAGAATTTTAGGCTTCTTAGCATAAAGAACCAAGGAGCATATCCTTGAGTGCAGCAAATAACTGAAATAAAATGTGCAGTTCTGAAATTTAAGTGAAACAAATATTTAAATTAAAAATAAAAAGGTATTTATATGTTAAGTTTACCTTTCTCTGTATCAAAAATATACACATTCCTTACTAATAAAAACCAAGGGATCGCATCACCTATTTCATGGATTTCCCCCATTGTTAGAATCAGTGAGATAGAAAATGAATTGAGGAATATAAATTCATTTGACATTGCAAATTTATTTACTGATTCAAAGTAAATCTACAGTGGAAGAAGCCAAAGTAGTGGAAACTATGGTCACCATCTTTCTTAGGAGAATACATCACCACACTAACTTACTTCTCCAAAATCTCTAACTTACACCTCCAAAATTTCTGTTGTGATAAGCCGCCGTCCAGGAAGCTAAATAAAGCTATGTAACATTCTTAATACTATTCTTAATAAGACGGCCTTGCTTTCAGACTTCTATACTTTTTCAGATACATAAAGGTTAAAATCATGTTTTTGGATAATGTTTTCTTCAATAGTTACATAAACAAAGCAATAAAATTAGGAAGCATAGAAGAACATATTATTAAAGTGCTATTATAATTTTAATATCCATGAGTCTTGTAATGGGAAATAAAGCATATTTTGATAGCAAGAAAACAAAACATATTAAAAGTTTAGACACAAAAAGGTGGCAATTTCATTCCTCAGGTTGTTGGCTCTTATTTGCCTCAAAACTTAATCCTAATACCTGATTAAAATAAGAACTTTATTTAAACACATTTCTGTATTCTATGTCTTACTTTATCTCTGCAATATATATGTTCTATGATCTTTCTCCTCAAGATGAATAAAAAGCATATACATTTTAGATACAGAAGTAAGGGTTTTCTGGTTCCCATCAAAATATTTTGTTGAATATGTGAAATGTGATTTCATGTATCATAAAATTCATTTTAATTTTTACTTCAATATAATATCATATTTACAAATACATTCAAAAGGTAATAGCAACACGATCATAGAATCAGATGACGAGGTTATATCACCGTCATTTCTGCTTTTCTCTTTGACCCACTTAGATAACCTGCAGTGTCAACTCTTGGAAAGTTTCAGAAGTTTGAAGGGAGCTTTATTAATAACAAATCCACCTTTTTTAAATAGTCAATATTACCTGTATCATTTTAAATAAAAAACACTTTGCTTTCTCCTTAATGTTTCACCCTCATATATCTAGAAGTTCATAATGTAAAATACATATACATCTCTCTATATATCTTCTATATATGTACATCTCTATATATTTTCTATATAATATATATATGCATCTATATTATATATATATGCATATATATATATGCATCTAGTGAATCTCTGGTTAAAACTTTTCTCCATTAGTACAAATCATCATTGATTTGTTTTAAATAACATCTACAAAAAAATTACTTTTTCACTTCGGTAACAATACTTTTATTGTAGATGACAGCAAAACTATTTCAAAAACTACAACTACCCTGAAGTTTTACAAAATTCTCAAATTGTGTAAGCCTCTGAGCCTCTTTCCAAGAACGTGCACCATTCCTCTTGCCTTTATAGGTGCAGTTTTGGTGTTCTGACTAAAAATGCAGGGCCGATTTCTAAAAGGAAAAGCTTTCCGAAACTCATTCTACAGTCTTCATTCTTAATTAGTCTAACTTCCAACAGAGATCTAATGGCAAATTGAATCATCATTTCACTTTCTTATATTCTCTCTTTATTGTCATATTTAATCTCTTAAGTTGGTTCTAATACTTCTAAGTGAAATTTAGGAATTTTTGATATATTAGCATTCAAATAGATTCAATCCAAACAGTATAAGCTAATTTGAGATCCTGATGAAATGTTATAAAAACAGAAACCAAAGAGTAACATCTGGAATTTTAAAAAGTGGTAAGTACATGTCTTTTCAATGTATCCTCATATGCTTGAGTCACTAAATGGATGATCTCCATTTAAAATGTAATATATGGTGATTAACATAACATAATAAAAAAAGAATGAAAAAATAGATTACTTTTATATGATTATGTTTTCAATATACATGAATGATTTGCTTTTCTAAACTTGTTTGAACTATTACTTATTTATAGTATAAAGTATTCTTATGATTTCAAAGTTCACATTTCATGGTATTACATTAGCTAGTTTGGAATACTGTGTAATACTTGTACTTAACATTAATATATATTCCCAGAAACTCGGGTTACAGGAATATAACTAATATTGACGATTACAGTACTTAACATGCTTAATTAAATAAACCTCTATTTGTAAAATAAAGGAAAATATGCGTGACTAGTACTGCAAATTTCAGTTTTAAGAGAAAATGGATGTATTTTCTAGTAGCTCAAAGATACAAGGGAAAAATTTATCTTGTGTATTATCTAATAGGCCTTCCAGAACTGAAGACCACAGGAGGTAAGGCTAACAAAATTAATATGCAAAGAAGCTCAACACTAGGGACCTATAATTTTCTTGCAAATGGTTTCGCTTTAAGGATGAAACAACACAAGACAATACCAATTTCTTTCTTTTTTTGCAAATAGATGAAGCTTTAAAAAAAAATTAACATGACAGCAGGTGGGAAGAATCTAGACAAGTGGATATTCAAAGTAGGGGGATCCAAATTTGATTTGCTTAACATTTCACAAACTAATTTGAATTCATTGGTATGTCTTTAAAAAACCAACTTGGGTAGATATATTTAATTAATGAAGGATTGGTTATCTGTCAGACACGAAGTAAACACTTAGTAGACTTGGTGAGCCATTATAGATTTATGAACATGAAAGCGTCTACAGAAATAAAGTTGGTGGAATTTAACTCACTAAAAATATTAGTGAGCATTTTATCAGTAATTCCTTTACTTGTGATTCTTTTACTTAACATAACATTAGTAAGCTATTGATTACAAATAATCGAGGTAAATTAGTAGATAAGCAATCTTCAAACCCATTTTAAATATTCACTCTCCCCAGATTCTTAAAAGGTCAAGCAGAAAATGACACACTAACATTTTAAACAAACAATGCAATTTTCTTCAATCTTCAAATGCAGTAAGTTAAAATTAAACAATTTGCTTCCAGTTATGGAATTAGTTCTTCTTTAAATGTTATTTCCATATTTGTTCTTAATAAGTTAACAGTATAAGGTATAATCTGTCTTGTGGTAAAGAGCTCACCATTACTAAAATTTTAAATGTATTCTTGCACCCCAGGAATGGTTTGGTGCTATATTATTCCTATCAATTTAAAATATGTTAGCGTCAGACAAGCTTTGAAAACTAACAAATCAGTTTAATTTGATATTTTAAAATCTGGCCTTTCAAGAGAAAAGAACAGTATGTCAGATTGAATATCTCATTTCAACTTTCTCTTATAATTTGATTTTCTGATGTGTCCAAAAATGATCTGTTGTAACAATAAGATAAAATAGTTTATATCCTAACAACACTAAGGGTAGGGAACAAAATTGCATGCATTTCAATAGTCAGTTCTTGTGTGCACAAATGATTAAATTTAATTGGCTAAGGATCTATGTATTAAAGTCAGTTTTTAATGGCGCAAATTTGGGGGTTGTGATATTTTAATAATTGGCTTTAAAATAAATGATATAGTTAATGCTGAAATAATGATATTTTTTCTAGGTATAAGGGAAAAATAATAATTTTGCTACTTTGTCTAGTAATTTTTAACTTCTTTATTAAACATATCAGATCCACACTTTTACCTCTTGATGGTGAATTTATAATCAAAGATATTAATATACTAGATTAATGTAGTATAATGTAATGTTGTGGTTTACAACAGTATACTAGAAATATCTAAATGATTCATACCCCAGGGAAGAGTTGGTGCTATCAATTTAAAGTGTTTAATATACATTCATTTAAATGTGAAGTTGCACTTTGCCTGAGGAATGAGTATTTAAATTGACAGCCTAATAAAATTCCTAAGTAATGTAGTCTTTCCCCCCATTTACTTATTAGTCATATTTTAAAATCATTCATTTAGAGACACCAGAAAAGCATGTGAGCTAATTGTTTAGGGATACAATAATTGTTTAGGGAATTAAATGTTAATTCTATGGCTATCTTCTTTTTTTATCATAAATATAGCACTTTGATCTTTGGTCTTACTTCTTGAGAGCAAGCAAGTTCCTGGATTAATAGCTTTAAGTGAATGGTTCCATGAGTAGTCAGAACAGTTTAAATAAATAACATATGTTATTAACATTATGTAGAACTGTCCAAAGGTAATATCCAAATTTCAATTCTTAAACTAAAAACCAATAGGGTTTATTATAAAATTATAAAATGTTTCAATGAGTTAATATATAAAAATGAGTCCTCTTTTATAGAAACATTTTAGATAGTTGAAATTTCACATTATTATGCTTTATTCTATTCTCATAATTTATGGGCCTTGATAAATTTAACTGTTGTAGACATCATAAAATTGAATTACTTTTCATGCAGTCAAATTAGTTACATTAATTATTTGCTGGAGTTATAAATATGGAAATCCACTAAGAAACAGTTTTCAGCTCTGCCAAGTAAACAGTTACAAATCTACTTTCCTTGTGTTTTGGATAAAATAGAAATTGTCCTAATTAAGTAGGTAGAAATTTTAGTTAGTTCACTAATTTATCCTTCATATGCTTTATTTTGCCCTCACCAAGAGTTACCTTCAGTATTTCAGGTATTACTTTGAGTATTTTACTCAAAGTATCCACAAGCTACATGTGGTAGATTTCTACGCCATTTGTAACACATCAGTCTCTGAAAATCTAGTGTAATTGCCAGTGTGGAAAGGTTGCAACCAGTTATGGTGCCCCTTCCCCCTCTTCTCTCTCTCTCTCTCTCTCTCTCTCTCTCTCTCTCTCTCTCACACACACACACACACACACACACACACACACACAAAGTAATGCTAAACTTTCAGGGATTACTAAATGGTAACCAACCGCACTGGGTAAATTCAGCCTTCAGAAGGGTTGGCTTTGGCCTCACAGTGGTTTTTAAATTTCTCAATTTGCTTGTATCTAAGCAGGCATGCCCTTGCTGGCTGGTTCATCACAAGTCCATCGTTTTCTATGGTCTCACATTTGGCAGGATTTAACAGTGCCAGGTGCACATAGATATTTGGATTTGTTACCCCTGCTTTCGCCTGATGAGTATCATGTTCTCACAAAAAGATTGGCTTCTACTGACTTAGAAAGAGGCACATTGTCTTCACTCCCCCCTTTCTAGCTACTTCTTTTGGATCCTAAAATTATCCCCTGCTTCTTCCTAACCCTGATGATTGACACAGTGTGAAGACAACTTTACTTTTATTATTCTACAATGTAGTTACCACAGCCTGTTCCAAAGTGTCAACCATAGTGAGAAGAAACCAAAGAAGATACTTCCATGTGGAAATATCACATATAGCTGCCTAATCAAACTTAAAAAGATGTGTTACCTGTCAATTGTTTATCAAGTAGAACATTAAATTGTTTTCTTCAACAGAAAACATTAATAGCCATTTTGTTTTTGTGCTGGAAGCAGTCAAATATGGTTCTCTTAATAGAGAAGTTTTTTCATCATGAAATGCCATAACATTGTGTACCACCCAAAACTTCCTGATGCACTTAATAAAATAAGCTGAGGAATGTCTCAAAGTGTCCTTTTTTTCCCCCATAGGGCCTTATAGAGTCATACGGAATAACCATAAACTACTTTAACACACAAAATTAAGGATGATAGAATCATATCTTTGCATATGCATGCATATATTATAGTGATTCAGATATTACTAATTTTTTCAAGCCTTTGAAAAGAATAATTTATATCTGTATGTTATCTAACTTAAATTTACTTATCTATTTAGTAATTCTTTCTAGATTGTGAAAAATATTTAAAATTCGTCTGAGGTCCATCAGACTTCCATTACATAAACACATATCCACAATACAGCATACTTTTGTAGAGAAACTATGAGAGTCTTAAAAAGCCAAAAGTGTATTTTATTAGAAGTATGCTTTCATCAGTTTCATCATATTTTTTCCCATTTTGAAAAAGGAAATTGCTAGGTTAAAACCACATTCATGGGGCGCCTGGGTGGCTCAGTCGTTGGGCGTCTGCCTTCAGCTCGGGTCATGGTCCCGGTGTCCTGGGATCGAGCCCCGCATCGGACTCCCTGCTCCGCAGAGAGCCTGCTTCTCCTTCTCCCACTCCCCCTTCTTTTGTTTCCTCTCTCGCTGTCTCTCTCTCTGTTAAGTAAATAAATAAAATCTTTAAAAAAAAAACAAAACACATTCATTTGTAGTTGAGGAATGCAGCACTCAAATGTTTTCCTGGAATCATTTAGTTTAAATGTGTTCATTCATAAAAAATAAATAAATAAATAATAAATGTGTTAATTCATAACAATATTGGGTTAAATAAATGTTGCTGTTGGTATAGTGTAATTTTCTTTTGTGATAAATGCCACTGATTTGCTATTTACTTTTCAATTGATTTTATTTGCCAAATTATATACCAAACAGTCCCATGGGCTTACTGAATATATGAGGGCTAACAATGAAAAATGTGCATAGTTTTAGCACTAACTTTGTAAATTGCCTTAATAATCGCTGGTATAATGTAATAGTATTTTCAACCAGTACTTTTAATTTCTAGCTCATAAAGCCTTTTCATTGAACCCCAAGGGTGTAGCTATAAAAGTAAGATTTAATTTTGTCTATAATGTGGCCTAAATTAGTGTTAAAGCAATAGGAGAAACATGCAGTTACAAAGGATAGGCTGAAATTATTATAACTTGATATGAATTTCTGCAACAACATTAATTATTATTTCTATTGTAAAATAATTTGTAGTGAAAATTTAAGGCTGTTCAGAATACACATTTTAAGTCTTATTATTTTTTAAACTGTGACAAATGTATGGAAAACTTTTACGGGCAATAAGAAGAAACGATTAGCCAAACGTTATTTTTCTCATACCTTCAAGCACCTTATGACTTTAGGTAGTCATAAAGACCAGAGATACTTGCATGATGTTTTACCTTCTTAGAATATCTCTTTGCTACACTAATTTCCTGCTAATTATTTGCCCACTGAGACAAAACAAGGAAAATTCAACCTTGTCCTTTGGTTCCTGATATCTGTATATAAGGAATATAATACTTCCTTATGTTTGTATGGTGCTTTACAATTGACAATAAGTTCCTATTTGTGATTTCATTTTGCCCCTGTGTGAGTGTTTATGGCAAGTATTACTATCTCTATCTCATGGGTGAATAAGCTTAGTACTTTGTCCAAGATTAATGCATTAGCATGACTAATTCATATGCCAGGTACACAGTATAATCTTTGAAGTATGTAATAAAGTGATAATATTTAGTTCTAGGAAAAATTCTCATGAATTTATAGAATTAGATGGTCAATTTTAATCCACTATATTTCTTAGGTCACCAACCAATTCACACCAATCACTAAGAGTATTTCAAGTCCTTTTTAAGTGACCTATAACTTGCTTCTCTTTTTACATTTCTAAAAGAAAAAAAAGAAAAAAATTCTTGATAAGGTATGGCCATTCTTATTAGAGTGAATAATAGCTTTACAAACAGCTACACAGTATAAGTACTTGACATTTGTTGACTTATATTTTTATATTCAAGACACACGTTTAGGTAGAGTTCTCTTCTAAATACATTTTGATTTTAAAAATAATTAAGGAAAAATATTATGGAATATAGATTCCTGTATTTGGCATTGTAGTTTTATTTCTTTCCTGCTTAAATTATGGAGATAATACTCTTTCATTTGTGTTTTGAAGTCTTACTATATTTCATTACAAGAAATAGGCAGAAATAACATATAAGAAAGTATTGCAAAATCTAAGAGACCAATTTCTGAGTCACCTAACAAACTAGACTGATTAACTTAAGCAAGGCATTTCATATTGCAGGGTTTTGATTTCTGCAACTATAACACAAAATAATTGGGCTGTATAAATTCTAAAAGCCATACCCAGCTCCAAATTTGTACAAATGTATAAAAGAGGCTTATTTTTTTTTTCCTCCAGCTTTGCTGCTTTTCACTCTTTTAGGCTAAATTCATTCTTCCTCAAAAAGGAAATTGTCATATTATTTAACACAATCAGATTTTGAAAATTAGTACACACAAAAAAATGGACAATGGGAGGAGAGTAAAGTATTCAAAAGTATGTTTTTAAATGTTAACATTTAACATGTGGGGGAAGGAATTTCTGCAATAAAAATGTGTAATTCCATTCAATTAACAGGCAAAATATTGAAAGCTTATTTATCTTAAGGTAACAAAATATTTTGTCATGCTGTTTATGTTGCTACCACAAAAAAAATTGAGATGTACTTTAAAAATGAAATGAGAATACTCTAAAATTATTTTTTAAAAGATGGCCATTGTTGGGGCGCCTGGGTGGCTCAGTCGTTGGGTGTCTGCCTTCGGCTCGGGTCATGGTCCCGGGGGTCCTGGGATCAAGCCCCGCGTCGGGCTCCCTCCTCCGCGGGAAGCCTGCTTCTCCCTCTCCCACTCCCCCTGCTTGTGTTCCCTCTCTCGGTATGTCTCTCTCTGTCAAATAAATAAAATCTTAAAAAAAAAAAAAAAAAAAAGATGGCCATTGTTGCTGCATACAGTAAATAGAGCAAGATTTGAGACCAGAGCCGGCGTGTGCAGTGCAGTCCCATCCTGCAGGAGACAACTCTCCCTACGTCATCGATGGCATGCTAGCAGCTCTTTAAAGGCCTAGCTGTGAGCTCACGGACTAAAAAGCCTGACGTGGCATTAATTTATGACCAATCTGGGGGCTTTTCTTTCCCTTACTCATTTTTTGGGAGCTTGTCTTTAACCGAACATTTAATTTGTTTAGTTGCTGTGATTATGCTTTGGTCACATTTGGCAATGGGAACGATCTGGAAAGCTTAAAGGGAATACATTATGGTGCCATAAATTTGAGATGGAAGTATGTTTTTGTATTTCTGCCAGGAATATCAGACAGCAAGTTACTGTTCGAAAATCTGCTTTTTCAGTCTGCTCTGCTAATACAAGGGTGGGTGGTCCTGAAGTCATCTCATTCCATCCTCAAAAAGACAATCACTATTCCTGATGTGTCCAGTGTGCTTCCTGATAGCCAAGTATGGGGGGATTTTCTTTCTGTCATTAAATTGATTTCATAAATAAACTTGAGGGGCATTTTGTTTTTGTTTTTGTTTTTGTTTTTTCAGTTTCCTCCTGCACCAACGTGGATTTCTCATAGCTCTAGCTGTTCGTATTTATAAACTCCTCTGCAGAAGTTGCACATTCCACACCTAAGGTGGGATGCCTGCATTCTCCCAGCCCTAGACCGTGAAGAATGTGTTCCTGATCTGCATGTTCATCCTGGCTGCCTGCAAGATAAAGAGGAATTCAGACATAAAGACCGGGAATTCCCATGAAGAGACAAAAACAAATGGCGTGGTTCAAAGAAGAAGTTGTTACAAGAAGAGATGCATTCCTGATGTTGTGCGAAGGTTTGTGAGCATTCTCTACCCTGCGAAAGTTGCCTGAGAGCAGTTACATTTGCCAATTCAGCTTCTCCATGAGTTATCTGACTCAGAAGAGTTTATTGTGAAAAGATATGTTGCCTGGCAACAGCTTTAACATGGTGCAACTGACTTTTCTGCACTTCTAAAAAGATGTTTTATTCATTAGTTGCTTTCCTTCGCTTACTTGTGTGGATACACACACACCCTTTCTGTATAGAATGCCACTTCTGGTTGTGAACATCTCCTTTTGCTTCTAGGCTAAATGTGCCATTGTTCACCATTTATACATATCCACATTCATACAACAAAAAAGAAACAAAATGGCTGAGAGGGTCATTTCCTGTTATGTGGGGAACAAGCAGCCATCGTTGAGAACGACATTAGGTTATATCAAAAATGTCCTTAGTACTTAAAAGTGTTTTCTAAAAATGAGGCTATTTATAGGTTGAGAAGGAGAGGGAAAGAGACACTGTTGGTGTGACCAGTTCATTACTGGATTCTATTCCAAATTTCTATCCATACGATGAGCTTTGGCTATATGAAAAATGTACATCTAACAAGGTGTGCTTTAGACTTCAGGTTGCCACAGGCTTTATTTAGCCCATATCTCACTGGGTAAAATATTGATAGTGTTATAGCCAAACCCTTTGTATCTTCTCCCTGCCCCCCACTGAAAAGCAGGCCTGTCATTACACCCCCAGGACTTAAAGTCTTAAAGAGGAGCTGAGCCTCCCGGTAATGATTCAGGCATTTGAGCTGCAATCATAAAATTTCCATCGTGACATTATTTTGTTCAAGCATTTTTTTTAAAGCCAACTAGAAAACCTAGAAGGATTCTATCACTCTGCTAATGTCACACAACTCCTTAGTAACTGAGGCCACAAAAGCATCGTCTCATGTTTCACTTTCAACACCTTCGTGGGGTCGTTCTACATATGCTTTACGATGAGATACAAAAATATATTTTTCTGAAGAAAAGTCTAACACCACAGAAGAAGCAAATCTGGCCACAATGACTACCTGATATTGGTAATAGATATCCTAACGTAAAACCATAAAAGGCTAACATATATTTAGTATTTATCTCATGTAAGCCATATATACCTTATTCTACTTTGACTCCACAACACTAAAAGTAGAACATTATTATCTCCATCTTACAGAAGACTTTAAAAGTTCAAGTAATTTGTTCAAATTCACGCAGCTAGCAAATGGCAAATATAGCATTTGCATCTGACCATTTCACTGTATCCTCTAGGGGTGCCTGGGTGGCTTAGTCGGTTAAGCGTCCGACTCTTGATTTTGGCTCAGGTCATGATCTCATGGTCCTGGGCATGGTCCTGGGATCCAGCCCCACATCCGACTCTGTGCTCAGCGAGGAGTCTGCTTGAGATCCTCTCCCTTTGCCCGTCCCCCCATTCTCTCTGTCTTTCAAAATTAATAAATAAATCTTTAAAAAAAATAACTGTCCTCTAAGAGCTCAGAGTGAGCATGTAAATATAAATATATATAATTACATTTGTACGTGAGTACACATTATATAAAAGAGCTTGAGTTTTAGAGCTGGAAAAAATTTGGACACAATATACTCACTAACTAACAATTTATTTGGCATATGATCTTCCACGCATTCATTGTGCTAAATGCTAGGGGCTTCATTCATTCATTCAGCAAGTATATACTCTCTTGTGCTACATTCAGGAGAATACTATACCCATAGCAGGACATTGCCATTCTCCACGATACTCACATTCCTACAAGGAAAGTAGACAATTCTGATGAGAGCCATGTGAGAGGGAAAATTAGTCTTATACTGGGATCTGATTAGGATGAGGAAGAGTTAGCTACAGCTCTTGAGTTTCAGGAGCTGAAGAAGGTCACTGTGGCCAGAGTACAGTTAGTGAGAGGGAGGGTAGGAGATGAGGCTGCTGAGGGATGGAATATCCCAAGCAGGCAGGGCTGGGTGGGCCATGGTAAAGACACCAAGATCGTCCCTATATTCATGGAGATTACGGTCCAGCAAAAGCAAAAATTTATTGATAATCACATATTTTATAGGTGACACTAAAATTAATTTACAGTAAAGATCACCTTCTCAAAACATTCCACTACAAACACGGCCTTATTCCCTTTTTAACATAGATCAGCAATCTAAAACATTGGCTAACATTTTCAAGGGAGTCAATTTCCAAGCCAATCTCATTTGTCAAATACACATTACTTTATCCCTGTATGTAAAATAAATGTGGCCTCATATACAGCTCATACAGTCCTTTCTCTAATTTTACTGTTCTCATGAACTATAAACTATTTTAGTGGAAAGATACAGTTGATGGAAAAATTACAAAATATGAAATGCAAATTAAATTATGCCCAGCAAATAATTGCCTTATATTTATTGCTATTTCAAAAATAGATTTATTCCCATATATGTGGATAATAACAGAGTGAAATGAGTACCCACCAAATTTACAGAAAGATAGTCATGAAGGGGAATACTCAGTTATGGTAAAGCCTTTAAGTATTACACAAAAATAAGAGTTAAAATGGCATGTGCATGCAGTATTGTATCTATTTCTCTGTACTCAGTTAAGTTCCTAATTGGCTTAAGAATTACTCATCTTAAGGGACACCTGAGTGGCTCAGTCGGTTGGGTGTCTGTCTTCGGCTCAGGTTGTGATCCCAGGGTACTGGGATCGAGTCCTGCATTGGGCTCCTTGCTCAGCGGGGAGCCTGCTTCTCCCTCTGCCTCTGCCTACCACCCCCCCCCACTTGTGTTCTCTCTTTTGCTATCTCTCTCTCTGTGTCAAATAAATAAATAAAATCTTTTAAAAAACAAAAACAAAAACAAGTAAATCAACTAACAGAAAAGCCTGGGTTATTATTTAGTTTTTGTGCTGTACGAAGGATAATGATGTAGTTTTTATAATGAAAAGTCGATTACCAACTGGACTATATTCTAAAGTCTTAATGTAAGACTAATTCAGAAGCAAATGAATCCACATTTGCAAAACCCACTAAAAGTTGTTTACAAACTACTCTATAGTATTTGCATTCCTAATGGGCTATTCAGACTCTTCAAAATTCCAAATTGGAGTCAATAGCATTTATAACATCTGACTTTAATATACCATATTAAATACTTCAGTGTGATTACTACATTTCTGAAGGTTAAAATTAACAATGCCACCACATCGTCCATGATAAGAATAGTCCTCGTTCGTTCTTCTAAAACAAATAGCATGGCTTGTACATATGTTTTATCATGTTCCTTAGGTTTTGGTAATTCAGAGGCAGAGCAACTACTTTACTGGCTTTATTTTTCACTATGCAAGTTGTAGTGAAGGGTAAATAAAAAATAATAAGAAATAATTAAATAGTCTTCTCTAGGCCCTACCTTGTGTGTGTGTGTGTGTGTGTGTGTGTGTAATGACACACATGTCACAGCAAAAGTCAATGAACCAAATAATTGCTCCAAATTAAAAGATTTTGCCTCTGCTGACATTTAAGTTTTGAACCTAATGGTTTCGCTATTTAACTGACCTTTGCTCTACTAATGATGGGCACTTGTAACATTAATTTTTAATATTTAATAATTTAATATACTTTAATTTATATATACTTTATATATAAGTGAATTTTAAATAATAATTCAATCAGCACCATTTTGATAAGCAAACAAAGAATACTGACAACAATCCTCAGCTTAAACCAACAAAGCACTAGGGAGGAAGCAACAATGTTAACGCAAGTCCAATTTGCTAATTTGCTAATCATGATAGATATTAATCGATATATAGTCATCATGTGTAGATATGTCTATGCTTTCAACATATATTTTTGAGGAATCTGCACAAAGCAAATGCTGTCTTACTGCCACCGCGGGCTGTACAAGGAGAGCTCAATCTGCTCAGAGGGGTGGGGAGCAGGTACGAAAAGAGCTGACATTTCTTTCCTGCTCTTGCCACAGGCACTTTTCATGCACTCTGTCACTTATCGTAGCCTCACCACTCTGGCCAGGGAGGCATTAATACTGCTACTGTAATGTCCATTTTACCGATGAAGAGACTTAGGCTGAGAGAAGTTAAATTCCAGAGCAGAGCCTTTTAAGACACTGCCGTGTGGCCTCTTTGCATGTAAGACAGAGGTTTTCAGTCTTCTCGCCTTTATTTTCTGAAGGCCTGCACTGAAATAGCTGTAGATTGATTTTTCAAAGTCCTTTTTCCCAGCTAATTTACCGGGGTGTCTTTCTCCAGGTGCCCGCGACTGAGACAGTCCTCTTTGCAACGCCATTGTTGCAATGGGAAGACTTGGACACTGCTCATCTGGCACACTGTCCTTGCTGCGGGCTCACCTGTTGAATGTGTTGCTAAATCAGAAAGAGTTGCACAGAATATCAGTAGGAAAAGAAATGGTCCTGGAAATTTCTTGTCTGCTGGCACAACTAATCAAAATCTAATGGAGGGGCACCTGGGTGGCTCAGTCGTTAAGCGTCTGCCTTCGGCTCAGGTCATGATCCCAGCGTCCTGGGATCGAGCCCCACATTGGGCTCCGTGCTCTGCGGGAAGCCTGCTTCTCCCTCTCCCACTCCCCCTGCTTGTGTTCCCTCTCTCGCTGTGTCTCTCTCTCTCTGTCAAATAAATAAATAAAATCTTTAAAAAAAATCTAATGGAAACATGATTTAATATTCAAAGCTCCCACATAATAGATGAAGAAAATCAATATATGTCCTCAGCAGCCCTTTCCATAACCACAGAGTCATCTATACTGAGCACCTACCTCGTGAGCACTAAGGGGACTCATACTGCAGCTGAAGGCAGCTGTGGGAACTCCCTAGACTCCCTATTTGGGGTAACTGACTACCCACACACCAAATCTCCCCAGCAGATGTTGTTTTTTTTTCAAATATTTATGAACACTTAGAAATCAGAGGATTTATAATCTTCTCTTAAAAAACATAAAGGTCAGGGACACCTGGCTGGCTCAGTCACTAGAGCATGCAACTCTTGATCTCAGGGTCATGAGTTCAAGCCCCACGTTGGGCATGTAGCCTACTTAAATATATAAGTATATTATATATATGCATATATATACATATATATAATGCATCTGTAATATATATAAAGGTCCGTCAAATTTGGGCAGATTCCCACATGACAACAATTAGCTATGAACCACTACCTCTCCTAGGTTAGAAATTGTATCTCCAGTGGATCACAGTCCTCATCACGTTCTCTTATGTGACATCAGGCCCATTTCATAGGTCACCTATGGCTCCTCAGTCCAGACACTTGGGTCTAGTACCCTTGTTCTAATCCAAGATTTCTTCCAGCTCTGAAATTCTATTTGTTATAACAGAAGGAAAACTAAGACATCACACTGAACTGAGTTCAATGACTCGCTCAAGGTCACCAGGCCAGGACTAGTTAAGAACATAGACAAAACTAGAATTTAAATCTGAAGTCCAGGCTTTTGTTTTTTCCAACTCCACCTGCTACCCCTTATTGGCACATGAAGTATATGATTCAGGAATGGTGAAACTGTGAATATTGTGTTGGCAGCTACAAGGAAAGCTAACTTAGCCTCTTGAAGGGGTAGAGAACCCTAGGAGTTGCATTAGGATTCTGCCAGTACACAAGTGTTTCCATAAATCCTATTTACGGGAAAGGTTTCAAGAGCTGAAATTGTGTGCTATGAATAGGAAAGGATAAATAGTAAAGAGAAGGCACATGAATATAATTTGGCCTTCTTCTGTGACACCTTCTGTGACGCCTTCAGATCCCTGGGAATTGCCTGCGTGGCCTGAAGTCACCTGCATGCAGATGTGGAGTCAAGACTCTCTCTACCCCAGGTGGGATTATGGCCTCCATGGTCCTCTAAGAAGTTCACATATACACATCCTAACTTAAGGCAAAAGCTAAGATAGACCTAGATGTCATCTCAAAGATTAAGAATAAAACCTTGTCCAAATTTTTGTAATAAATTGCCGAGCAAGTATGTCATTCCTCTGGGGGGATCACACACAACAATTTACAAATGACGAGGATATGTAAAATAATCTGATAATTCTTTTCCCAGAAATCCTATCATTTGAACAGGATTTCAGAGTAATTAGGTATTATTTTTATTCAGAGGCTAGAAAGTGCAGGGAAGAAATTCAAACAGTTCTCGAAACAAAACTCTTTTTGTCAAAAAGCTAACAGATTTATTCCAGTAATAAAAACTTCTACACTCAAATGCATGCATGTATGATTGCATCCATATTAATCCAAATTAAGCCAGTATATACATGTGGTTCTATAGCTCTCTAACAAATAGAACAGTACATTTTAATTTCTATAGAGACCAGATAAATGAAAATTTTAAAAACGTTGTTATTTATTCAATTAGTTTCTCCATGCAGAACAAGAGCCTAGATTTTTATTACCTAAGTGATTAATTATTAAATCAGTTTGACACAGGCCACATAAAGCTCTCCAACATTCCAGGGCTGTAGAGAGAGCATGGCTCCAGCAAGCTCACATCGTTGCTTAGTCTGTTCTCTCCGGTTGGGGTGAAAGTAAAATTATGTTTACCTTCACATTTTATAAATCACCTGAGTCTGCTTAGACGAAAGGCACTGGATCATTATTATTATTATTAATTTGTAACCTAAATTTTCTGAAAACCAGTTGCCTTCTCTATCATAAATCCTTTTGTCACAAACATATTCTGTCTTTTAAATCTTTACAATGTTCTCAAGTGAAACAAAAAGAAAAAGCTTTTTTTTTCTCCCAAGTGATATCTCACTGAAGAAAAATGTGGGGGGAAATGAGACTTCCAGTCAACATTTGGTCATGTACCTCAAACATCTGTTTCTCATAAGCTAAAGTTCCATACTTCACCTATCCTGATACCATAGTTATTATGTAGGAAAAACATAGACTTTTAAATAAAACAAAATTGAGGCAACAAGCCTAATGGTTATAGACATGGTCTTTAAAGTTTGACATGGGTTCAAATTTGAGTGCCCCTTCCAACACCACCACTAAGTTTTCAACTTCTATAAAACCTCAGATTTCCCATTTATAAAAAGGAAAGAACAATACCTACCATATGGACTTATGTGTATAAAATGACATAATGGTTTAAAATGTTTAGCATGATACCAGGCACAGAGAGTCATGCACTCAATGAGGTTCTATTGTTGCTTCTACACAATAGTCACACTATGCAGAGTGTTGGCAAGATTGTTACTGACCAATTTCTCATCCCATACAATTCTGGAAGGGAGTGAACCGAGGTGAATCAAGAGGGGTCACACCCTCATTTGTTATGTAGTACGCTAACCTCCTAACAATTTACTTTCTAGTAAAACAGGTAACAATGATTGAAAGCAGGAAACATGCAAAGTTGAACCCTCCCTCACCAAAAAAAATGAGTGGCTAAAATGAAAGAATAGGAGGAAAGCAAAAAAGAGGCAATGGAAAGGGAGAGGGGGGGAAAAGCACAAAGTGGAAAAAGCGTGAAACATTCCTTAAGTTCATTCTGCCTGGCCACTCACCCCCGTTGAATGAAAGCATAGTTCACAAAAGCCATGCATTGGTCATTAGGCAGAAGTTACTATTAACAACATTGGCGTGGGGGTGGGGGGAAAGGCTGAAATAAAACTGTGCGCATACACACACACACACGCACGCGCACACACACGTACTACCTGATTCTGTAAAAAATATGGATATATAACTATATGGATTTTAAAGAGTATGTATAGGGACGCCTGGGTGGCTCGGTCATTAAGCGTCTGCCTTTGGCTCAGGTCATGATCCCGGGGTCCTGGGATCGAGCCCCGCATCAGGCTCCCTGCTCAGCGGGGAGCCTGCTTCTCCCTCACCCTCTGCCTGCCACTCTGCCTACTTGTGCTCTCTCTCTCTCTCTTTATCTCTCTGTCAAATAAATAAAATCTTTCAAAAAAAAAGAGTATATATAGGTATCTATAGATATATGATCCAGATCTATATATCTGTTTACATCAGTAGATAGATAGGTATAGATATCTATATTTATAGACATATATACATCTAATCTAGATCTACATCTATATATATAGAAATAAACAGATGTAGATATATATCTGCATCATATATGGAGAGAGATCCAGATATCTATAGACCTGGATTTTAAAGAATAGATATATAGATATATGATCCATATGTATTTATGATTCAGGTATAGATAGGTATATATAAATATATAAAAATACATATATATTTATATACAATATACATAAATATATAATATATATGATCCATATTTATACACACTTTTATTATATATATATAAATCCAGATAAATATATGTATCTGGATCATATTATACATATGATATAAATAAGTAGATATGTCCAGATAATCCATATATATGATCAACATATTCTTTAAAATCTAGATGTATAGATACAAAGAGATAGAGAGGGATTATTCTTTAAAAATGGCATGGGCCTGTTTTTTACATTTCTGTACTCATGGCAGCCAGTGCTGTTACATACACATCTAAAGACTGAAATGCTCCCTCTATGGTAATGAAGAGCCCACTATGCTGATTATTGATAGGCCAATTCCAGTTTTACAAGAACCTCCTACAGGAAGCAAAGAATTCTCACAGATAAGGCAATCTTAATACACAAGTTAGTGTTAATAAAACTTCCATTTTTGTTGTGTTCTAAATTTTTCTCAACTTGAATTTCTTTTTACTATATTCTGATAAATTATATTTAACTCATAAGTGTTTATTAAATAATACATGTTTCAGGGATTATAATATCTACAAGAAGAATGTGACCCAGTCTATTTAACATGACCTTTATACTACTTTGAAACTAGCTTTATGGGACACCTGGGTGGCTCAGGTCATGATGACAGAGTCCTGGGATCAAGTCCAGCATCGGGGTCCTTGCTCAGTGGGAAGTCTCCTTTTCCCTCTGCCTGCCGCTTTCCATGCTTGTGCTCTCTCTCTGACAAATCAATAAAATCTTTTAAAAAAAAAGAAACTAGCTTTATTTTTCATATTACTTTATTAATATTATTTTACCATTAATATTATTAATTTTATTTATTATTATATTATTGATATCAACATCAATTAAACATGTATGAATGTTTACCAAACACCAGACAATGTGTTAAGTTCTTTACATGTGTCATCTTACTTTAATACAATCCCTATGAGGTAAGGTCTATTATTATACCCATTTTACGACACCAAAAATAGAAAGTGATAGCAAGTGGCTTGCCCCGAGTCACACAGCTAGTAAAAACAGAGTGGGGGGGTTTGAACACAAACTGCCCAACACCCGAGCCCAAGCCATTCTGACAACAGTCAGCTCACAGTGTTTCAGTTAAATATCCCCTATGGTCATTGCTTAATACATGTTCACTTTTGTCGACATTAATATGATGAAATAAATTTTAAAAAATTAAATTTAAAATTAGCAAAAAGAAGTATTGTAATTATTAATGTTATATATTTGTGTGTAAAGCATGTTTATTCCTTCTGACCATTTTGTTCCAGCTTCCAGGGGAAGCAACAAAATGGCTGCATAGTTCACTATTGTTTTACAACGAGCTATGGTTATTAAGTTGTTAAGTCACTACCAAGCCTGCTTTCCACAGTATCTAAAAGTTAAATTAACTGGAGAAATATTTGCTTTTGTAGATTATGACCAGAAAAACTTCCTAAATTTATATTTCAAAATACCTTATAGAATAAGGAGGGGCAAGTGTCTATATTAGTCAGCACCATATAGAAAAAGATTGTTCAACCTGAAATGACCACCATATAGTGTAATTATGCCTTCATTATTTGTCTAAGAGTTTTCTGTAAAAACTCTTACTGTTTGAAAGCTTATAAATACAAGAAAGCACCTTAAACAACCGTCATATCTCTAGAGATTTTTCCTAAAATTTTTCCTGGTGTGTTCCTAAAAATATTAATAGCTTCCAGGGTGCATGGGTGGCTCAGTCAGTTAAGCGTCTGCCGGTGGCTCAGGTCATGATCCCAGGGTCCTGGCATAGAGCCTCACGTCGGGCTCCCTGCTCAACAGGGAGTCTGCTCCTCCCTCTCCCTCTCTCCCTCCCCACCGCTTGTGCTCACGCTCTCTCGCGCTCTCTCTCTCTTTCTCTCTGTCTCAAATAAATAAATAAAATCTTAAAAAAAAAATAGTTCCCAAAATACATCACTCTTGAGTGTTATGTTGCATCTATGACATTAGGTTTTTAAAATATATTCAAGGTGACAACATGCTTAATTTTATATATTAGGTAATTTTATTGCAATAGATTTTATAGAAAATACTAACTAGGAAATAAGGAAAGTTATAAAGACTCAGGAGCACTAGCTGATTAATGTTATTTTTAACAACATAAAGGGTTTGAATGCTTAATCATTTTGCATACCCATACAAAATAAAATAAGAAAGTATCTGGGGAAGGAAAAATGCATTTTAGTGTTGGTCAAATGTCTCAAAATATATTACATATATATGTACTATATTGTATATATGTACTCTTGGTTTTATAATTAATTTCAAACACTTTTATCTGTAAACCTATAAAAGTCATCATGTACTTTTATGCCTCTTTATTGTAGTTTCTGCCACCTTGATCCTCCTGATGAAATTCTGTGCTCCCATCCAGCACTACCTCAATCGCCCCCCCTTGCTGCGGAGAGTCCTCCTCTACGTTCCCAGAGTACTTTGCTCCACCTCTCTTTCAGGTATTCTTGATTTTGCTTGATTTCTGGTTGTACACATGTCAGTTTCCCCTCTCCTTAAAGAGAAGATCCTTATTACCTTTTGGGTATCACCATTGGTAGCACTGTGCCTGACACAAACATTCAGTGATTTAACTGACATGAAGAATAATTATCTTCTAAAAGATGGCCTTCACTTAGATCAAGGAATTACTCTTATGCCCATTAACTATTACTTGTAGTTGGGGGTGAGGGATCGGAGGAGAAATCAATGTTATCAAAAACCAACTTAACCAACTTTCTAATTCTAAGAATTCTATCATTAACTCTCTGACCAAAATTAAGAACTCTCTGACCAAAATTAAACATAAGAAATGTGTTGAATCATCCCAGCTATCAAGTTTACAAACAAGCTTTTCCTGAGGTTCTCTGAATAGAGACTAACAGATTTACCCATTTTTCTGGTCTGATTCAGACCAGATTTGGCAAAAGAAATACATATTGAGTCCCCTTCATTACTTAGTCCACTGTCTTAAAGTAATATATTCAAGAAGAAAGTCTGGACAGAAGATGCTTTTAAAGAGGACAGGGGACAGAATAGCTGGTAAGAACTTGAGTACCTGGAAAGAAGCTTGTTAAAGATCAACTCAAGGTAAGAGGGAACGAGGTTAGGTGCTGATGGCAAGATCAGACGAGCAGCAAAGCTGCTGAGTTACTGTACAACCTGCCCACGTGAGGAAAATCTGTGCGGCACGCTGCACATTTGCAAGGATTAACAACTGCCCAAATTACTAATTAACTCCAGGAATTGAAAGTTGAGTCTAGGCTGAGCTCAAATGCCCTTTGCTTAAATATAGAGCCTCCAGAATCTGTTATTTGAAGTGGAATTCACTTTTGACAAATGAAATGCAAAAAACACTTCTTCTTCACTTATGAACAAAAGAACAAAGGCTGTAATCAATGTTTAGTAATATTACAAATATAACATTCAATATTGTTCCATAAAAGTGTAAGTCTTTTTGCAATGTTTTCTTTGTTAATTGGAACTTTTATAAAAGGCATTTGTTGGGGTGCCTGGGTGGCGTAGCCGGCTAGAGTGTCCAACTCTTGATTTCAGCTCAGGTCATGATCTCAGGGTCATGGGATGGGGTTCCGCACTCAGTGCAGAGTCTGCTTGTCCCTCTCCCCCTGCTCCTCCCCCCATGCACGCACTCTCGCTCTCTCTAAAATAAATAAATAAATAAATTCCTATTAAAGAAACACATTTGTTTTATGAATTATTATTATATGTAATTTTTCTCAAATCATTCATAAAACTAGTATCTAAAATTTTCATTCTGTTGTGCTGATGCTATATAATTATTATCATGCTTTAGATGTGTAAATATAAATAGGCATATACGATTGTGTCAGATTTCTTAATATTACTATTGGTTAATTGTTTCTTTGAATGAGGTTCTATATGAGTAAGGAAAATTTATCATCAGATATGAATGAAAATAAATTATTCAGCCAATATTTCCATAGGCTAGTCACCTTAAGCAAAGTGTAAAACCTTATCTAAAAGAGCAAATTATTTATCTTACCAATATTACAAAAAATAAATCATCTACCATGTATTTGTACATTATTGAAACAATGTAAGGGACATATAACAAAGGAAAAATTAGAGTGAAATTCAAGGATATTTTTGACTAGGACTTAGGGCTTTCAATCAAATTCGTAATCCATCTGTGTTTGTTTCTCAGATTTATTGTCTAAGAGATAATAAAGTGACAATCGCTGTCTTCACTATGTCAAGGCAGATATGAGTAATATCTGTAGACTTTACCCACTGTAAATATTACAGGGTTTGCACTGTACCCAAGTGGATATCTTCATACTTGAATGGACCAGAGAATACTCACTTTTTCCCAAATGTATTTTTTGTATTAGAGATAATGATACTATGCAAATTAGCAAGGCTTAATGTTCCTACCAATATTTGGTGATTTGAAATCAGCCCCTGGTTAACAGATGGCCCCATCATTCTGGAACATAATTGATATCCTCTGTGCAAACTTCAACAGAAAGGCCAATGGACATGTATTCCACCTGGTCTCATGAGGAACTGTCATTTTCAGATAGGAAACTTTCCTAGAGTTTATTAGCAAATCCCTAAATTTTGTACTCACCAAAAGCAAATGTGTCATTTTCAAATTTCTGCCAGTATTCTGAGTTTTCACACTGTTCAATTATATTTTTAAGATTTTATAATAGTGCTTTTTGTAGAATATTACTTTAAGATTTCTTAAAGACACATTTATCATAGTAATTCATCAAAAGGTGAATTTCCTGACAAAAGACCATGAACTTATTGATATTCATGGGGGGGGGGGGAAAACCCTGTGTAATCAAACCTCGTATGCCCCCAGAAAAAAATTGAGACAAAGCAAATTGAGCCTGGCATGCATGAAACAAGTCTGATCACAAAAATTGGTATGGCTCTAGAGCATTTGTGGGGTGATTGTATGATCTGCATACCTGTTCACTAGGAAATAATTTCACATTCAATGGCCGGCTACTAAACAGAAACAGCTTGTGTTTGCCATTGATACCACTTGTCAAAACCAACCTTACACCAACACAGATAACATCCCAACAGTTTGCTTTAACCACCAAGCATCATCCAGACTTCCTGAAATAAAGAAAGGTCATCTTCGGGATTTCAGAAAAGCATAAGCCTTACAGAGAAAGCATGGCTGTGACCAGGTGTGATTGATGAGCCCTCTCATTTATACAATGAGATTCAAATCCAGGCTGAAATAACAAATGTAATGAAAGGAAAAGGACTTGTAAAGATTAATGAGTTTTAAGAACTGTACCCTCTGTTCTGAAGCAAATGTGATAGCAAAATAGTTACTATTTCAAAAGGAAATTCTTTTTTTTTCTGTTTTTAATCTCTGAAATTTCTAATCCTTTTGAAGTTTCAACTATGATGTTTTAAATTCAGTAGTCAAGATTTTGTTAGAGAAAAATGGGCACATGCAAAAGAAATGCAGTAATGATAGGAAAAAGTATACTCCTACCAGGAGAAAGTCACACCTTACTATCTTGGGCCACAACCACCACGATGCACATAACTTTTAGTTAGGATGTTGAGGTACAGATAATAAATTCTCAAACATTTGGCAGTTTATTGGAGAGAAATACTCACAACATGAGCTACATAAACTCATTCTCTAAATGAGAATATTTTAAAAGATATTGACTACAGATGTTTCAAAGTAGAATTTAAGGTCTCACTGGGTGTCCCCAACTGGTGATCACTCTATTATCAACTTAACTCTTTAGCAAGGTCGTTCAAATTCTTGTTTTCACCCAGCAAGCAGTCATTGTTACATTTCAACACTTCTTTACATCAAGCACCTAAATATAAAATGGGAACAGCTGCAATTTCACTGCCCAGCCCTTTCTTCCACCCTTACAACATTTGTTCTGTTAATGTAGGTTAATTCTGCAAATAACACTTCTGTAAATTGTTCTTGCAAACTGCTACATCATTTATGTAAGGACTTCTGTGAACTTTGAAAAATTAATGCCTTTAATTTTGGTTGATGGCAACATCAGCAGAGCTCTGTAAATTGCACTTTAATGAGATTTTGCTACAGGGGATAATCTGCTACTGACAGAGGAACATCTTGAAAACATCTGTAGACCTATAATTTCTCTATGACGATTAGAGCCCACCACAAGACTCCAAATACAAACCCAAAAATAAAGGGGGAAAACGTTAAGTTCTCAATGAGAATACACCCTGTTCTTTAAAAGCAAAAGGTCCAGTCTGAAAAGTTTCATGCACTAAAAATAAATCAATTTTTGGACTAATTAACATTTAGCTTTATTTAATTAAGAAAGACTATTACTGTCTCCACTGCTGTGCATCTGTATATAATGAAGCAAACAGCAGTAGGTATAAGATACCACTGAGGGATATGCCCAAGTAACCCAGCACTATAGGTGCAAAGGAATGTCTATTATTGTTAAGTAACTGACATCAGAGTCTTACTTTAATGTTGTCATAAATAAAAGGAAGATTTCCACAGATGCCTTCACATATGGTTTCTTATTTGTCTCTGATGGAGACTAGGAGTTGGACTAGATGCCAAAATTAAATGATTTAAATAGACAGCTGCATAGTGGAAACTACTAAATAACACCTTTTAAACAGTTTCTATTTATAGCAAGTCTAAATCACAGAAGGATGACAAATTTTATTTTGCTAACGCTAACATTGTTTGTTGATCTAATGCCGTTACTTCTAAAGCCCCATCCTTATCTTAACTTCCCTCTAGCTATTTGTGAACATGACATTTTAGAAGGGTAACTTTTGAAATGATATCTCATTTTCCAGTCAAACTCTATTCTTGAAAAGCAATCTGCTTGAAAAGTATACCATATTCATTACATTGGACAGATTGAAAGAAGCAGAAAGCAACATAAGGTATTACACTATATTCTTCACCTTCGATGCTATGACATTAATAACTACTTGTTAGATTGACAACTCCAAACCATAATATCCTGTCTATAATGCTTCATCTTTGTCATTTTTTATAGGAAAGAAATAAAGCAAAAACTGCAGACTTAAATGAGTACTTAATGAGACACAAACTGTTATTTCTGGAAAACTTAAATATATCAACAGGTTTAGTTGCTGTTTTATTGATCCTTCGAGGGCTAAATGGTGTGTGTATTCTAAAACAAGTAAGAAATAAGAACAACTTAATAGATGTTCAAAACTCAATCTGAACAGCCTCATTGTGTAATAAAAGAAGGAAGCTTATTATTACCTCATTAGGAGAGACTTAAAAAACTTTTAAATGTGTCTGACAGAGCTGGATACTCTCAAGTACCCCATGTACTCTATGGTTCTTCCACTTCCAGCAGTGGTCAGTGCCTAGAGTTCCTATTCTTCTGCAGTATATAAAATTGCAGCTGGAGGGGAGTGAAGATAAGATGCATTGAGGTAGAGGTCTCCAAAGGGAAAAAGAATACATAAGGGGATGACCAGCAGGGATGTTTATCTACAACATCTGAACAACCCAGAAGGAGTGACGCTACATGTACTGGGCATTAGGCATAAACATCTATCTCTTGCTTCTGCACCTCCAATGACTGGAATTTGTAGGTATCACTGTAGGGGCCCCCTATGTCCATGGGTTAGTTCCCGGGCCATACTTTGAACGTGAATTGGGGAACCATCATTTTCCTTTCTCTCTCTCTTCTTACCCTCTGAGATTTCCTGAGTGGTCTTGCATCTGAATCCATTCATCAAAGGCTGCATCCCTACCTACACTCATAAGCACACCAAGGGAGTCCCTGTGCAGAGCTAAACAGTTCACTCTTCTCAAACACGGCAAGCACAAATAAATGTTTAGTATTGTGAGTATCCTTTATGAGTAATATATCCCCAGTTCCAGAATAAAGATATTTGGTGAAATAATTCAGAACATTAAGATTGTTAGGGTACAGAAAATACCCCTTAGACATTTCTAGGGGCTCTTCAACCTAAAGGAAAATCTACAGTCATGAAATTGATCATTATCTTTTCTTCTCAGGATTAAACTTTGTCAAAATATGACGTCTGAAGATAATGAACTCCTTTGCATTCAGTAGCTAATGTTATTGCAATATGTTCATTATTTACTGCAAAGAAGTTATTATCTCTAAACCAATCCTGGAAAAGCAAGTGTTGTCAATTGTTTGCTAAATACTATGTATCAGGGTTGATTGACAAACTTTGCTGCCTTCTTAACCCTGCCTTTGGGATGACTGGCCCACTTGTCACACACCTTACATGAGTTTAGAAAACTAATCCTCCCTTTGGACAAGAAGCATTTCCTTCAACCCTCATGACCTAGGATTCTACATTAATGAAGTGAACTTTGGAGCCAACAAACTATTGTTGAAATGTCATCTCAGTCATTTCTGAGAATTTGAACTTCTGAAAACTATTTAATCTCTCTATGCTTTGGTTTCCTCATCTACAAAATGAGATAAAAAGTATCTATGTTACTGGGTTGTTGTGAGGATTTAACATGATTATGTACGTAAAGCAGAGATCCATACATGTTGAAGAGTCTCAGTAAATATTATTTCTTGTTATTAGCTCTTTCTTCTGTTATCTTTTTCCCTTTTCCTGGCCAGTTGTTATTAGTCGCTGCTAGAGTCATACATTCCCCCACTTAAAATGTTTCAAACAAGCGGCCATGTCTTGCCACAAATAGTTTTCAGGACCACGGAGAGATCTCATGTGCCCTCCCCACAAAATGTATTAGTTCTGCTGTGACAGGGGGCAATTTGTTGATTCATTCAGTAAATATATTGTGGGGTCCTATATAGGCACTATGTAAGTTCTGGAGAAAAACACTCAAAAAAACAGACAAGCCCCCCCACTTGTGATGCTTATAGTTCAGTGGGGAAGTAGACAAGAAACAAACAACTGGACTCTCTCACTGCCTGCCCTCTAAGATAACAAATACTAACTGTATAGGTATGATAAACAAAAAGTCCAAAGTCCTAAGAGAGGAACCCTTACCAAATTTTAGAGGACTGAGGGGTTGTTAGGAATAATTTTCCTGAGAGGTGACATTTTTGCTGAGATCTCAGGGATGAATAAGAGACAACTAAACAAAAAGGATGATTGAAGAGCACGGCTGAAGCAGAATCGTTTGAAGAACTTAAGAAAGGCAAGTGCTGCTCGTGTGGAATGATGAAGGAGGAGCCCAGTGGGAGACAAGGAAAAGTACGGGCCTCATAGGTCATGCTAAGAAGATAGCATAAATATGGAAGACTTGGAGATCTGGCCCATTATTTTTTTTGACCTACTTTCTGGTTTTCTAATATATATTAATTACAACATTTAAAATTCAGGATAATAAAATGTTGATATCTCCTTAACAATTGTAAGATCCAGCCATACTGGGTCTGCTTTTCCACATGAAGACAATAGATAACCACTTCATCAGATAGACAAGGCATGAGCTCTCTCTCCATTTGCCACAGTCTCCACTGACCAAGTTCATTCATATGCCTTTTCTGTTCATTCTCTGCAATCTTGGAATTCTGCAAATCCAGATATTGGTTTCTAACTTATCCCTCAGATCCAGACCCATACTGATATCTAAGTGATATGATAGAGTGAATGATTACCTTGCTTCTTGTGGTTACATCTTGCTATCCAGTCTTTCTGGAATATTTCCCAAGGTAAGTGTCATCCTCCCACACTTCTAGCACAAGGATCTCTGAGCATAGCCTACTTCCCAAGTTGCTATTTTCCACCCAACTATTGGGAGGTCCTGGCTATGCTTATATGTTCCATCAGATGTTTTCTCCAGTCATATTCTTCAGATAGTCAGATTTGCACCCAGTGGATTTACTGTTCAGTAGAGTTCAGTAGTATACCAATCACAGCCAGCAGATAGAATCACAAACTTCAGGCTCTTCCCCTCAGTCTTTCTCATCATTCATTCATTAGGCATTGAAAAGTCACTTTACATATTATATCAGGTAGATTCATCTCAAAAAGCATCTTTTAAAGAATAACCCAAGACATATAGAAAGGATGAGTTTGTGATAAACACTCAATTATTTGAAACTCAACTTCCCTCGGTTAATCAAAATATCCAGTTTCCTCAATTAATCAAATTTTTCTCAGCACTTTACTTCTTTTTATTTTATGTTTTCAACGTATTTATTATTATTTTTAAATTCTATTTTTCTGTACTAAGAACACTTAGCATGAGATCTACCCTTTTAATAAAATTCTAGGTGTACAACACATTACTGTTGACTATAGGTACAGTGCTGTACAGTAGATCGCTAGAGCATATTCATCTTCTTAACTGAAACTTTATGCCTATTGATTAGTGACTCCATGTTTCCCTCTCTACCAGCCCGTTTAACAGTTTTATTAATCATAAGTTTTCCCCCAGACAAATATACTCATTCACAGGCACCTTCATGCTGTTATAGAGTTGGTTTATCACATTCAGGTTGAATTAACTAGAGAGGTCACCTGTGACAGGTCAGAAATATGGGACACAGTTTTGACTATAGTGTCAAAGAACCACCTTTGAGTTCAATGTTGACATTTGTTGTTGTTGTTGTTGTTGTTATAGAAGTTTTGATGATCTTTAGCACCAACACCTTTGGTCTTGATAGGTGACCTAATATCATATTATTTACACTACAGTACAGTGAGGTTCAGGACAATTTACTTCTAAGAAAAAGCAGCAACTAAAAGGGAATAAAGTTTCAAACACAAAGGTACATATTTCCAGAGTAGTCATAGAGTTCAGTGCAGAATCCTTCACTTGACATCCATTTCTGAACTGATTTTCAATGAGAATAAATATTCAGAATGGAGAGCACAGGAGGCACTACAAGATCCCAGATCATCAAAGAAATGCACAATTATACTCAATGCATTTCTCACATAGTAAGAGAGAAAAGCTCCTGGCCTAGTGCCTTGTGCATAGTAATGGCCTAATTTTTGATGAGTAGAATCAAGTGCAGACTAGGGTATTTTACAGAGTTGTAACATTAAAGTGAACCATAAAATTCACTTACCTAGGCTATCCCAACATTTCTAGAGAAATAGAGATTTTATTAACATTAAACAATTCCTATTAGAGATATTAATAAGCAAGTAGATGTCATATAAAGAGCATAATTTCTAGGCATTTGTCGAAGAAAGATTGTCCAAAGGATTTCCCTTAGAGATTGGTTGAAATCACTTCCTGTTCTGGCAGAGTCTGCCTGGGCTCCCTTGCTGTACTTGTTAGCATCCTTCTCACAGCCCTTTTTCCTATTTGCCAGTGTTAATGGCCCTTTTCCTAACAGCATCCTAAGAGAGGCCCAAACCCCATCAGCTTTGTGTCCCCTGGCCATTGTGGTTCCAATTTGTATCACTGTAGTCTTTATCAATTCACCCAGCAATCCTGAGGTAACTATGCATTTCAAGATTCTGCTAACATTTGTCTCTTGCTACAAAGAGCTTTAGGGGAAAAAAAATTATTCCAAATGGCATAACGGATGTTTTAGTCACGAAATTTCTTGGGAGCTTAAATTAAAATAAAAATGATATGCTTTGTACATGGATTTTCTTGTACTTAAGCCTTTAATGCTAGCTAAATAACAAAGGGGGCCATTAATGTAAAATTCAGCCTAAAGTCAATTGTATTACAAGCACTCTTAATGCTTGTACATTCTTAATGTAACAAGAAGTCTGAAAGGCACTTAACTGGATACAGCTGTATGCAAATTTGCTTTAAACTACTGAAGGTTAGAAACAGACATTATTTTAATCTTGAAAAATAAACCACTGAGTGTCTAGCATTTGGGTCTGTTAAACTCATCTACTAATGATTCCCCCATTAAACCATAATAAAGTGTTTGAAAGTTGATCCAGTCTTTTGCACATGGTAAACAAAGAGACTGGAACTACAGCAAGCTCTGCCAAAAACCAGCAAGAGGATTCTTGAATATATACATCCTCACACAGCTGTCATTCACCCCTGCTGTATTCTATATTTTGAGATAATTAAACAAAAATACGTGACATTTATCTAAAACTCACAAATTTGCCTTTTGGGGATGTAGCACAATCCATACTCTGATTTGGAAATCTATTATCCAATAGAAGGGAAATCAGGTTTTTAAAAATGAAAGAATAAAATAGTTATAAATAAAAATGTGAGTGAAGATACAAAAAAAATTTGCCTTCTCAATTCTAAGTGTGGTCCCTTAAGAAAACACACAAAATAATACTTCCATTATTATTTTCAAGCATACTACATTCTGCTATCTGAAGTTCTGAAAGCTAAGGTATACCTATATGCATCTATAAACAAATCCTTTATTAAATCATGAGTTAAATAGATGGCTTTCTAAATTAAACTGAACAAAAATCTCATTAGGAAATAGGAAGTAAGAAGTGATCTCATAGAATGAATGGATCATTCCTTGCTGAAGTTACTGTCCTTAAGCAAAATAACTGGAAAATCTTGAAATTTTTAAATGCAGCCATGTTAAGGCTCCTAATACTCTTAATTTATATTTTTTAATGAACCTAATATATTTTGGACTGTAAACTTCCAAATAAATGTACTTCAAAAGTAAACATTTTTATTACAATGTCTACTGTAATTATAACCATTTTGTTAACTGGAAACTCAAAGAGATCTTAAATATTTTTTATTTAAAATATTTATATTGTATTTATAATAAAATATTTTTCAATAATTACTTTATTGCTCTTGACTGGCTTGTTTTCTTGATTAATCCAAATAAAAATCAGTTTTATCATTCATGGCCACCACCCCAAAAAAGAGCAGGAGTGAAAGAAAAAGAAAGAAACAAACAAACAAATGAAGAAGGAGAAGGGAAAGGAAAGGAAGAGAAGAGAAGGCAAGGGAAAAAGCATTCATTCATTCAATAAATGTTTAATTATAGTATACTACATGTCTGGCATATGTAAAATGCAAGGGATACACTGATGAATGAAAATAGGCAAGATCCTTATCTTTGTGGAGCTTATAATGTAATTAAGAAGCCAGATATTAAGTAATGATACAAAGGATACAAAAATTGCAATTGTAATGTATGATGAAAATAATTTTCTATGGAAATTTTAAATAGGAGTTTAGGTAAGGTGTCCTGAGGAAGTGAAAGTAGAACTAAGATTTAGACATTAGGTAGGGAGAAAGGAGAAGGTTAAGTAGTGTTCCCTACAACAGAACATGTGCAGAGACCCTGTGGCTGATTGGGAGATGATAAGGTAAAGGAACTGAAACAATGGAAATAATGGCATGGAATTGTGTTACTAAATAAAGCTAGAGATATAGGTCACACAAGGTCTGGTAAGCTTTGCACAAGGTCTTGGTCTTTATCCATTGGGATAAATTTGATTAATGGGAATGCACTGAAGGCTAATTTTTTATAGGAATTTGACATTACCAGATATGATATGCATTTCCAAAGGATCTATCTAGGTGCAATGAAGAGAATAGAATAAAAGAGGACAAGAGTGTATATAAAAAGATCAGTTAGGAAATTTGGGTTGGGAAGTGAAATGGAGTGGTGTCTGGGAATAATTTGCTACAGATAAGAGGAGGAGAGATGGATGCATTGGAGAAACACGTCAGAAGAAACACTGAGGAGAATTAATAACAAATTGCATATGGGGGTTATGTTTCTGACAAGTATAATTAGATAAATGGTGTACCATTCATTGAGAATGAGAAAATGGGGAGTAGAGCAGGAAGCAAAGAAGGAGTTCTATTTTAGACATATTGAATTTGAGGTGCTTTTCACTACATTACCTAATAAATAAATTTAAAAATAATAAGTTGTACATCATTAAATATTATATGAGTAATTATATTAAGATTTCAATAAGTTTTTCAAGAAATAAAAGTCACAATCAATTTAGAGTACATACAGCATCAAAAGATTCCCAAGTAGAGTCCTACATCCAGTCTAACTTAATGAGAAAGTATGAGAATAGAATAAAAGCATTTTCACACATGCAAATTTCCAAATATATTTATTCCTTTGGACCTTTACTCAAGAAGCTAATGGAGATTGTGTTCTACCAAAATGGGGATATGAATCAAGATTGAGGTAATTCTGAAATTCTAAAAAGATAACTCAAACAGAAAAGAGAAGTTACTTAATGGGAAGCATTTTACAGAGCTTTGGTACAGCATGGGAAAACTTGGCTGGAAGTGCTAAGATATTAAGCAAATAAAAAAGTAAAATACAGGGCTCCTGGATGTCTCATCAGTTAAGTGTTTGACTCTTGATTTTGGCTCAGGTCATGATTTCAGGGTTGTGGTATCAAGCCTCAACTCCAGCCCCACACTCAGCATGGAGTCCGCTTGTCCCCCTCTCTCTTCTTCTCTCTCTGCTTGCACTCTCTCTCTCTCAAATAAATAAATGAATAAAATCTTTTTTAAAAATAAATTAATTAAATTATTTTTAAAAATAAAAAAGTAAGACAATTACTAACTCCAGGGGGGAAAAGTTATATAATAAAAGAAACGTAATCAGAGGACACTACTTGCTTTAAGAGAAAACAATACTTACATAGTAAAAATAATAAGGGAAACATGAAATTATGATAATCTGAAATATGAGTATTAAGACACTCTTGTGTCTCCTCTGGCCAGTTGAGCAAGGACCTGTTTTTGTGAAACTATGTGGCCATCAGAGCAATGCTTGACACACACACACCCTCTTCCTCTGGGTGATAAACCTTGCATGGAGTGCTGAGAAACCATGACCCTTAACCTTTCTTCCTAGGAATCAGGACTCTCCCCCTTCCTCTCTTGGGTGATGGGTCATTTCATGAAGGCTTGCTTTATCTACATTCTGTGAAAATGTCTCCACTTTTGTGTGAAAGTGCACTCACACAGAAGTGTAGCATCCCTCTGACTTCACCTCTGAACTTGACTACACTACAGAGTTAAAGAAAATTTGTGGTTAAACAGACCAATGAGAAACCAATTAACCTTTTGCTGACCCTGAAGCACTTAGTGTTTGTTGACCAACAGAACTGGAAGGGGCAGAAGGAGACCAGCTTTCACAGGGCAATGTGAGGGAAAATCAAAGATGTTAAAGGATCAGTAAGTGGAAGAGCTTGAGGGAAGAGATCAGAGGAAGGATGTGGAAGATGCACTCCAGCAGACTAGAATTAAGGATCCTGTGAACAGATAGTAGCAAAATCCTAACACCCTCAAACTATACATGGGGTGGATTATACCACTGAAACTTAAAGAAAAGAACTGGTAAAGACTTCTGGATTTTGTGTTTGGTTCAGCTCATTTTTGTTGCTTGCCATGCTCTTCCTTCCTCTATAATATGAGACTGGTGTCTGGGTTTGACTACCCGTTTCTCAGGTTCCCAATTAAGTTCTACCTCTTCCAAGATACCTTCCCTACTATTTATAGTCGTCACAGAACTCCCAATCTGCCCTCATACTTTAACATTTCGTTTTGTAGTCATCATTACCTTAACATTTTGATACAAATATATTATGAAGACCTAAAGTTTAAAAAAGTTTTATTTCTGAGTTTCCCAGCCATCAGCATAAAACTAAGTGCCCTGGGGGCATACTTTATAATTTGATGTTAATACACAGACACAACAATCTACCACATGTTTATGTATATAAACTGTGCTCAATCCATTAGAAAAATAATCTGTCTATAAATCTATTGTCTTAAGAAATTTCTAATTTTTAATTTCTGATTATAATGGTTATATTAATTTTTTAAATGTTAAATCTTCAGGAATTTTATGAGTCAGTTTTTAAACATGACCATTATTAAAAATTAAGTTAACATTTTAGGGGCATCTGGCTGGCTCAGTCAATGGAGCATGCAACATTTGATCCTAGGGTTGTGAGTTCGAGCCTCATGTTGGGTGTAGAGATTACTTAAAAAAATAAAATCTTTAAAAAAATTAAGTTATATTTTAAAATATAAATTACCTTAAATATATTTAAATTATCTAAATAAATTATCTGAAAAATAAAGGTAACACTAAAACCTCATCACTTCCTAATTACCATATCTTACGATTGAACTTGCTCTTCAGGTCATTTACATCTATCACACTGGTGATAGAAACATACCATTGTATCCTACTGGGCATCCCTTTCCAACCTTGCTTCAAGCGTTATCACCTTGGTAGCTTGAAATTGGCAAGGTAGGAGGAGTGTTTTTACCATGAAATTTGAAAAATGCCACAAAACAGGCCTTATATTTTGTTGATTGTGTTTTCTATTCTGTCTAACGCAGATTAAACTTAAAAGTGTGTCATGTCTATAGCCATTACATTGTGAATAATGCATAAAATTGAAGAACCATTCTTTCAGTATTTGAAAACTACTATCCCATTCAACAAAGAAGTTACTGACATCATTGACTAATAAGTGAGTTCCAATATATTCTTCATTGGTTTATTTTTGTCTTACCATAAACAAAAATGTCAACCAGCATTCATTTTGGAACTATATTCATTCATCAGTTACAGCCATAGTTTGGGGTTATAGATAAAATATTTCAGCAAAAATTAAAGAAATTGTTTTTGTAGGGATCAATTGACTATATGGAATTTACGAAAAAGAATATTGCACATTTTATTATTTTTGAGTTGTGCACTGTATATTCTTTACATCAGTAAAGTTTATAACACACTATTTTTCATGAAGCAAGTTGTTAAACGTCTGCCAGCACAGCACTGTTCAGGATAATTTTTTACAATGCAAATTTCCGGGTCTTAATCTTTCATTCTAAATCAGTGGATCTGGGGTAAGGCCCAGCAATCCTTCTTTTAAACCACTTTTTTCTCTACAGTGGAAGCCTTAGGTTTGATTAAGGAAGAAGAGAAAAAATAAACAAAATGAAATATATTGTTTGAGCTGAGAAAAATTTTAGATACCAGCAGATGCTTCCTTTAAGAAGAAACCTACAGATAATTCCTTTTGAGTACCACATTCTCTTTTTGAGGAGGGAAAACAATCTACAGTCATGATTCTGCACTGGGTATTATACAAAGGAAATCTATTTTGTAAATTAAAACTATAATCTTTTCTTCAAAAATACTTATTATTCCTAAATTCCTCAATTATTCATTTAACATTATCACTCTAGTCAAAACCAATGTGGAAATGAGAAACCATCTCGGAATTATCTGTGAAATATGGATGTCAGTTACAGTTTTTCTTTATTCTAGGAAACTAGTACTTTTGAAAATTGTTTTCAACCATAAGGTGAATATTTGGCTCATGGACTGTTACACTTAAGTGTCCTCTATTCAGAATACCAAACTGTAACTTGCACCATTGAAATTTATAAATTCTACCTTTCTAGTTACCTGCTTTAATATTTTATCAATATTTGTACCACCTAGTAGACAAACACTTTGAAACTTTTTCTCCTGGTTTGATGAAATAACATTTATTATATGACCATCTAAACGACTTTATCTGTAGGTTGGCGTTTTGAAAACAGTTTTAGGCCAAACAGCTAGTTATTGCCGGTAAGAAGCCATTAGACCTCCAGTTACTGATTCTATTGAATTCTATTAATCACTTTTAGTGTGTTCACATATAGTCCATGTGATTTTGTTTTTACTATTCAAGAGTTACTTGCATATAAATCTTAAGAGAAGAAGATCAAGTCTGCCCAGAAAGGCCAGCTGAAACATTAAAATGGATCAAGAAAAGTATTCAGACAGTTATCAGAATTCTTAATACAAAGAGATGTACAGTAACTCATTATTTGGGTGAATACAAACCTATTTCCTCACCTTCTCCCAAAATAAAAAAACACTGCAAATTGCATCTCCATAACCTATTTTGTATATTCACTGTCCCCATGCATTGTATATTGAAACATACCCAAGTTATTTAGTTGGGCTATTGCATGGTAGCCTTGATATGATTTGCTGTAGCTACCTTTAAAAGGCCACATTTTTGCATTTTGTAACATATTGAAAAGTGAAAAGAAAATTTCTATATCAACTGCAAGAGAGAAATGACTGATTTCAGACAACATTAAGCAGATCCTATTTTCTAGGATCCTCACTTCTGGGAGCCCGTGGAAATCAAAATATGATGAATCTTCATATAGTAGAAGCCAAGCAGGTTCATCACTTTATCTGTCCTTAATATCTAATTCAAAAGTAACCAGCTATACTCACAGCAGGGCTTACAAGATAAATTAATTCAAAGCCCTTAGCAACCTTACAATAACTAGAATTAAACTTTCCTTGTCAGGAGCTTAACTATGGTAAAAATTTAAATTAAAAATGTCTTTTTGAAAGTTTTGAATTTAATAAACCCAATTCATTTGTGACACTAGAGACAATTTAAGTTCTGCAATTAAATAACCAAAGGAAAAATCATTTGAAATATCTTTTGAATATCTTAAAAGTTAAAAAATCATGTTTAAAAATGAAAAGTCTTGGGTTTTCCACTTTTGATAAGTTGTTAGTATCTTGGTCATAATATTAATATACTTCTCACCTTTAAATTTTTACTATAATAAAAATAATGTTTCCTATATTTATTTAGCTACAAATTATTTAAAACAAAATTAAGCACGAAGTATGGCTAAACATTTTTAAGTAGATGAGTATTTGGAGCTTTAAATTATACATATTTAGAAGTCCTAGAAATTGATGGGTCACTTCTTCAATGTTAATTATTTACAGTATAAGTACAAATAAAAATTATCAAAATAGTTTGCTAATATTAACTTCCTTTTGGTTTTATTCTCTGATTTGCAAGGAAAAAAGGACTTTTACTGGCAATCCATGTACACAGAAAGCTCATCATGTATTACAATTAATTAAAAAACAATTTTTGAATGCACAGTATCCAATGTTATATTTTTCACCTGATAAGAGGTGCAAGTTGTTTTCAACTCGTTGTTTGTCTAATGTGTAGGACGTATTTTCAGAATTATATTTAAAATATTTTTTGGATCAAATGAAGGTGTCTCTCCTATTCTTACTACTGCCAAGCCTATGATTTACACACAGTTTAATTATTCAGATGTTTATTATGTTCTACATAATGAAATTTGGACCCTCATATTTTCTTCCTACATGCTCGATGCAGGCTGCAATTATAGCCACAGATATCTGTTTATTTGATGAATTTTGCTTCTTCTGCATAGTTTGATAAATATGGAAATAAGTCAAAACCTACTTTATATACAGTAATTAAAGTGAAAAATCTAGTCATGATGCAAATCCTTAATTGGACTCCAGGAGAGATATGCAGAATTTCTCTTTAATAATATGGGATGACTAGGGACAGAAAAACAAAGCACACTAAAATATGGTTTAGAAGCACAATTAATCACAAAACAGAAAACAACCAATTTAGCATAGCTCATTCAGTGACTCTCATGGCTCAGGTAATGTTCTTTTAATCATCTGGCTCTAATATTAAGGTTGTGTCATGTGCATCTGAAATAAAATACAATATATATGCTGATCTTCAGTGTGAAACGTGTTCTTTGGTCTAATTTGTAAACAGAGCCCTTTCATAATAAAATGCTTAGACTACTTAATGACATGTAAGTGAATGATCAAAGCAGTACAGAATGGTTTAAACTGTATTCGTTAAATATATTAATTCTTAGGCAAAAATAAATAAGTAAATAAGCCTCCAGAGCTCATGATAATTTGTTGGTTCTTGTGGAAATTTTGTTTGGTCCTAATAAAGTAGAAACAACTAGCCAAGAGATGTTTTAGGCTTATGACAACATAAAGGATATACTTGTTAAGCAAAATTAAATTAATGTACCCTGAGATGGTGCAGATGTGGCTGGAAAGCAAATCGTAAACACATCTAAGACCATGTTTGTTTTCATGTGCAATATGTGCATTTTTCTAATCAGCTAAAAATTAGCCATCGTTGTCCCTTAATTTGATTGTAAAGATATTATTCTCAATATAGGTTTTTGTAATATCTCATTAAGGAAATAATTATATGAGTAGGCTTAACCAGAAAAAAAGCTGGATTTATTGTGCCACTTTGTTTAAATAGAAATCCCATTATTCTGTTCTGTAGAAATTGTCTCATCCCATACTAAACAAATGAGAGTAGTGCTTTCAAATTTGGAAATGGTCCCTTTTCAAAGTTATACCGAATTGCCATGTATACCAAATATGCCCTTCCATTTGTGTCCTGAGAAGAGCCAAAAAAGAGGCTTATGCCCCTGCACTTCATAGGAACTCGATGATATTATCACAAGGATCATTTTTCTGTTCCCCAGATGTGTCCATCAGGAGAGACCATGACTGCAGCCTCCATGCTGAGAGCAGCTGAAATCAGAGAGGCTTGATGTCCAATATTCAAATCACCACAAAACTCTTTCTAACCCAGAATGCCTACCTTGCCAAACAGATGAAAGAGACCAAAGACAATTGAGTTTAGATGGAGTCTTCTTCTGGTTTCCCAAGATGACCTGAAATTCTCTATGAGGCACCTGCCATAAAACTTAAAGACTTCAGGGAGGATGCCCTTTGATGTCTTTTAATGACAGCCAGCCAGCCTTTTATGTGGTACTGTGGCACACATTTTAGTTTGCAAACTGAAGCACAGTTTAATAGCAAATAATTTCTACACCCAATCAAGGTAACAACATTGATGGTGCTCTAGAACACATATGTACAATCAAAAAAGTGGAAAATGTATTTTGCTTTGATTTATAGGAGAAACATGTAATTGATCAAATGGATTTATTGTGTAAATTTCACATGGGCCAGTATTTTTTTCTTATATTATAATAATACTGTCTTAGTGCTTTCGTATAAATACATCAACTTTAGAAGTAACTGTGCTATATTTAACTACCATGTACTCAATACACTTTCAGAAGTATTTAAAAGGTGGAAACATGTTTTCTTATTTACTGAATCTTTGGTTCTCCACTTTCCACTTTATCTTTAGCTAAAAGATTATTTACACTGTTTTCTCTTTAATTTCCCACTTTCCAATGTCAATGTTTCTAAAATCAAATTCTGGGAAAACTAGTTGCAGAATAAATGCTGCCAATCCTTCTCTACACCTTCAGACAAATTAATGATTCATTCTTTGTTGAGTTCAAATTAGATGTAACCACATACCTGGACTTTTCCTATGGTGCTCATAAGAAAAAAAGGCAAAGAAAGAATATCTTTCAGTAGCCCTGGAAGGCAATTTCTAGCTATATTAGATAAAATGATTTTAGATTACCTCAATCTATTTTCATTTTATCAGGCAAAAATAAAACTACAATCCATTGGAAAATTGTACCTACATTATTTAGGTAGTAATCAAATAATACAGGATAATTGCTTGGTAATTAGTCCTTTCATTCATTTTCTATTTCAAAACAAAATTATTTTATTAGTCTTATGTTATAGAAATTGCTTCATTACTAAGAAAATCTAACATAGGTTTAATTTTAAACTGTGTCATGTGGAATTGCTTTTATATTCCATAATATTTGCAATATGATAGAACTACAAAACAGAGTAACTCTTTCTTATCAGATGAAATCATGTCCCCTAAAACTAAGAAAAAATTATTCCTGAAGATTTCAGCCTACAGTGATGTACTCTTACAGAAAGAGATTTATTTGGGGGACTATTACAAATATTTATAGTTTTATAATTCACTAGTAACTTTTTCTTTTCCATAATAAAAATCCTAGATATTTCACTCTATCTACTAAAGTGGCTGTGTTATTAGCTGTTATGCAACAGCTCTTTCCTAAGTGCCTGTATGGTGCACAGACCCATCCTAGTTGTATTATTTAAAATTTTTTAGGAGCGCCTGGGTGGCTCAGTCGTTAAGCATCTTCCTTCAGCTCAGGTCATGATCCCAGGGTCCTGGGATCGAGCCCAGCATCGGGCTCCCTGCTCTGCAGGAAGCCTGCTTCTCCCTCTCCCACTCCCCCTGCTTGTGTTCCCTCTCTCGCTGTGTGTCTCTCTCTGTCAAATAAATAAATAAAATCTTTAAAAAAATAAAATAAATTTTTTAAAGGCAAAAATCATGCCATCCTTTTAAACATCTAACAGATTATTGCAAAAGAAGAAGGAGGTGGAGGAAGAAAGGAGGGAAGGAAGGAGGAGGAAGAGAAGGAGAAGAAGGGAAGAAAGGAAGGAAGGAAGAAAGGAAAGGAAAGAAGGGAGGGAGGGAGAGAGGGAGGAAAGGAAAGAAAGAAAGGAGGCAGGGAGGAAGAAAAGAAGGAAAGAAAATGAAATGATGTTTTCGGTTGTCTGAAAATAATACTGACACTACAATGTGAAAACAACCTCAGCCTTCTCATTGGAAATACAGAGGCTTAATTGCATGTTATAAAGCCATTTTTGATCCTGTGAAGCCTCAAAAAAAAAAAAAAAGCCTGTAACTTATTATTTCTCTCTAAATAATTTATAGAAAGATTGACACACCAGGTATTTTAAATCCTAAATGTGTCATTTAAAAAAAAATGTAGACTGAGTATTTATCTAATACTCTTTTATCACTTAAAATATCTTAAGCTTTTAAATATCTACAAGGAAATATACAAAACAAAATAGTTAACATATCAAACTATAAATAGCATTTATAGCTCAACATGTTCCATGTCAATCATAACCAACGAAATAGCTTTTACTCCCCTAACAAGTTAGAAATGCATATGAGAACACCAAACTTTGAAAAACATAAATATATGCACTGCACAAAGTCTGACATCAGAGGATTCTCACAGGTTCATGATCTGACAAAAATTATTATTTTTCTCTGAAGGCATATTTTTGCAAAAAGCAAAACATGTATGGTTTCTCCCCTGCCATCCCCACCACCCACAATTTGGGTAGTTAGGTAGGAAGAAATCTGTTGTTTCATAAATTTCAAAAACAATGCTTTGGGTAAAACTCTAACTCCTTTATCACTTCTCTTCAAAATATTTCAAATTTGGAAGTGCGGTCTAATTCATATAGTACCAAAAGTCTTGGTTAATACCTTTCAGCATTTCTATTTCTCTCTCATATTTTATCATATGAGCATATAAATTGGATGGGGGAAAAAGTCTATTCATTTGTTCATCACAGGATTACAATTCTACTGTGAGTAGTGATTCCCTTTTGAAGAGATACACTGTTGAAATTGGCAATATCTGTTGAGAAGAATCCTAAATCTTGGGCCTCCTGGGTGGCTCAGTCAGGTAAGCGTCTGTCTTCAGCTCAGGTCATGAACCCAGGGTCCTGGGATTGAGCCCCCACATCAGCCTCCTTGCTCAATGGAGAACCTGCTTCCCCCTCTGCTTGTGCTCTCTCACCCTCTCTGTCAAATAAATAAATAAATAAATAAACCTAAAAAAAAAAAGAAAGAAAGAAAGAAAGAATCCTAAATCTTGTGCAGGCCATTTTATGAAATGTTCACCACCCAAATATAATAATCAAAGTAGTGCATCCCTTCCTCTAAAAAAAAGTGAATTCTGTAGTTGTGGGTGAAGAATAAATTCAAGTCACATTATTTCAACTATTATTTCAGGAGGGGGAAAGCATATTTCACAGCCTAAAGATGTCATTATAAAATATGTTGCTGTGCAACTAATTTAAGTTTCTTACTTTAAGATATACATGTTATGATCATGAAATAATTAAAAATGTCTTCCTTTATACGTACAATCCTACAAGCATAGGTGCCCTCTTGTACCTATAAATCTGTTCTTGAGAGAATAATAATAAAACTAGCAAAACTTGCATGGCACTTGCCGTGTGCCAGATACTGTGCTCATCCTTACACAACTCATTTCAACTTCATACAGTAAGTGGAAATAATTGCCCATGTATTACAGAATCGTTACCCACATACTACAGAGATGCCCATATATTTGAGGCACAGGGAGGTGAAGTACCTGACCCAAGGTCATATAGTATGCAAAGACACCACTGAGGCAGTTCGTATCTGGGTGAGAAAAACAGACATAACCTTCTAAGTAGCCCTGCAGGCAACTAGACTTTTCTAGCTTCAACATCCTTAGGACGGGATAGAGACCTTGCCATGAAAGAAAGAGGGAGGGTCAGAAAGAGACGGCCAGTGAAATCAGAGTGAGGGAAAACTAGCCTCCTGGTCAGCCAGATGGCCTGAAAACCACCCTTCTTTATTTAACATTTTTTTGCAACTATACTCTACCCCCAAGATGGGGCTCGAACTCATGACCCAGAGACCAAGAGTCTACCAACTGAGGCAGCCAGGCACCCTTCTTAAAAGGAAATGATCATAGAGCTTGCAGTCCTCCCTCCATGATTTAAGAGCCCCCACTTCTCCAACCCTGGGGAAATGCTGAGTGAAGAGAAGATGCACCATGGGTCATCAAAATAGAGATGAAGACTGAAAGATTGGCCCAACTGGGTGTGAAACCCAAAGGGAGAGGGAGGCAGAAGCTGGAGCAGAATAGTGGATGCCCAGAGTGACAACTGCATGACAGAGACATTCTGTAAAGGGATCAAACCCATTCAACAAAGGAAAGAAGAGGCAACCAAACTTGCAATGGTTTTCACTGAGAGCAACGAACCCTCCCTCGCTCCCTGAACATTCTTCTAAAGGGGTACAAGGCTATCCTACCTGTCCTCCAGAACCACAGATGAGCAGATGAGGACCAAAGGAACCAAGGGGATATGACTACGGCAGATTTGAGAGAGCAGAAGGCACAACTCAGTCTCAGTCACCATCAGAAACGTTTACCCGTTCCCCATGCCAGAACCTGGTAATGTGGTCAGAGAAAGGGCTGCCCTGGCACAGTCCACAACTAATTGCAACATTTCATTTCATATTTAGTAAAGAGTTGAGGGTTTTTCCACAGAACCATCAGAGTGTTCTCCAGACAATCTGTTTTTAATTACAAGCTTAAGAACCTTAATAGGAGTTTGTCATGTTCTAATAGCTAAATACAGCCGGATCCTAACAAGACACTGGACACTGGACAGATGTGCAGACAGAGATAACATGACGCAGTTTGCCTATTTCTCCCAGACAGATGGGGAAGGATGAAAGAGACCAAACAGTGCCAAGACCCTTGTGGATGCCTTGTAGAGTAAATGACCAAGTTCATTTCTTCAGTTTATTCTTCACTGAGTATCAGAGTACTTGATATGTGCTATAAGATATAGGCATAATAGGATGAGGATGCTGATTCCAAAGAAGGAAACCATTTGTTCAATATTGACTGGACTTAACATTTTTTGAGCACTTTCCTTTTCCCATCTGCATCCGTCTTTTCTTCTTCTTCTTCACTTTTCTCTTTGCCAGGCCCTTTTGTTTTTCTTACCCCTAAGGCTCTCTCTCCTCTTTGACGCAGTTTCTATCAGCCTGACAACCTCCCTCCCTGCTCACCTGTGTCAATTAACATCTAAACTTTAAAATTGAGTGATGCTATGTGGTCCATTAGAGTAAAACATGTGTCTTTCTCTCTCTTCTCTGAAACTCTTTTAAACTACTTTTTGGTTTATAATTTATAGTTTTTAAAAGCTCTAAATATATGTGGGAAAGTATTTCAGCTTTTCTTTCCAATTCAAATGTACATAGAGAGGTATTTAGTATATGCCCTGAACAGAAGTTAGCTAATTTGAAAATCTGTTTGAACCCTATCCAATTATAGCAGAAGAAATTACAACATAAAGCATCTTTCCTGCTATACAAAGCCTTCTATTTTAGAAAAAGCTAACTGATAGAAGTTAATACAAATAAAAAGCACCATTGCTTTAAAATTCATTGTATTTGCATTCGACTCCCATGTAGCCCTCATTATCTCCTTGTAGTTGGTGCCTATAGCCCTGTACTCATTTTTCCAATTTCCATGAAGGAATTTTTATTTCTTTCAATTACATATGTTCCCAATATTTCAGTTGCCTCTACCTTTTCTCCAACAAAGGGCCAAAAGTCATAGTTTTGCTTTGTTATTTTTGCTACAATCAACATTATAGCTAATGTCCTTTGTCTAAATTGTTCTTCATTATCCCCTATGTCTTTGTGATTGTGGTTTTTATATTTTTTTATATTATTATATTATATCATTATATTTTTCCTAGTATTGCATCTCCAGTCTCTTGAATACCTAATGTGTTGATACTATTTTCTGAGACTCATTATTTCTAGCACTCTACCCAGAGTAAACAATGTATATTCCATTATTTTCTAAATTGCCTTTACACTATCTTAGGAAAGTTTGAATAATCAGATAGCTATAATGCATGACTCTGAATTTCTTTTTTGATTGACCAGGGCCAATCAGTATAAATACAGAAACTGTACACACATGAGTGGAAAATAAATTATTTCAGATTATATGTTTTTAAATTCTAAGAGAAATGAGTCAAAATATATGTTTAAATATAAAAGCCAAAAAGTCATGATTTTCCTACTTAAATAGCATTTTAAATATAAAACTTGGAGAATTTGGAATTCTTATGAAATGAATCTTAAATTTCCATCTTCTTCATTATTGTATTTTATCGTACTGCTTTCAGAGTAGGAACAGCCAACCAGGAATGGAATTTATAAAAAATTATTCTTTGTGGTTATCATTTTGATTTTTTTCCTAGGTGGGTCAGGAAAAAAAGAAATGGAAAATATTTTAGGAATTAAATGTAATCTATATATACCATTTGAATAATAAAATCATGTATCAAGCAGATATAATACTCCTTTTGTATGTTTAAAAAATTTTAGATGTAACATCTCGTATTTTTACATGGCCCTGATATTCAAACCATAAAACATAAAAATTTTAAGTAATTTCTGCCCATTTTTAGAAGGGAAAGTGGAATGAAGGGAGAAATCATCATGAATAAAAGAAAGTTTGTGTAAGGTGATTTGTAATTATCTAACCTGGAATCAGGACAAAATCCTAAATCTTACCACCTATTCTTGTGGAAAAGTTCATAGGAATGTACTCATTAATTAAAAATTACTGGTTTATATATAATTTTAATATAATACTAAAAATTAAACTCCAGTTGTATCCAAGAGGAAAACCTAGCAAAAAAAGTATTTATTGATAGCCACAAGGATCACAAAAAAGGTGGTGCTCAATCTGATTTTATTAAATGTGTATTTTCCTGCTCCAACTCCAGAAAGACCACAGCCAGCATCCTACAGCAGCCTCAAGTATGCTCTTTGAACTACGGCAAAAGTCACACTTCCAACACACGCCAGACCACAGTTCCAAAACCAAAACCTGAAGGCAGTCACAGTTGACTACAGTAAATTCAAAGATGCTGAGGAAAGAGGGTGAGAGATCCATGTTACAAAATATAAGCAACTTCCCTCAACTAGAACCAGCATCTCGACAACAGCTTGGCTCTCAAAACTGTAGAAATGATTAGATTGAAGTTAGATTCCCAGAGCAAACATGTCTACCATTAGGAGGCTAATGTTTCACTGAGAAACAGTTTATTTTCTACTTGAAGTTGTTTTTGACAAATGCCATGATATAATGGATTATCTGAGCACATTGATGCTTATTTATTTGGATAGAGGAGGCCCTGAAACACAGCTAGTTAGATACTGTAATATGTAATATTTTAAATACTCAGCTAATGTTAGAAGTAATTAAGATAGCTCCATGTCTCTAGAGGAGATTTCAGAGAAACAATCTTTCTAGGCAATCTTAAGGAGTCAGGAATCTGTTTTGAACAGGCATTGTTAGGTGTTCTGAATACAGAGACGTCACCCTCCTGCTGTTTGAAACCGCATCAACTGGAAAACCTGCGAAAGAAGTTGCCAATGCGACCCGAAGTGGCCAGCATACTGGTGAAAGGCTGGCTGTGAGCCAAAAACTTTTAAAGTCACATACACCCAATTTCTAATGATACTGGGGTCTTTTTTTTAATTATTATGGCAAGTTTAACATATAAATAATTATGGGAACCATTTCCATGAACTCCGCACACAGCATTTTCATTCCTGGAATTGGGAATAGCTATGACTACAACCTCTTACCCCTATCTTTAAAATTCAGATTCTTGGAGTGGTTGCCAAATCCCATGGTTAGGTTCACAGAGTGAGAAATAAAATATACAAACTGAAAGTAATCAGTGAGAGGAAGGTGCACTTTTAGACTTTGTTTTAACATGCCTATGGGTGAATTCTTATTTTTCATATTATTTTAAATGAAGACCTCACAAGAACACTTTCTCCATTTATTTCTTTTTCTTTCATGGGAAATAATAACAAACCAAGGTATGTAAATGACATTCGTCTCTTATACATGTTTCTATATAAAATGAATCTCTATGATTTAATGATTTCAATGATTTTTGTTTAAATTAAAACATTAATGAGCTATTAACAAAGAGTGGAGTCTAAATGAAGACTTGCTATTGATACTATAAAAAAAAAAGAAAACAAGCCTGGGGCACCTGGGTGGCTCAGTCGTTAAGCGTCTGCCTTCGGCTCAGGTCCTGATCCCAGGGTCCTGGGATCGAGCCCCACATAGAGCCCAGCATCCAGCCCCGCATGGGGCTCCCTGCTCCGCGGGAGATCTGCTTCTCCCTCTCCCACTCTCCCTGCTTTCGTTCCCTCTCTCGATGTGTCTCTCTCTGTCAAATAAAATCTTTAAAAAAAAAAAAAAGACCGCATGTTTGCAAGACTTTTAAATTGATAAAGGTATAAATTCGTACATTATCCTTCTGTATCAGGGATGCTCATAAGAGGAATGAATTTGAAAATGTTAAAAAAGGATGGAAGAGTGGTAAGATTCATGATGCCATGAGGGAAACCCAAAAGGGCAATTAGTAGTTCACTCCCATTATAGGGAGATGAAATGAATGGATGAGGAAAATTCTTGATAGAAGTGAGAAATCAGAAAGTCAGAGGGCCAGAGGGCCGGTTAAAGGCTTTATTTACTTCGCCACTATTACCTATTACCAAAAAATACTGTCGGTGCCATCAACGCAAAGATACATGTAGCAAAGTCCACAAAACATTTCCTATTTTACAGGTATCTGTATGATCTACAGACTCCGACGTATTCTCTCAAAAGCATTATTTTCTAAAAAGAAGAGGTTTAACCGTAAGTGATTGGCCTTTATTTTTATTACCATATTCACCTTGTTTCCCCCAAATTTACATCTTTTTGCCAGACATACTAAATCTCTTTTCCAGGCTTATTAAATCTCTTTCGTGCTAATGTACTCACTTCCTACAATTTGCACTACATTACCCCAAATTTGTCCTCACTCCGCAGAAGTGCTTTATGAAGACTCTCATTGTTTGCCAAGAAATTAACTCTCAAGAACAGGCAGAGGTTCCTATACAAGTGCTAATGAGCACTTGGCTCCCACACAGCAGCCACTGCGGCCCCCACACAACAGTGTTAAGTATTTAACACCTTTTGGGAAGCCTCCTGGGTTGAGGACAAAGCCCTCAAAGGAGGATGTTCTAATCCCCAGCCCCAGCGGTTCTCAAACTCTGGCCTGTTTGGCAGATCTCAGAATCATGCAAGGCATTTCCTAAAATAAAGATCCTGATGCTGTGGGGCCGGGATGAGGCCCAGGAACCTGCATTTTTGTTAGTCCATTTCCCCGCCCCCCCCATTTGTAGTTCTAATGCAGCTGGTTCATGGATAAGGTTTACTGTGGGTTAGCCCAGTTTCTGCTTGCGGTCCAGACATGATTATTAACAGGACCCCCCGTTTATTCTCTAAATATCCTTGTTAGATAGAGTGTATCATCACCAACACTGGACCCAGGATGATAGAGTCACTCACATGGGCCACATTTTGAACAGCCCTATTCTAGACTGTCTTTAAGGAAAGGAAGTGGTCCTTACTGATCTCCAGATCACTCTATCACAATTGCACACATTCATTTGACAACTATTTTGGAATGCCGACTATCTGCCAGGTGTTGACCTAGGTGCCAGGACACAGTAGCAACTAGGGCATGTAGACTCTATTCTGTAAGGGTGGGGAGTCAGGTAATAAACAGGGAAGCAATACATATACAAAAACAACCTCAGGTAGAAAATGCTAGGACAAAACTGAGACAGGAATTGACTTAGGAAATACCTGTGGGTGGGGAGCAAAACAGTGTGGTCAGGCAGGGAAGGCCTGGCTGAAGAGGTGACAAGGGCAAAGAACCGGAAGCATTAAGTTCCTGATGCACATGAGAAACAGAACATGAACGTAAGTCAGTGTGGCTGATGGTAGAGTGGGCTACGATGAGGTCAGAAAAATAATCATCATAATGACATAATAAGCCAGGTACAGTTGTGCACTCTTCACATACATTAGTTCATTTCATGTTTATAGTAACTCCATGAAGAAAGTACTATTCTTCCCATTGTACAGATGAGGAAACAGAAACCTGGAGATTTAAGTAACTTGACCAAAGACCCACAAGTAGCAGGGGACGGAGCCAAGATTCAAAGCCAGGCAATCTGGTTCCAAAGTCCATTCTCTCAAACCATCTCTCAATGATGACAATAATAATTGTAGTAGTGATTATAATAATAATAATAATAATATCAGCTAATCTTCTATGAGTGTTCACCATTACACTCTTTTCAGGTATCCTCTTCATCTCATTCTTACAAAGACTTTGGGGATAGACACTATTATTTTCCCTATTTTACTTATGAGAAAAACTGAATCACAAAGAGGGGTTTATAACTTGCACATGGTTACAAGTCAGCAAGGGTTAGAGCAGGAATAGATCGCCTTGAATCTTGCAAATCATGAAAGGTCCTATTGAATTAGAAAACTTTGGCCTTTTTCTATACATATGGTTTTGCTCTTAAAATAAAGAGTCCAGATGATTTTCCAGTAATGTTCCTGGCTTTAATGTAAAGTGGACTTTGAGTATTAACTTTGGAATCCCTTCAGAACCACTCAGGTCTCTTTTCAACATCTAAATTCTTTTCTCCTAAATTATCACACTTTATGGGCCTCCCTACATATCATTGGCACATTTTCACATTTCTATGCCTTCTAACTGTGCTTTTGCTTTCCTTTTGCCACTTAACTATGGATGGTTTGTGTCACTTCCTTTACATTTACTAAGACCATGTCTTCAGGATTCTACATTTTAAATTAATTATTTTTTGAAATCTTGTCTTCTGCCAAGGGTACAAGAGGTCCAGTTCTTACATCTCCATGTACACAGCAGTGGAGGACACCTAGCTGTGCGTCTCTAGTACAAGGCATGACACAAGAAGCATCCCTGAACTTATGTGCATGATTTGATCAGCCCACAAAGCTCATCCCCACACTCCCACACCATCATCACAAAGCACACCGTTTTCTCCGAACAAAAACCACTTTAGGTTATTATTCTGTACTCACTTCTCCCTTTTAAAGTTGTCCTTAAAATCATTCTAAAATGAACATCACATGCATAAAATGCTGGGGCTGAGAGCCACGGCAGCGAGCCCTCCACCCTTGAAGGAAGAGCTGTGAAAATGGATGGAAAGTAAAGTAGAGAATTGGTCTACGTGAGCTAATTCCAGAATTGTTGCAGAGCTGATGATTTTCTAAAGCTATTTGCTCCGAAAACATATCCCATTGTCTCTTTAGCTTCCTCATTATTGTTTCACAAATAATAATAAATCTGAAGCACAGAGAGGTTAAGTGACTTGCTCAAAGCCACACAAATCAAATGGTAAACACTGGAAATAACCAAAGAAATGGAATAGATGAGCAGGACACCAAGCTTCATAAGGCAAAGAGATGGCACTCTGGAAGTCTGTACCAAATCACACAAACATGGGCGGTAATACAACCAGAGAACAATTCCAAAAAACAAAGCAGAAGCAGACCATACTTAATCTAATCAAAATCTAGCAAGTGTGTTGGGGAAATCATCCAGCTTTAGATTTTCAAAAACCGTTAGTTGTCAAATTAGATGGAAGATGAAAGAAGAAATTGCCTTTTGCTGAGACCTACTGCTAAATTTGGTCAATTTTGTTGTTTATCAGTGCATAAAGTCCTTGCACTTACCATTTGACAAATCTGAAGAAAAAAACACTTGCTGCAATCAGGTGAAGTAGGTTATTAATGGTTCTGAACAGATACACAGGATTGCCTCATCCTGAGGCAATTAAGGCTGGGAAGAAAGTGTGTTTAAAATCTCTGAGGACTGACTATCATGGAACAGGTGGTCCTCTACAATTGTCATTGTATAATTCTGAATTGTTCAGTATATTTCTTCTTTTAACAAATCACTCATGAATTCAGAGGTCTTCCTTTCTTTTTAACCGCAGCTCAACAACAACAATAAAAATCACCCAAAGGAAGCTGGAGATTTTAGAAAGGAAAAATTGAAGCCAAAAATAACTAGCATCATAACACTTCATACTATCAAACTTGGATGAAAACGGATACAAACCAGTGAAAATGAAAACATAAATCAAATAAAACCAAAACTTTCAGGTGACTTTTGCAAGCTGAATCCCTAAATCACTTTGACCTTAACAACTCAGTCTAATATTACTTGCCTGTGAAAATTGTAAAGCAAAGCACTTGTAAATTACTGAGGTCAGAGTCCTGGGGAAGGAAAACTTACTGTTTCCAAATACAAAGATATAGGTAAACAAAATTCAATTCGATGTCCAAGTTACTAATTAAAATGTCTTTTCCTCCAGGAATCTATCATCAGCCACATCCCTTCCACACGCATATGCACACTAGCACAGCATTAGATCAGATCATCCTAAGTGATCTCTCAAAGTGTCCTGCAATCCCTTAGCCTAGCAGAAGTCACACATTATTGCCATTCCTTGTATAACTTACTGTCTTTCCTTCTATCAGAGTATATTCAGCCTCAAGTAGCAGAATACCAAATAAATTACTTAAACAATAAACATATTTATTCTCTCCTTATCATGAAGATGGGAGATGGAGTGGATCAACATGGCCATCAGAGGACTAACTTCTTTCTCTCCTTCCTTTCTGTCCACCCTCAGCTCATCAACTACTCCCCTCATGGTCACAAGATGGTGACAGCATCTCTCCAGACAGACCTAGGATGGAACCCTGATTCAGTCAGTTACATACTGAGTGGATAAACTGCGTCCTGGCATGTCTGTGCAAATTCCTTCTTACACCTGCTATCTGGGCACAACTCTTTCTAGTATCCCCTTTCATGTCCAAAAGTGTCTCTGTTTGGATGAGAAATTATAGGATCATTCTCTTGAATGTTCTGGGCAAGTTTCTCCAGTCCTTGAGCCCCAACTTACTTTATAAATGAAGATGACACCTCTTGAATTAAGTACATGTGAATGAGAAAGAATTACGTGAGATAGCTTATGTAAAGTGCCCAACATCTGGTTGATTCTGAATGGAGAACAGCTCTTTAGATAAGCTGCCTTGATGTTGAAGATGAACTGGAACATGGAAAGTTAGGTAGTTAGAGAAGAACATTAAAATTATTCAAGTGGCAAGAAACAAAGGAGTAAAAAGAAGAAAGAAATTAGGAGCAAGCTGCAATTGGAGGACTTAAAGACAAGTTGGCCAAAAGGGGAAGAAGTGTGAAAAGAAAACTCCTTGATTGTGAACATAAAGGACTGATAACTGGTGATCCTATTAAACAAAATATGAAATAGACTTGAAGGAGGGGGAAAAAGACAGACAGAGGAGACATTCAGCTCTACTTTGGTCCTGTCCAGGTTGACAAGCCACGTGTTAAGAAATTCATATCTCAGGAGGTGGGGGATGGGTCAAAAAGGTGATGGGGATTAAGGAGTGCACTTGTGATGAGTACCGGGCCATGTATGGGATTGCTGAATCACTATATTGTACACCTGAAACCAATATTACACTGTATGTTAACTAACTGGAATTTAATTAAAAACTTTTTGAAGGGGTGCCTGGGTGGCTCAGTCAGTTAAACGTCTGCCTTCGGCTCAGGTCATGATCCTGAAGTCCTGGGATCGAGCCCCACATTGGGCTTGGTGGGGAGCCTGCTTCTCCCTCTCCCTCTGCCCTTCCTCCCTGCTTGTGTTCTCTCTCTCTCTCTCCTTCTCTCTCTCTCTCAAATAAATAAATAAAATCTTTAAAAAAAATTTTTTAAAAGAAAGAAGAGAGATTAAAAAAAATACACATCTCTGCTAGGAAACTGGAAATGGCGCCCAGGGAGTAAAACGGAGCCTGACGCTGGAGAGAGGTACTTAAGAGTTATCCACATGTGGGGCACCTGGCTGGCTCAGTTAGTAGAGCATGCAAGTCTTGATCTTGGGGTTGTAAGTTTGAGCCCCATGTTGTGTGTAGAGAATTCTTTAAAAAATAAAATTTAAAAAAAGTTACCCACAGCAATTTTTTTAAACATGATCATCAGTTATTTTTTTAAGATTTTATTTATTTATTTGTCAGAGAGCACAAGCAGGGGGAGAGGCAGGCAGAGGGAGAGGGAGAAGCAGGCTTCCCGCTGAGCAAGAAGCCCCACGTGGGACTCAATCCCAGGACCCTGGGATCATGACCTGAGCCAAAGGAAGACACTTAACCAACTGAGCTACCCAGGCATCCCCATCAGTAATTTTTTTAAGTTTTTATTTAAATCCTAGTTAGTTAACATATAGTGTAATGTTGGTTTCAGGAGTAGAATTTTAAAAATCGAGAACGCTTCACAAATCTGCATGTCATGCTTGCACAGTGGCCATGCGAATCTTCTCTGTATCGTTCCAGTTTCAGTATCTGCGCTGCCGCAGCAAGCACATCCACCTGCAATTTCAGAAGCTCAGAAAGATATTGTTGAAGCAGAGAGTATAAAGAAAGAAGAAAAGTAGACCAAGGACAGAAATTTGGTGGGGAACTTATATTTAATTTTTTTCATTTTTTTTTAATTTTTTTATTGTTATGTTAATCCCCATACATTACATCATTAGTTTTAGATGTAGTGTTCCATGATTCATTGTTTGCGTATAACACCCAGTGCTCCATGCAGAACATGCCCTCTTTAATACCCATCACCAGGCTAACCCATCCCCCACCCCCCTCCCCTCTAGAACCCTCAGTTTGTTTTTCAGAGTCCATCGTCTCATGGTTCGTCTCCCCCTCTGATTTCCCCCCTTCATTCTTCCCCTCCTATCTTCTTCTTTTTTTTTTTCTTAACATATATTGCATTATTTGTTTCATACGTACAGATCTGAGATTCAACAGTCTTGCACAATTCACAGCGCTTACCAGAGCACATACCCTCCCCAGTGTCTATCACCCACTCACCCCATCCCTCCCACCCCACCCCCCACTCCAGCAACCCTCAGTTTGTTTCCTGAGATTAAGAATTCCTCATATCAGTGAGGTCATATGATACATGTCTTTCTCTGTTGGAGATGGGGAACTTACATTTAAAGTTGGGAGTTAAAGCTTGGTTTTTGCGACGAATTAAAAAGATATTTCAGTTCCAAAGACCTGTTGTTGGGGGGAAAAAGGCTGGTTCAAGACTCAGAAAACCATCTAATCTGGATGTATGAATTCATTATGCCTTCAACTCTACTTCATTCAACATAAATCTCCAATCACATAGAGTTTATGTCAAGCCTATAGTGAATGATTAAAAAATAATTCAATCTTCAACATACTCGTAAGGAATGCCTATCCCCTTTTTGAAATGTCCTTATTTTGAAGGTGTTCTGTTATTTGTGTTGCTATTGCCAACACTATCACAAACCTACTCTAGAAGCATTACAGAGTTATTCATCATGGTACGTTGGGCTAAACATTCCCTCTGAACGAATGGGGCAAAGCATATGTCCCCATCTGACCACTATCTTACGTCTTAGGCTCTCACAAATACAGTGTTTTGTTTTCTCTAGAAAAGATTCGAGGAGCACCTGGGTGGTTCAGTCGGTTAAGCGGTTAAGTCGGTTAAGCAGTCTTCTTTCGGCTCAGGTTATGATGTCAGGGTCCTGGGATTGAGCCCCTCATCCAGCTCTCTGCTCAGCACTGAGTCTGCTTCTCCCTCTCCCTCCACCTCACTGCCTGCTTGTGCTCTCTCTCTTGCTACCTCTTTTTCTCTCTCAAATAAATAAAATCTTTTTTTAAAAAAGTAAAAAGATACTAGATATTGCTCTTACTTTCATCAAAAGATATAATATTAATAAGTTAATAATGTTAAGCAAAATAATAATACTAAGTTCAACTTTATTATTTAATCTTTAATTTTCATTATTATTTGCACACTTTTGCAGGAATGGTATTTAATGTTTTAGTCATGTTTCCATTCATTTGTAATAGAGTCAAGTGTTTACTAGTTCATCTTTTTTTTCACATACACAAATCTTTGTTTTTTCAGTGGTTTTAGAAACCTATAATCCGATTCACCAAGCAATCTATCCACATTTTCTAAATATTATCCAAAACTTAACATTCTCTGGAAGGGGCCCCTGCTTATCATAGACAGAATAAAATAATCCTTTCCTGGGGCGCCTGCGTGGCTCAGTTCGTTAAGCGTCTGACTCTTGATTTCAGCTCAGGTCATGATCTCAGGGTTGTGAGATCAAGCCCCAAAGTGCTGGGCGTGGAACCTGCTTAAGATTCTCTCTCTGCCCCCTTACTTTCTCTCTCTCCCTTTCTCCCTCTCTCCCTCTCTCTCTCTCTCCCTTTCTAAAACAACAACAACAATAATAATAATCCCTTCCTGTATTCTGATGCTTTATCCCCACAACCAAATAAAATAAAGTCAATCCTTCGGCTGCATGGAAAACTCCAAAATACTGCCTCTCTGTGGTGGTATCTTGTGGTACTAATATCTTCCACTGATTTTATGACCCCCAACTTAATTCTGCAGTATTCAGCAAAAAGAAAAAAAAAAAAGCCCAATTCAAGTGTGCTAACTATTCAATAGAGATATCTTCTCCCAGTAACAAAAAATACCTTGGAAAAGAATTTTAACAGCCTCTAGATTGTGGCACTATCATTCCATCAATTAGAAAGATTTTTCTGCAGTGGAATAAACAGAATCATAGGGGGAAAAAAAGGGATGAAGCCAGCTGGTGACTCAGGAGCACCCAAGCAGGATAAGTGATACCCCCAATTCCCAAAAGATCATGTAAGCCCCCAATACAGGTATTAATGTCACTATCCCCATTTAGGATGAGTATTAAGAAAGCCACACTAATTCTCAAGCTAATAAAGAGGACATTCTTGGACAGCAAAGCAATTATCTTCCCAAATTTCCAGCCTTCAGAATGCAGCAACAAATTTAGATTATATAAGGCAGATGTTGGCAAATGCCTGACTGCCTGAAAGGCAAGAAGAAACAGCATTTTCCCAACTCAAACACTATGCTCCAGATATATTTTGTTGGTTCATAAAAGCATGACTAGACTGTCAAATCATCAAAATTATCAGCATTTACTTATTTCAGATAACAAATCATTTCCCCAGATTGGAGCACCTGACTTCGGCTCAGGTCATGATATCAGGGTCCTGGGATCGAGCCCTGGATTGGGCTCCCCATTCAGCAGGGGAGTCTGCTTGTGCCTCTCCCTCTACCCCTCCCCCTAGTCATGTTCTCTCTCTCTCTCTCTCAAATAAATACAATCTTTAAAAAAGTCATTTTAGTCATAAAGAGCTATTATAAATCTTGCAATATTCAAAGCCTTTTGTGTAGTCATTAATTGATGAAATACTGTTTTCGCCCTATATTTTCCTGGGGAAATGACTTAATTAGGGGGGCATTTACCTTTTTCAGTTTAAAAAGTTGTAATAGGACCAATATATCATTTTTAAAGGCAAAAGTTTACTAATTTGACCAATTATTGCAAGATGAATTAAAATAAAATACAAGACAATCAACATAGTTTTTCTAGGCCACTAGAGAGCACTTTGCTCCCTAAATGAAACACAGAAAAATAAAATAATAATGAAGTATGTAATTTAAGTTACATACTACTAAGCAGATAGTATTTGGATACTTCATTCTATGCTAAATTATGCTTTCCGATTTCTACCTGCTCTGTGTATACTGTCCTTGTGCAAGTCCTACCTACACACATATTCTGGCACTAATCTTGATTCTGACAGCTTCTAAAAGTTCCTTTCATGTTAGGTGTCTATATCACATCACATATTTCAGCCTTGGAATCACAACTTTCAATGAACCAAGGACTGAGGGTCTCCTTTTTTCTCAAATAAGAGTCCACTAAAACAGTGTATTCCCATATCATACCTACTGCACCCTTATTCCAGGGTTTTCAGAATAAAATAGGTTTCTAGTGAGTGATTTGGTCTTGCCATCCTTAAGAAATGCAGTCCAGGGAGGCCTGGGTGGCTCAGTCATTAAGCGTCTGCCTTCGGCTCAGGTCATGGTCCCAGGGTCCTGGGATCAGGTCCCATGTCTGGCTCCTTGCTCAGTGGGAAGCTTGCTTCTCCCTCTCCCACTCCCTCTGCTTGTGTTTCCTCTCTCACTGTCTCTCTCTGTCAAATAAATATATTTTTAAAATCTTAAAAAAAAAAAGAAAGAAAGAAATGCAGTCCACACTCAGGACTTTAATCTCACTGTTTTCATTGAGAACTTTTCGTTCCAAAGCATGCACAGATACCACAAAGTTGTGAGAAGCACAGATTTGCCTTTCAAAGAGATTGCAGTCTCTGTAATGTGCCCACTTCCATAAATAAAAGCTGGATGGAGACCAGAAGACCCAAGTCTGGTCCCAGACCAGCTATGTTGATTTAGAATCAGTTCATTTCCATAAGCCTCATTTTTTTACCTGTAATGATCTCCACCAAAAACAAGCCTCTCTTATACTATATTCTAGTTCCTAAGTTGTCTAAATGATGAAAAATTCTCTAGACTCTCATTTTTTGTTTTAGCCAGATTTCATGCTTACCTTTCTCTCACTAAATCCCTAAAGGGGATCCCTTCAAATTCTTTCAGGCAATATTAGTTGTATAAAAGTTCTGTAAATGCTTATTTCAATATAAAAAGGATAAAACCATGAAAGTGTCAAATTCTCCAACTGTGATTCTCTCTAGGGGTGTAAAAACATTCTTTTGAGTTTGTGTGTGTGTGTGTGTGTGTGTGTGTGTGTGTATACACAAAGCTGATCAGAACAAACTTGTGGTTGCCAGAGGGGAGGTAGGTGGGGGATGGGTGAAATAGATGAAGGGGATTACGAATATACTTGTTATGAGCACCAAGTAATGTACAGAATTGTTGAATCATTATATTGTACACCTGAAACTTTAAAAATAATAAAATGTTAAAAAAAAGAATAAAAAGAATAATTCCATATATGAAATCACTGTTTTGTTTTGTTTTTTAACTCTCAACATTATAGAAAATTGAGAGGACATTTGCTCTTTTAGAACTAAAAGGGCCTGAGTGTTTTTTCAGAGACTATACACAAAGAAGGTGTAGCCCATCAGGTTCAAGTTGGTAAACATTTCCACCTGAAAAAAAAACGGACATCTAATAAAAGTCCTCCTGCTCCCAGGAACACAGTTAGGCTGGCTATGCTCTCAGTTTTTCAGCAGAGCATTTCAATGCAGGTTGGCACAACATGTTCTGGGATATCAGTTCCAACTCCAAAATATAATGTGTCCAGTGTCAGATTAATATCACTGCAGCCAATATGAATGAACTGCCTCTTTATTTTTATTTCATAGTTGTGTTATACCAAAAACCATGCTGTTTTAAAGATATAATGCATTGATTAGGGTAGGAAAATAGTTAAGAACTTGCTATAAAGATGTAATTGTGGATAAATATTTTCCACATTTACAAAAGCATACACATATGAAAACTATTCCCAGGCAGCTGCTATGTAATATTATGCTTTTTAATAAATGTCAACATATTAAAGGTGTGACTCAACCAGTATCTAAATTAAAGCTCTCTTGCAGAAGTTTATTTAATAAGATAGAAAATGTAAAATTTGAAATATAACATGATCATTAGAAAAGATGGCATATTATATCAATCTTATTTCTTAGCAAACAGTTAACTTTATCATTTGTTACTTTGGCTAAAAATAAATTTTTTTTTAAAGATTTTATTTATTTGACAGAGAGAGACACAGCGAGAGAGGGAACACAAGCAGGGGGAGTGGGAGAGGGAGAAGCAGACTTCCCGCTGAGCAGGGAGCCCGATGTGGGGCTCGATCCCAGGACCCTGGGACCATGACCCGAGCCGAAGGCAGACGACTGAGCCACCCAGGCGCCCCTAAAAACAAATTTTTAAAGACTATCTCATTATAAGTATCATTATCCTTGTATAAATGGACAACCTTTCTAAAAAGTTTTAAACTCTTATAAATTTGTTTCAATCTGTGGGTGTATACATATGTGTATATGTATAAATATATAGATACATATATAAAGTTAATATTTTAAAATATATTGACCAGTTGAATGATTATCTTAACTTAATTCACATTTATACTTCATAATATAAGATGATCATATAAACTTTATTCTTCCACCTTAGTTGATTAAGGTCATACAACCATATTTCCAATATAAGGTTTGTTGATATTGAAATCAGCAAATATTACAGAGAAAATATTCCTCTGGGAAAGAAATTATAATTAACTCCCATCCTCATTACTAAGCATACTAGATACTAAAACTTGACTGAAGTATTTTCTTGGTCCACCAATAAGCTTAAACAATAATGTACATTTTCTTATAATCTGACCAACCACAGATCAAAGTCCATGCATATTTAGGAAACTTTATTTTCCCTATCATCCTTCATTTCAATAGCTGTGCTATGATCTTGCCTTAAAAATCTTCATAAGAGAGAGTGGATATCTACAATCAAGAAATGGGCAGAAGACATGAACAGACATTTTTCCAAAGAAGACATCCAAATGGCCAACAGACACATGAAAAAGTGCTCAACATCGCTCAGCATCAGGGAAATCCAAATCAAAACCTCAATGAGATATCACCTCACACCAGTCAGAATGGCTAAAATTAACAAGTCAGGAAACGACAGATGTTGGCGGGGATGCGGAGAAAGGGGAACCCTCCTGCACTGTTGGTGGGAATGCAAGCTGGTGCAGCCACTCTGGAAAACAGTATGGAGGTTCCTCAAAAAGTTGAAAATAGAGCTACCATATGATCCAGCATTTGCGCTACTGGGTATTTACCCCAAAGATACAAATGTAGGGATCCGAAAGGGTACGTGCACCCCGATGTTTATAGCAGCAATGTCCACAATAGCCAAACTATGGAAAGAGCCAAGATGTCCATCGACAGATGAATGGATAAAGAAGATGTGGTATATATATATACAATGGAATATTATGCAGCCATCAAAAGGAATGAAATCTTGCCATTTGCAACGACGTGGATGGAACTGGAGGGTGTTATGCTGAGTGAAATAAGTCAATCAGAGAAAGACATGTATCATATGACCTCACTGATATGAGGAATTCTTAATCTCAGGAAACAAACTGAGGGTTGCTGGAGTGGGGGGTGGGTGGGAGGGATGGGGTGGCTGGGTGATAGATATTGGGGAGGATATGTGCTATGGTGAACGCTGTGAATTGTGCAAGACTGTTGAATCACAGACCTATACCTCTGAAACAAATAATACATTATATGTTTAAAAAAGAAGAAGAAGAAGATAGCAGGAGGGGAAGAATGAAGGAGGGGAAATCGGAGGGGGAGATGAACCATGAAAGACAATGGACTCTGAGAAACAAACTGAGGGTTCTAGAGGGGAGGGGGGTGGGAGGATGGGTTAGCCTGGTGATGCGTATTAAAGAAGGCACGTTCTGCATGGAGCACTGGGTGTTATACGCAAACAATGAATCATGGAACGCTACATCAAAAACTAATGATGTAATGTATGGTGATTAACTTAACATAATAATAAAAAAAGAATCACTAAAAAAAAAAAGAGAGAGAGAGTGGATATCTAAGCTAAAATAAAAGGTATACTAACCCGTTATGAGCAAAGTATTTTTCAAGAAATAAGAAGAAATAGATCTAGAGGATTTTTTAATTGTTAGAAAGTCATCTCTATGAATAGCCAAATAATAGTTTTACTCACTTGTTTGAATATATGACAATAATAATATAAACCAAAGTCTCTGACTAAATGTGGACCAGAACTTCATGAAATTTCAGGGGCTTCAGATATTTATAGTGTTCAAGAAACTACATTCCCAACTGAGAATAAAAATAACTTTTAATCAAAGAACTATGCTACAAACATACTTAGAAGGAACTAAAAATTAGCCTTATATTAAAGGAGAGTTGTGAAGGGGGAAATTCAGAGGTATTTAACTGTTAGCAATAGAGAAATATATTTAAATCATTGTATAATTCTAGGAATTAGATCATTCATTTGAGATGAATATATTTTAATTCCTAAGTGATGATCAAGAAGTGGGGTATTGAAAACTTCAGGGTTTATGTAGATTATCAGAGATTTCTCATAAAAATTTGAAGGAGTATGAGATAAACACAAACTATACAGAGAAGTTTGGGGGAGAGTAATGGCCAATCAATGCAAATGTTTTATTCTATAGACTCAAAAGAAACAGTCCCTGCCAAGTCTTCTAGGATCCTAAGTGTTTATTAAATGTGAGATCAGAACCATTTTCCCCATTTTAATTCTTACTCTAGAGAAAGCACATATTATAAGGCCTTGTGCTCACTTTCTCGTATCTTGTCAGCAGCTACCCAAGGATACCTATGCCTTCAGCCAGGTGGAATTTCATAAATTAGCATTTTCTAAAGTCACAGACTGAACTACAATCCATACAGCCCTTATCTTCTCTAATTCAACGTTCCCTACTCTGACTCTGCCCCCACCACCTCCGTTTTCATGTTTGTATTTATGACTTATTTTTCTGGGTATATTCTTTGTTTGTCTTTATGTCTGCATACACAGGCATGTATCTGTGCTTGTGTATAGTAAGATGGTTACTGAAAAATGCTGAGTACAGTTAATTGTGGGATTCATAACACATTAACTTAAGGCATCTACTCTATTTTCACTGAAACATTTGTGTGCTGAAAAATAACTTTCCTAAAGAAAGAACACAATTCAGGAACTTGCTTCTCAGGAACTCATTTCAGAAACATTTTACTTCCTTCAGCCCCTCATCCCATTACTATCTCTGCTTATAAAACATTGGTTGCCTTGGGCTCCATGAATAAATAAATATACATAAGCCCTTTGGGAAAATGTTTGTGTACACCTATAGCTAGAGTCCTGTGGAGTTTCTAAAGCTGGAGGGGATCAACTAATTGAATAGCAAAGCATCTATATTTTTTAAAAATCTACTCTGAATCTTTTTAACAACCTACAATGACTTAGTTTTCTGTTCTAATGCTCATTCAGCCCTCAGCTTCTGTAAATTTCAAAGCTATATACTGTCTTCCAAAATTACCTTCATAGAAGTCTAGCACATTGTGAATTTCGCTCATGTAAGAAAATATTAAGAAGAGATTTGATAAGCTAAATAGTGTGTTATTCAATCAATTTAGTAGAGTTTTCATATGAACTCATGAGGTCTGGAGGTCATTACAGACAGATTTCTCTCTTTTTTTGAGAACATGATCCAAATAGGTGACTCCTTATGCTGAAAATACAATTGCAGTTCAAGCCAAATCAAAGTAAATGGAAATGAATTACTTGATTTTGAATGGGAAATTGATAAGTAGAACATCATAAATAATCGAAGCTTCATGATCAGCAGAGTAATCTCCACCAAGTTTACAGGAGAGGATATTCTTTCTGGGGTTAAAATCCCTAACTTTTTGCTATTCAGGAAATTATATCTGAGATTCATTGCATTCTTATTTAGAAAATTAATTATTCATCTAGAGATTATGGGGATCTTCACATTTTCCCATTTATTCCCCAAGTTTGAGAACCTGTTTTGACCGCGATGATTTACTGAATCACTACCGCAACACAGAAGCCATTCATAGTCCAAAACCTTCCATCTCTTCAAGGCTCCCACAATAGTCCGGAAAGCTTTTCCAATTAATTCCCTGGACATCTCAGGTTTTTTGCCTTAAGTGCAAAAGCTCTGAAAGAATCAACAAGACTTGGCAAAGTAACTTTGCTTCCACTCCAGGGAGGGGAAGGGAGAACCCTGGTTGCCCCTTTTTTCCCTGCCCCAACCTTCTTTCTAAAATCTTGACATCCACCGGGTGGAGAAGTAGGTTAATTAGGCAGGAGTCTCTGGCTTGGCCCCCCGGCTGCGGATTTCAGGGGCCTGCGAGCCCCGCCGCCTTTCCAGCACGGAGTGATGAAAACTGGAGGGAGGCCGCGCAGGGTCGGCCGCCGCGCACAATGGCGCAATTATTTGTCTAAAGTTCCATCCTCTGCGGAGCTCCTTGCATAATTCAAGCGTAATTAAGCCGACAGTGGTAGCTTTAAAGGCATGACTTTGAGAAGGGAGGGGGGTGTTTATTTACTTTGGGGCTTCGCTTAGAGAGTAGCTTCCGGATGAGCTGAAAAATGATTACAGGAGGATTTGCACCATCTGCGTGGAGAGTTCAAAAAGTTTGTCCTCTTGCAAATCGAAGTTTTTCAAACTTTCCTCTCCCCTGCTCCCCTGCTCAGCCGCAACCTAGTGTCACAGTCTTGCATTCAAGAACTGCTGGCTCTAAAAAAATCCACCTAGGAACTGCGCTCACATGTATTCCAAATGCTGACTCTCACTACACCCTGAAATTTATTCCTCCTATTCAACTACCATACTTTCTAGTGGCAGGACTAGAGCTGAGTCACGCCTTTTGCTCCGTCTCCTTGCCCTGGGTCTCTGAACCTCCGCTGACTCGGAGTTTGGCCCTAAAAAGTCGCCATGGGTGGGGAAAGTTCCCCGCGCTGAATCAAACTCACCCACCACCTAAAACAAACAAACTAGGGGCGCCTGGGTGGCTCAGTTGCTAAGCGTCTGCCTTCCACTCAGGTCGTGATCTCAGGGTCCTGGGATCGAGCCCCACATTGGGCTCCCTGCTCAGCGGGAAGCCTGCTTCTCCCTCTCCCACTCCCCCTGCTTGTGTTCCCTCTCTCGCTGTCTCTCCCTCTGTCAAATAAATAAAAAATAAAAAATCTTAAAAGAAAAGAAAAAAAAAACTAGCGTTGAAGTGAATGGGGAAATACTTGGCCAGGCGGGGATAAGGTTGTACTGTTTTGTCTACATATTTTTATTATTTCCTTATTTATATCAAGATAATGGAGATGACGCAGGAGTGATGATCAAGAGCAGAGATTAGAAATGGCACTACTAAGAAGGCAGCGCTTAGTTTTGTCTCAGACAGCTAGGGCTGGTCCCTGCTAGAGCTGGAGTTCAAAAGGTTCCACTCTGCATTATCCAAAGTTGTAAACACACACTCTAAAATAAATACATATATATCCCCAGCCTAGTATATAGAGCCTAATATATAATAATATGCTTCCTATTAAATAATATTGGTCCTTAAATGCAATTTTTTGTCATCTCTTAATATACAATTCTAGAAAGGCAATACACGCCTAATACAATATTTATCACCATATATACAGCTATATATCCTAATATATATACCACCTAATACAAATACATGTATCAGTTAATTACTCTTGTGATGTATGAAAATTAAATGAAAGCATATGTCCATATTCATCAAATAAGGTGGTACATTTTAGGTGAGAAATATAGAAATATCTCTATATAATGCGAATATATTAATCGCATACATGAGGTCCCCACCATATATATATATATGTATATACATATATATATATACATACACACACACACACACATAGTTATGTCACTCCTATGGGCATATGTTCAATGATGCACACTGGATACTAGGATCTGAAGCCGCGTTCCACTCTCTTTTCACCTGTTGTTGAAAAACCTGTGGTTGAAGTAGGAACCTGGCGCATAGAATCGTTTCTCATTCTTCCCCACCTGCTCAAGCACTACCTATCATTCCCACGGTAATGGAAAGAAGTCCTTGTTCAAATAGCAGAGGTACAGGGTCCGAGCCAACAGATGGAACTCCTGTTTCAGAGGAGGCCCGGGCAGCTCAGGTTACGGAAAACTCCCTAGAAGTTCAACTTCTACAGCTCTCGGGAGGAGAGGGTCTGAGCTCCAGGGAAATTAAGGAAATTAAGTCTTAAATCTGCTCGGGACGATCCTCTGGCACCCGGGGAGGCAGAACTGTTGAAGCCAGGTTGTTAGGGGCTCAGGGCTTGGGGGAGTCCTCCATACTTAGCTCTCTGTGCGCCTCTCTCCCCTCCCCCGGCCACCCCGCGCAGATCTGGGCCGCTTGGAAACACGTCTCTCCTGGCCTCCGCAGGAGATTCTGGGGCAAGTGAAAAGGAGCACTAAAATTATTTTTCTATTATTCGAGTTCCATTCTTAGGGTTCTTAATTCTGGCCTTTTTTTAGGCGCTATTCTACGCCAGGAAGAGTTATATTTTGCCAAACACGCCCACACCCAGAAATCTTGATTACTGGGAGGGACTTAACGGAAAAATCGATAATTTTGAGCGACTTTTTGAGAACAAGTTGGGTGGGAAGGGGACTGGTGCCGCACTAGAAAAAGCAATGCGTGAACCCTCAGGTCCCAGAGCAATCAGCCTTCTGGGACGCCATGGAGGGAGTGCTTTTCCTTAGCCCGGGTCGGGGCGCCTCCCCCATCTGCCCTGGCTCTGGGCGATTAAGAGTATGTGACTTTCTGCGCTGTATTGAGAACATAACATAAATGTCTATAAAAACTTCGTGGAAAGAATTTGATGAATGTGTCTAATTGGTTTAACCCGCCATCTATTCACGAGAAGAAAAGCTCCATCATTAGTCTTAATTAAGTTTTTTTTTTTAAGTCGCTGCCTTTAATGATCATAGAAACCGAGAAATCCAACACCAGCATCTGCGTCATTTTAATTACCCTGTTTATTTGTTGGGGATGTGGCAAAGTTACCCAATATTTTCCCACATGCTCTCCTACTCATAGGGGAGCCCCACGAGCAGGGCAGGCTCGCGTCCAAACCAGAGGAAATGCGCAGCCTTTGCAAAGTTGAGGCTGAGCCTCCTGGCGCGTCTTCCAGTCTCTTCTGCCACGCGCGCCCCCGAGCGCCAGTTATTTGAGGCATTTGGACAACTGCCTGAGGAACGATTTGCCATCGGATTTGTCCTCGGCAAATGTCTTACCAAAAAAACAAAAAAACAAAAACAAAAACAAAATCAAGCCCCTGCAATTTGCCGATGAAGGTTCTAGAAAAATAGCTGCTAAAAAACTTCTACACTCCTGGATATATTGGGAGGCTCGTGGTCCCCGGGTAATGTGCCCAGGGGAATCTGCTGCACTAACAAAAAAACCGCGGTTGCCACATCCCCGTCCTAGCTGGCCCGAACCGGAAGCCCCCACGTTCATTCAAAAGTTTCCTCTTAATTCCTACAGTTTTCCTGGTTAGGAAAACCGGAAAACAGACTTCCTAGAAACTGATAGTTGGTTTGAGGTCCCCACCACTGCCCCCCACAGCGAATGACACACACAAGCATGCGACCAGAGCCTACGTCAGAACGCTCAAAACTTATCCATTTGTCGTGTTAATTTTGACGATTAAACTTAGATGAACTAGGACCTCAACGATTTCTCTCACATTTGTACGTCAAGAATTTAGTAGCTTCTGCTACTCAGGACTTTGGCCCTCATTTAATTAACCCTCAGCTATTCTCTCGGTCATTTAAAGAAAAATAAAAACAATCCAACTTCTTGACCATTGGTGGAGAGATGGCAGAAACCTGAGTCCTTGAAACCCTTGAGTCTGAGTCAAAGGCTTTTTATTCAGTCAGGCCCTAGGATTTTTTTTTTCAGCAGCAACATCCTGATTGCATTTTAAATTTTTGTTATGATTTTTACCTCCAACTTTCTAAATTCTGAATTTCAAGAAATAAAGGGAATAAGAGACAAGCCACCTAAACCAGTTAAAAAGGTCTTATTCTCCAATGTCTGGCACACAGTTGTTAAATGGAATTTATGACTTTTTTTTTCTCTGATACAGAATGAGAATAATCAAAGAGCAACCAACTAATTTTTTTTTCTTGCCCAGAGCTGGGAGGCAAGTGGCTATTTGGCAAGTGCCATTAGCCACAGCTCTGAACTTGGCACCGCTCTGCTCTGAGGCTGCTCAAGCTTGGCTCTCTGAGGATCTGAACCACTCTGTTGACATTGGACTCAGTGAGGGCCTGAAAGGCAGACCTGAGGCAGCTGAACAAGCCTTGGACTTGGCTCCTCAGGCCATAATTCAGGGAAATGTATCCCACAGATTCCTCTGAAGTAAGAGCCACAAAGCCCGAAGAGTTTGTTTGGGTGGAGATGGGTCTGGAAGCAGTAAGAGGTCTCATCTCAGGAGCCATTCCTGTTACTTCTTCATCTCCTACCTGCTTTGCAAATTTCCCCTTAGCCTGTTACCTCCTGCAGCTCCAGTCTAAAACTCAGGGACCCATCGTGCCCATTACTTACGCCTAATGCTTCCAGTGTGATCTCCACCCTTGTCAGGGCGGGCATGGGGCAGGTGCCCTGGGAGAGGAAAGGTGTTGGAATTTAGAGTTTCATCCTTAGGAGAAATTCAGTGGGCAAGGAACCACCCAGGCAGTTAAAACCTTGGGGCATTTCTGTCAGGGCCCCTGAGTGAGCCCCCGCCCCCAACACACCCGCCAGCTCAGGAAATTTTACTGCCCTATCCCCTGTTACCCATGTTTTGTATCGGACACACAAACTTCTCCAAGACAGATAACTTGGGATAAACAGAGAATTCCTGTTTAATGAGATCATTCTTGCTTTCAGTTTTATTGTGATTTCTAACCCCCCATTCTTTTGTTCTGTGATGATTTTCTCTTCCCATCCCCATTCTTCCCACCCTCCCCCAGATTCTGGACTTTTTTGCACCTGCGCTGTTACTCAAGGAGTAAAAATGCCTGGAGATGCCAGGCTGCTGGAGGGGAGACAGAAAAGAAAGTCTGGTGGCCTGGGGCCCGGATAGGGCAGGGCCATGGTGGGTGGAGATATGTGCAGCCCGCCCTGGTCTGTGTTTGTGCACAGAGTTGGCACGGGGGCAGCAATGGAGTCTCCAGCCCTGGTCAGACAATGGGCAACTGGATACCTGCAGCTGCCACAAAGGAGACCCTCAGCCCAGGCACTCTTTACTTAGTGGGCCTGACCCCAGGTCTGCTGGAGGCCGGTACAGATGCTGATCCCACCCCGAGAACCCGCTGTCACCCCTCCATTGTCCTCACTGGCCTGCATGTGTTTGCAAACAACTTAATTGACTTCTGTAATATTCATATGCTAGTGTTGGTTTTGGAGAAATTGAAGAGGAGACTTGTGGGGCAAAGGGCTGAGGCCTCTGGAGGGTTAACTCCCCACACACATTCACACTGCCTGACTGATTATCATGGCTTCTTTCCGGAGGAAGCAGAGAGTCTCCGGCTTTTAAAAATTTACTGTTTTAATTTTCCAGCCTCAATGTCCAGAAGACACCAGATAGCAGGCCACAAGCCACTCAGCAGATGGGAACAGACCTTCCCAAAGCCTGCTCACACGGCCAACACAGACAAACACAACACATTGCATGCCGGGACAGAGAATTCTCTTTGTGCACATGAAGAAGACATTCATCTAGAACAGCTACTGGTCTGTTCCTTTCCATGACCTTCTACTGATACACCCAGGAATCATGATCCCTGACTTCTCAGTTTTCCTTAGGTTTAAAAAGAAAAGTGGAAGTTAGCAAGTCTTTCTAGCCAGAAGTATCTAAAAAACATTTAGAATTTGTTTCTTAGATGTGCAAATTGAGGGGCCAGCAGGAAATGAGATGCCTCACTTAACTGGGTCTCCCCTGCAATGTCTTCCTCTTTGGGGGCCACTCTCCTAGAAGAGCTGCCAGGAGCCCACGTGTGCAAAGACAGCTGCTGGGGCTGCCAAGCCAGGGGGCCCTATCCCCCACCCCAGTCCACATCTAGGCCTAAAGATCCCGCTGTCTCCTCCCCATACCAAAACTGCCACACTTTTCCTTTGATAACGTCCTGAGCTTAAGTTTTTGAGCCAGCCTAACACCACTTCCCTTCCCCTGATTTCAGCAGATCTCATTTTTCCTAAGTGCCCCTGTAGGATTGAGGGTGGGGATGGGTTTTTTCCAGGAGCTTCTTCTATGAGGAGGGCAGGGCTGACACCTGCACTAAGACTTGGTAGAGAAGATAGTTGGAAACCTGGCTGGGGCAGAGGAAGCCGAGTGCCTAGTGGCCCCACTCCTCTTTTTATTCCCCTTCATAACATTGTTCAAAATGACTGTCTAGTGCAGATATGATGAGGCCAGTGCCTCCCTTGAAATGGAAACAGAGGACTGAATAAAGAAGAAAAAGTACTTTGTAGTCTGCATCGTCCATCTTTAATTCAGAGATGCATCTATACTCCAGGGAGCTCTGCCTTTGATCTCTTTGATTTTTTTTTTACACCAGATCTGTTATGGACTAAAATTCCTAGGTTTTCCATAGAAACATCTCCATTCCTTCGGGATATTGATGTTTTCTTCTTCCTGGGGGTTATGATATGGTAAATCAGATTCAGAAAAGAAGGGACAATGCCAGCATTCATGGGCCTGGGGTGGGGTTTCTCTCCGCCTTCCCCCTCCCTCCCTCCCTCCCTCCTTCCCTCTATATTCTCTTCTCTTTCCCTCCCTCTCTCATTCATTCATATTCATTCATATTCATTCTCATTCTCTCTCTCTCTCTCTCTCTCTTTCGTTCTCCCCACTCTCCCTCCCCCTCACCAGCCCTCCTCCTCCTCTCCTTCCTTTCTTCCCCCTTTCTTTCTCTGCTTCATTTTCTCCCCCTTGTTCTCCGGGAACCGAAATAGGGTTGTGATTCTGGTCTCTTCAAGCCCTTTCAAGCGTCTTCAACTTTGGCGGTGGCAGCAGCAGGTTGCGTTGCCATGGAGACTGTACTGTATGGCGGAGGCAGGAGCGGCCGCAGCTCGAAGCCCCCAAACAATGCCGCGCCAAGTGCAGGTTTCTCGCTCTTTTCCGTGCACTTTTTCCTTCTAATGGGGCTAGTGGCCTCAAATGGGCGCTGTATCTTGACACGACAACAATCCCTACCCCTTTTTTCCCCCACCCCCCAACCCCCGCTTTTCCTTCCTCCCTCCAGTCTTTGATCTATTAAAAATCAAAAGAACAAAGTCACAGAGGAAAGTTGGGTTTTGTTGTGGCTGCCACTGCACAAAATGGGACTCTTTAAACAGAGTGTGGTGGAACCTACGTCTGACAATGCTGATCCAGCATTGGTTGTAACTACAGGTCAAACTGGACAGCTCTATACAAGAGAACGCAAAGCCAGGCCTGCCAGGGAGTAGCCAGCTTTTCCGTCCAAAATCGGCTGTAGGAGCTTCTGGTGGCCAGAGAGAGATGCCTCCAGTCCGCCTTCAAGTGCAACATGAGTGAGATCAGGGTTCGGAAGAGGCCTTCAGGTAAGGAGCTTCAAGGACTTGAAGCTACAATATCTGTTCAATCTTAAATCATCTTACAAAGCCCCTGTGTAGCATTGGACTCTGCCCAAATCTGTACATGCTTCGGCTTCCTCCAAAATGCTCTGCACACAGCAGGTGATCAATAAATAACTGTTGGTTGTCCCAGCTGCTGGTGCACTGCCAAACCCTCCACTAGGGGGCAGGACAGGGGTTTACCCAACAGGAGGGAGTGGTTAGCCCATACAAGAAACAACAATATTGTATTGCATATTTGTGATTTACTAAGACAGTAAATCTTCAAAGTTCTCATTACAAGAAAAAAATTGTGTAACTTTGTATGGTGACAGGTAGTAACAAGACTTATTGCAGTGATCATCTCACAGAGTATACAAATACCAAATCATTGTGTTGTACACCTGAAACTAATATATGTCAATGATGCCTCAATAAAAAAACAAAGAAACAACCAACAGCCATACTTTGCCATAAAGGATGATTAGATGGTTAGGGCAAGTGCCAAATGATCTGTAAACAGACACTAAATTCAGGGATCCCCCCCCCAAGTGGGAGTAATATTAATATTATCATTATGGTTATAAGTCATTTGCCGCAATAATTTCTGGTGAGACCGCCTCTGAGCCAAAATATATATGGACCATTTTTGCAAAACCAAGACCACTGTAAGATCATCAATCTAAGGTACTTGTCGCATGTCTTTAGATAATATATTCATCACCCACAACTTAAATATAGTAGCAATATTAATTGAACTAGTTACATCAGGTCTAATATGCAAACAACAGGTTTGTAGATTGATTTTTGTCCCATTGAATTTTCTCTTTTGATAGCAGAAAACACAAATAGATTTGCATTACATTCATCTCAATTTCAAGTTAATAAATGGATTTTTTATATTTCACAAATTTACTCAGAATTCCTTTGGCAACCTCTGGCTTTTCCATATTAAAAAGTTCAAATTTGAAATAAAATTGGATAAAAGCTCCAATTTGAAGAAAAGACTAATATACAGAGATCATAAAGTAGAAGAAAGGAAAACAAGACCAACTTGAAAGCTTTAAAATGTGACAACTGGATTGTCTTGGTAGAAATGTCCTAACATTTCTCAAGGAGCTAGTATGCTGATGATATCTTGAAACATTTTAGCAATGTCTGTAATGTTTTTGGCTAGAAAAAACCCAGAAAATGTAGTAGCAAATGGACATTTGACAAATTAAATTTAATTTTTTAAACTTGGGAAAAAGCTATGAATTAACAAAATTTTAGCTTTTTAATTTAATTGTTATTTTTTAAAACAAGATAATCAGAGAAACCTGTTAATGCAATTATGTTTTTTCTAATGCATATTAGAACAGATAATTATTTGTAATGTGAGGAGAGAAGAGGGGGAAATTTTGGGTATTGAACTGTTGTTAAGAATTTGTAAACATGAAAGTATTGTACATACTCTGGCTAAGATCTCTAAACTTTAATCCCTAGATCCAATTCTTCAAAAGCAGACTAGAAATTTCTGCCTTGGCCATTAAACCTAGAGAAAATGAGAATGAAAACTGTTGGCAAAATCAGCTGAGAAACAAATGTGTAGGCATTCTTCTCCCACGTGACCAAGATTTGGGATTTATATTGTCAAGTAAACTCAAATACGAAATAAACAGTTTAGCATCACGACTGCTTATGGTATGTGTTCTCTAACTGTTAAGCATATCACATAGACACACACAAGTTGAATTTGAAGGATTTAAAATTTTTCCTATGTTTTTCCTCCTTTATACACATATCTTTGCAGTTCCAATTAAATTAAGAAAACCAGTTCCTAGACAATTGAAAAGGTAGAACATGACCTGGACAAAAGTTTCTGGGCAACTTTTCAGCCTTCAAGAAGGACTGAAGAGAGAAGTCTGTGAGGCCTCTTCACAAGCAGATGGAGAAGGGAAAAGGAAGTAACCGTGGTAACAACTACCCAGGTAGAAAAGTGTTTCTGTAGGGCCTGAGCCCTCTTGTTCATTTAAAAGGAAGCCTAACCACAAAGGTAGTCAGCAAACCCTCTAACACACACACACACACACACACGCACACACACACACACACACAAACTCACAAACAATAAACCTTAACCCAGAGAGACCAGCACTTTCAGTGACCCAAAACTCAATTACTCCCAATTCTAATCACCATTAGCTTCATTGAAAATGGTCAATGAGGGCTTAGGAAAAGACATGTCCTGGACACAACCTCTTATTTTTCCCCCTTCCTTTCATGAAAGAAGTCAGAAACTCTGGAGGTGGGCCCAGCAATCTATGGTTGTTTTGTTTTGTTTTATTAACAGACTCTAGGTAATTCTGAAGCTTGATCAAGTTGAAAAACCACCAGTTTAAAAAACCCTACCACCCACCCTGCTGATGGAAATTTTATACTTATGAGTTTGTGTTCCTGAAGTCTGGAGAAAAACTGGAGAGTCAAGAATAGGCTGTCTAAAGCTGAGGACTAAGAGCAGAGAAGTTAAATCAGAGGTTCTGGCTCTGATCTGCTGCAGGTCCAGCCCAAGGCACTGGGGAGCAACCTCTCCAGTTCCCAGCCCCAGGTGGCTGAGCCCTCTGGTGTGAAAAGGTGAATGGAAGGCAGCCGTGTTCCCTCCCTCAGAGAGAAGTCCAGAATGGGGGACAAGGAGATGCTGACCCTCAGGTATAGAAGTGGAGGGAAGAGGAGTCAAAGGGGAAGAGGCTGGATGTTAGGTTCTCCAAAACAGACAGGGAGGAGCTCAAATGCCACTGGACAAAAGGCAGTTCGAGGGGGTGGCTTGTGTGCATGAGTGAGAGTATGAGTGTGAGTGTGGGGTATGCGTGAGGGGTGTGGGAGATGTGGATATGGTGGGTGTAAGAAGTGGGGAGATGCTAGGGGCATGTGCAGAGTGTGGAGGATAAGGAGGTGTGAAGACAGGAGAGTGGCTGATGTGAAAGGATGGGAGAGAGGCACAGATATCAGAGGGCTGTGAGAGGGTGCACAGGACACAAAGGGGTATGGGCTGAAGAGGTCTGAGGTGGTAAGGGGTCTGGGAGGAGGGAGAGAACTAAGGAGGGTTGAGGAGATCTGAGGGGCTTGTGGGACTGTGTGGGAGTAGAAAAGGGGGAGGGAAAGGGGAGGAAGGGACAGGAAGGACTGTGAATGAGTGAGAGGAGGTCTGTGAAAGGCTGAAGGAGTATGAAAGGGTGACAGGGTGTGAAGCATAAGGAGAAGTAGGAGAAGGTGAGTGGGGAAGGTGGAGTGGGGAAGGTGCGCCCTGCTGCAACGTCTCCCAAGCTGTTATGAAAAGGCAAGGAATACAAATGAATAGTGATCAGCTAAGTATGTGCAACAGAATCAGGAGCCAGGAAAACCTGATTCCTGGTCCCTTGGTCCCCTACCAGCCTGCTTTCAAATAAATCAAAGAATGAGACCCCATCCCTCCAAACACTCTGAATACCTGCCATGCTGGTGCTCCCTGTGGGGATTGGCTTCTGCAAGTGACTGATTAACATTGGCACCTGGCTACACCCTGTTATCAAACTAAGGGACTCCGGGATATGTCAGGTGAGAATGTGGTTTCCACACCTCTCAGGTGTGGGCACTTTCCTGGACCCTGCACTCCCCCTCTAATGCCTTCACTGCTCTCTCCTCCTTTAATTCTGAATTCACAACATTTACAAAAAAGAGGATGGGGGCCCTTTCTCAAAATCTGGGATTTTTCCATGACAGTCCATAGGAACAGGTCTTAAATCTCCCTTCCTGGGTAAAGTTTGGCTTGGCCCCTTCCAAATGCCCTGTGAAACCTAAGCCCTCATCAGTATTCCCAAGAATCTCCATTGTCTTTGCTAAGAGTAGGTAATTAGGGCCTGATTTTGGATGCAGTAGGCATTGGAAATCAGAGCACAATTTATTTGATCAGAGATTGTGAACCAAAATGGAGGTAAGAAGGATTCTTTCTTTCTCTGTGCCAAGAAAGCCTAGACTTGTGACCAACTAGGGAATGTCTGGTCTCTCAGCTTCAACTCTAGCAAGGCCTGGCTGTTCAAATGCCCAAATTTGGGCTATTCCAACTCACGTTTGGTAATTAATAGTTAAATTCACATACCTCCAAGCCATCTGTAAGTTTTCATGTGTAGAGTAGAATGGAATTTAATAGCAAGTAATTGCTGAGGATTTTTAAAACAATATAAGCTGTGTCTACATAAATTAGGGGGAAAGAATTACCTTCAAGGAGATAGAATGGGAGGAAGGTCTGGCGTCTCCAGCACTTGAAACCTACATTTACTTCTTCACCTTAATTTCAATGCATAATGAAATATAAAGTTTCACACATCCTGGCAGATGACATTTCATAATCAAGCCAGAAAGAAGATTATTAATGTAGATGTTAACATATACTACAGAGTCATCTAAAAGATTTTACAGTTTCAGTGTCAGGTAATGCAATCATTTTACCTTTAATGAATGTTAATTTCATATGCAAATGATTTTCAGCAGAGATTTTCTCAAATACTCAACTCATAAGAATAAATCCGTTATCTTAATTTTTCGAATGTAGTTATAAACTAAATTTTTTTACCTTTGTTACTATTAAATTTTTTTGCTCTAAGGAAAATAACAATTATTTCTAAAAATAATAAAAGAAAATTCCTCCTTTCTTCTCCATTAAAGTTGTGATACTCGCTTGAATAAGAATAGTTTTGGCAATTATGCTATGTCTTTATTTGTATCAATTAATTACTATATGTCCTCTTGAGCACTGCTAGATAAAACCACCTACCAATTTCACAATATAAATATTTAATGGTATATCAGCTCTGGCCAGAAATATGCACAATTTCTAGATGTCTATCATAAATTAATCGAACTGATCATCTCTCATCTTCAATTTTATTCATTATAATTGAATAACTAAATGAATATGTGGACTAAATACTTGAATACTTGATACCTAGGATATATATATATGTGAACTATATTTTATCTAAGATGTTGATTTTTTCTAACTTGATGTGTTTTATTAAATATATATCCCTTTCAAACTAAGCAAATTTGGAAATTTCTTGAGTTCCTAAACTGATTTTTACAACAACTAGCTTGAACCTAAGTTGCTTATATTCATCATCATGGATTATAAATTCTAGGTCCCAATTCACTCATAAGCCTGAACGAATTTCATCTACCACAAGCACAGCCACAAGATAGCTAGAAACATATTGCTAAAGGCTAGAAACATTATTGCCTTGTTTTCTCCGTGTCACTGTAGAATATCTCAGAGAATAGAGTTCTAAGGTGTGCATTTCTATATACCTTTAATTCCTAAATTCTCGGAAAGATTGGATGAGAAGGGGCAGAGAAAGAGAAGAGACTATCAAGAGTCATTTTATCTTAAAATGAAACAATTTTTTTAAAAAAATAGTTAAGATGACTACAAGTTTAAGAAAATGAGCAGATACCTTCTGAGAACTGAAATATGATTTCTATGCATATCTAGTTGCCTGCATTTCTAAACCCAAAGCCAAACTACGTAGGCTACCATTCACATTTTCTGTCAAACTTACAGAACTGTTTTTGAAATGATTCATACCTGACACATTATTAATTAAATAATGAAGGTAAACTAACAAATCTAATCTGTTAATTAAGAAATTCTTGGGGGGGTTATTAAAAAACAGAGGTAGTCTCCTTAATTATTTTCTATATCATTTGTGTAGACTCTTCTTGCAAGCCTCTCCGTATTACAATTCTCTGCAAGGTGCTTGTTCTTAAATTTACCTTTTCTCTTTTGCATTCTGGTGTTGTTGTTTATACCTTTCTGCTACTTTTGTGCATCACCAAAATTCTATGTGGAACACAGCTTTGTTCTGTTTTGGTTTTTTGTTAACAAACTTCCCCCTGCTCTGACCCATAGCCCACCAGAGAGAAGGTAATTTCTGCCCAGAGAACAGGAGAAGGGTCTTCCAAGGGAGAACTGGTGATCCACCACCTGCAGATCGTTAAAGGAAGCCTGAAAGCAACCTGGTCAATGTTTAGAGAAAGGACAGTGACTCTCAGACATTCAAATTTATATCCCCAGATTGTGGTTTGAGTTGGTACTGTCCTGGTCAACTGCATCCTCCTGGAATGAAGAAAGTAAATACTCCTCTCTCCCAAAGGAATGGCACTCCCTTAAGGAATACTGCAAATCCTTGTCCTTGTTTTTCTTAATTTGTCCTCCCTGGTCTCTGCAGTCCTATCTGCCCCCAGAAATTAAGCCCTCGAAATCAGTGAGGTTTTGCCATCTTGCTGGTAATGAAAGGAATGTGGAAAATTCTGAACCCAGCTAGAAACCACAGCCAAGGGAAATCCATTTTTTTTTTTTCCTATGTGAAAGTTCAGGGAAAGGCAGCCTAGGTCTCTAAATCATTTCTAACCTACAATGTGGAGGTTAAAAAGAAGGTTTAAACCAATTCTAGATTTTTACAAGATGTTTTCTCCTCCTGCTAAAGTATTTAATTTTATTGAGGGAAGTATTCAGAACCATAAAGCTCAGGAATCGGTCAAACTTCCCCAGTCCCACGGGGTTCCCAGAGTCCTGAGAGCCTCTTGACTCTCATGTCTCCTCCAGGAACAATAAATCCTTCAGGATCTTCGGGTTCATTTCCCAGAACTCCCCATTACTAAATGTCCTGAGCATTAGTCCCTCAGTTTTCCCCACTATTCCTCTCTCTTGCTTCATTCACTCCCCATCTTTGCGGAAAAGTCATTTGTAAGGGAACTACATTCTTGTGCCCATTTTATCAAACAAGAATCTGTTGCCTTCCCTAAACATAAACTTTCCTCCACTACCAGTTTTGTTTCCTGGTCATCTTAGCGACTTTTCTGAAGGGGGGGGGGGGGACTAAAGAGAGATGTGTATCCCACATCTAAATTGTCTTGTAGTTAACTAGTAACTAGCAATCATCCGACATTAATTTATACGGTTTGTACAAATACCTAAGCTATTTAAAAGGCTGCTCCGGGTCGTGTGTGGCAGGGAACATCTATCTGGTGAATAGGCAGTGTCACACGGTAGCATGCTCCCTTGTCAAGGCCGATTGTGTTTTAGGCAAACATTTGCGCAAACATAAAGGCAAAGGTCAAGGACTGTTCAGTCCCAGTATGCGCTAATTCACCTAGCGAACCAATGGGGCAAAAGTTGCATTTTATATGCTCGCCCCGCCAGACCCAGGCGCAGGAGTCGCGCCTGCTCAGGAACAGAATCGCCTCAGATCAGCCCTCAGCTCCCTTGTCAATTTCTCTCCGGCTGCCTAGTCAATTTCTCTCGGGTCGCTCAGAAAAAACTGGCAAAGTCGCATTTGCCAACATCTGGATCAGCTCTGCCCAATGTTTGGCGCACCACGTGTTTATTCCTCATTCCGGAGTAGGGGAGAACTAATAATAAATAAAATCTGGCTCACGGCAGACGTTTGCAGGTCGCTGTTTGGTGCTTAAATGAACGACCACTAGGCACGGGCGCCTAAATATCCATGCCATGAAATACACAGCAGACTAACAATAGCATTCACACCACTGAACCGAATCCCAGAGCCTCGGGTTAGTGAGAGCAAAGTGCCTATAACTACGCATTCGTAACACACGTCTGTGGAAATGTGTGCGCGCGTGCATGGAGCCGCCTTTCGAGTTTCTTTGGGGCCACTTTCCTGCAATTCAGAGAACACAGGGCATTGCTTTCCAGGGAAATATGCTTCCCACACTAATATGTCTACACTATCGCCCACAGATCAATCCTAGTTATTTTCCTAGCCCCTGAAAAAAATACAAACAATTTCGAGTGGACGTCAACTTGAGCAACTCGGAAGTGAAATACTTTTAGGGTTAAACAAACGCGCGCGCGCTCCAACCCTAGGGTTTACTTTGCATCAATAATCATCTGGCGAGAACCAATGGCTGAGTTTTTCTAAACCGTCCATTTAAGGGAAGAGTTTTTTCCTCTGATAAACCTGAGGGTCGCAGCTGTGCGCGTCCACAAGCAAGTAGTTTACACGTGCAATATTCATTCCTGAGACTGGCGAGCCACTGGCTCAGCTGCGGAGCGGCGCGGCGCTGGCCCGGGGCTAGAGTCGTGACTTGTTGCCACTGTGGCTGGAGCGCGGCTCTCCAAACCTCAGCACTCAGGGCTCGCTGGCCTCTGGGACTATGATGACAGGGCTAGGGAAGAAAGCACCTCCCTGTAAAACACTCGCAAAACCAGAGCAAAGTCGCAGGAGGCGGCCACTCCAGGAGGGAGCCTGGAGTTACTTTCTCTCCCCTAAAAACAACAGGAAAACTCAAAGTGCATTTTTACTGCGTTCCAAAACCAAAGAGAAAACAGGAGGAAAAAAAAAGTAACTTACCCCGACCTGCCACAATACTACATTTTGAGCGTCCTTTAACACTGATTCTTCCTTTAGCGCTGCAGTCTTTTCTTTCCTCTTGCCAGAAAACAACTTGCAAACTAGCTGCGGTTTAAAAAACAACAACAAAAAAGAAACTAACAAAACAAAACAAAAACATCTAAAACTAAGTAAAACCGGGTTTTACCCTTCTCATATCTTGCCAGCTAGACTCTGACTGAAATACTTCTTCCTTCATTCTTTCTTTACCAAAATTTCCAAAACACCACCTGGGCAGCTTCACAAGGCTTAAAGTTTGTGTAGTTTGTGTGAGCAAGTGTGCTGGTGTGCGTGTGAGTGTGTGTGTGTGTGTGCGTGCGCGTGCGCGCGCGTGTGCGGGTGTGGGAGTTAGTTGCTTTTAAAAAGACGTCGTTGTCATTCAGAGTAATAAAAGTGTGGCCCCCATCTTTGGGTGTGGGTTTTTACATGCACCTCTCATTTCAGTTAACTTTTTTAAAGCTGAGAAAAGCTGCTAGCTTACTTTCGGGAGACTTTGCTCGTTATTCATCTGTTTAGTCGCCTCAGAGGCACAAAAGCGGATCCGCGGCGTTATGAAAAATGGCCTGGGCGCGGAGAATGTCACAGTGGTCGGCGTATTATTTTAGCCGTCTTAAAAAAAAAAAAAAAACTCAGGGAAAGTTTGCTTTTGATGAATTCAATAAAAGAGAAGCTGCAACGGAAGAGATTTTCAGCTAAAATCATACAGCATGGGGCAGAGCTTAAAACAGCCAGATGGCCAAAGGTAGAGGGACCCTCTTGGTTTCAAAACCCAGATCTAGAATTCCGCCGGCTGAGCTTCTTAGCTTATTTAATCCCGCGTGTATCTTTATTTTTTTTTTCAATTGATTTCCCCGCTCTTTTTTCCACCTCCCTTTTCGTCCCCCACCTCTCTCCCCACCCCAGAAGTTGCTGGTGAGACCCCGTCTTGGGATTTGCAGAAGTCATTTTTCAATTTCCCCTTTGATAAAAGAGTTAAAGTTTTGAACCCGCGGCACCGAGTAAAGCTAAGTGTGAAGGCGGTAGGCCCACTCATTGCGGGCCATCGTCAGGATCTTGGTTCAAATGCCACAGCCTTTGACGTCTCAGGGCAGCTAAGACTTTTGAATATAAGAGCTAACATGTTCATCCCATCCAACCCCACTCCCCATCCCCACTGCCTGCCACCGCGGAAAATCGGAAGAGTTTGGCTCATCCCCAGCCCTTATAGATCCCTCCCTTACGATCCCAACGCATACAAGCATTGTATTCTAGGTAAATTTCTTAGGGGTGCCTTATAACATTCTTAGGGGGCAGAGAGACACAGTTTGGGGTGGCAACAGAGGTTCCATCCAGATTTTGGTGTGGGAATTGTGAAATTAATATGCATCTTTTTTGAGCCCCATTCTTGGAGTCAGATGTTGGTTAAGCAGAGAAATAGGAGGTGGGGAGAAGAAGTAATAAACGTTCACAGCACCTGGAGCTCTTCCTTTCCAGATAGGGGGAAGGGCCTGAAGCCACCCAGGATCTTATCCCTCATCATCAGCCCTGACAAGATTTAGTCATGTCAACAAGTTTGGCCACCACCTCCAGGAAGCCCTCCGGATGGACTTCACTCTAGCCTGACTGCTGCTCTACTGGCTTGGGGAACTGGGTGTGGTGAAGGGGCGGGTTTGGTGATTTTGCACCCCAGGGACCCAGGTCTAAGCCTGGAAGATACCCCTCCAATTGCAGGGGATTTGGGGGCATGGGTGGGAAAGAAGACAGGATCCTGGAGAGTAAAGATTAGCACTAGAGATGTATCGACTTCCTGGAGCCTGCCCCGCCAAGAAAGGGAAGGCAATATCTGAACTGCCCCAGCCTTCCCAAAGGGGAGAGGCAACCCAAGGAAGGAGAACAGTGGGCCCTTTGGATGAGAGCTGCTCCAAGTACTCGCTCTGACACTTCTGGCTGAAGGACCCTGAACAAAGTCATTTAAACTACTCCAACTCTCTGTTTCCTCATCTCTAAAATGGGCACAAAAATAGAATGTTTCAAATGGTGTTTTTTGTTTGTCCGTTAGCTTTAAATAGGACTGTGAATGCAAAACGGGTATAGAAAGTACACAATAAATACTTATGTGTTGGTATTACTGCTGCTGTTGTTTTTTACTATAAATGCTGACTTAGGTTTTGCTGTTGAGGGTACCTCAAAGCATAAGCTCCTGGTAAGTCGTTCTCTGGACCCATGTCCTCACTCTGTTGGCTCTGAAGATCCAAAAGTGTACAGTCTGGGACCCTTGGAGCCTGACAGAGACCTGAATGATCCCAGGATGAGACCAACTCTCCCCGCCCGCGTCAACCCAGCTCCACGGGGTGCCTGGTCACCCTACTCCTTTTCCAGGGCAAGCTGCAGAACCCCAGGTATCTGTAGGAAGACCTGGAATAGCCCCAACCCTCCTCCCTTAAAGGTGCATGGACCCCAGAAAAAAGTCTCCAAAGCTGAGTTGGAAAAGATCTTTTGGAAAAGATGAGGCGATGCTTCTCCACCTTTTGGAAGTGAAGGAAAAACAACCTGAAGAAGGAACCAGAGAAAGATGCCTGGGAGACTGAGAGCGTCAGCCCTGCACACTCCAAGTTTACACCTCGGTTTTCCCCACTCAAGTATTTTTATTTTTCGCAGAGAATGCCGGGATAAAACATCCTCCTTCTTCCCAGCTGACCTGCAAGGGGCGGGGGGTGGTGGGGGGATGGATGGCGGCACTTGAATGGAAGTCGCAGCCCTCCAATGCTCCCGGGACCCTGGAGGAAGGAGGCACAGCAGTGGATGCACCTCTGAATTATGCTATCAAAATCAAAGTCCCCATTTTGGGGGGCAAACATACTAAAAACCCACAAGATGTGGGGCTGGCCCGCATTAACCAGCATTTAGTGGCACATAAGCCCTTTGACTGCCGCTTGGAGTCCCCCACTTATTTGTAATGTTTGAAGTGTGGAAAAGTTGTTCCTGGGCTCCACCGTGTCTGAGGAGCCAATGAAGACTAGACTTCCTGTCAATTTTTGTCTACCCTGGGTACCTCACTCCTCATACTCAAATTACTGCACTGCCTGGTATTCCAGGTGCAGTGGTGCAGGTCCTCGGCCACCTCAACAGTAAGGGTACCAACAGTCTAACTTTGGCCCGGGCTCTCAGACTTGCACCTGTGGGGGAAGCTGGACCCTCTGTGCAGTCCCCACCCTCTCTTTGTTGACACCCCGCTGCTGCTAAGACTCCTTCCCACACAGGTGACAGCATTTCCAGGTGCTCGTCACCTTGAATATTTTTACACCTTCAAAAATGGAAATAGGAGAGAGAGGAATAACCTGACAAAAATTTGTGTCTTGGTCGTTTGTAAATGGGAGGATATGAATTTGGTTTAACCTGAAGATTTCTGCACTTTTAACTCAGAAATAAACTGCTGGTAGCCAATAGATGTTTGTGGGGTGGGGTGGGGTGGGTTTAAATAACTGTCCTAACAGACCCCTCACCTTCTGGGCTAAAGATTTCTTATGATTAATAAATGGGTTTTGCTTTGCACTTTACAATTATAATAAAACTATTGGGGACTCTTCCCACTTAAATAGGTGACCAGCTCGGACATGATGAATGATGGTCCGTCCCAAAACATCCATTTTTGCCTCAGCTTTTATGACACCCCATTCTAACAACTCGGCAGGCCAAAGTTTGCTTCACAAATCCCACCTCCTCCCCCAATACAACATCTCTCTTACTCTCTCCTTCTTAATTCTCACTTGTTCTTGGCTTTCTGGGTTGGTTCTGGCTTTCTGGGCAAATATCAACCGAAAGGAACTTGGGCACAGAGTGGATGGCACCCCCGCCCGAGGTGGAGCTTTCGCATTAATTGTCCCAATAAATTGAGATATAGTGTGCATAATGCAATGGAGCAATATGGTTATAGTCCACGTGTATGACTTAATTAAGCTATTTGCAGCTTGATGCTGCAAGTCAACGGGTGTGCAAGTGGATTAACAATTGCCCGCTCCCTTATCCTCAGGATGGCGCATAATTACTTTACTAGCGGTACATATCAATTTTTGATGATTGCGGAAGCCATGCTCGCTTCACCAAGAAGCCGCTTAATAACTCTCCGTTGTGTATTAAAAAAGTAGTGTTTGGAAATATTTCGAAGTCGCTCCCAACATTTTTATAGGTTCTGATTGTGGCCTTTAATGGGCCGCCGTTTTATTCCTGATACATATTTTACAAAGGGGCAAAGGCTAAACTACAAGTCGGTGCTCCGAGAGGGAATTGGGAGTCCGCTTCCTGCTTTCCACAGCGAACGCCTCGCGCGCGTTTGCTGGCAGCCGAGTTGGCTGAAGAGGACGTAATGGATCTGAATAAAGGCAAAGGCTTGCAGCTGGACAGTCACTTCTTTTTTTTTTTTTTTTTAATTTACTTATTTGACAGAGAGAGAGACAGGGAGAGAGGGAACACAAGCAGGGAGAGCAGGAGAGGCAGAAGCAGGCTTCCCACGGAGCAGAGAGCCCGATGCGGGGCTCGATCCCAGGACCCTGGGACCATGACCTGAGCCAAAGGCAGACGCTTAATGACTGAGCCACCCAGGTGCCCCTGGGCAGCCACTTCTAAAACTGTCTCTCTCTGGTTCCTCTCTCTTTCTCTCTTTCTCTCTCTCTCTCTCTCACACACACACCTTTGTCTACTTTAAGATAATCATGGGAGAATGTGAGCTCTACCTCATTCCAGCACCCCCTTCTCACCTCCACAAACAACACTATATCCCAAAGGATGCATGCCCCTCATGGGCAAGGCTAAAGGAAGTAAGGCGTCTGGTGGCGCTGCGGGGTAGTGTGTACTAACACGAGTTGATAAAATTTGCAAGAGAGCTAATAAAATTACCCAACCTGATGACAGAGAGAGACATTGACATTCTGACTTCCTGGGCTCCTTGCCCTTTGTTTAGAGTAAGATGGCGCCAAACCCCAGCTCACTTCCACCCATGGCTGGGGATGGGTGGTGATCATGTGCATTTGTTCCATGTGATTTACTATTTGAATCTTAAGTCAAGGCTGTCGTTTGACCTCTCTGGATTGAATTAAATTCATCACCTATAATTTTATTAAAAAGCCCTGTGGCCATCAATCATAATGAGAGCATGGGGAGTCAACATTTTCCAGGGAAATGTGTCAACTTCATGGACACATGGCACTTACGCCATCCCTTTCCTGTCCTGAGCTGAGCAGGCACACACCTGCAGTTCCCTCTGAACATAAAGGGTCGATGAAGCATCCAATGGGTGGTGGTATTTGGGAAGAGTTCTTTGCATGTCTAGGACCAAAGCTGGGTGAGATGGTGCCCATCCCCTGATTTAAACCAAGTTCTAAATGAGGCCCCTTCCTCTGGACTCAAGAGCTGGTTTAGAAACTGTGCATCCATCCTCAATCTAAAGGAAATTTCATAAAATTCCAAAAGATGAAACCAAGATCAGAGCTGCTTTCCCTCATTCCTGATACTGCTGCTGTAAACCACTTTGAAATTACAGCATATCTCAGCCTCACTTCCATCTGAGTTTCCATGTTATTGCTTGCTAGTGAAATAAATGTAACAGCAGTCTCATTAAAAAATTTCACTGTAAAAATTTCTAGTGGTCTTTTAGACCCAAGTCAACATTAATTCTTAAAACTAAGGTTGCAGAGTCCCTGTTTTGAAGGTTTCCTGGTCGAAGTTGATTTGTTCTTGTACCTGAAGCAGGTGATGTTTCTGCAGAGACATCTGAATGACAGCGGGAGTGAAGGACAAATCTAATAAAGCCTAATAAAGCGTGAGCGTCAAAATGTCATTAAACTTACAAAAATGAGACTCAAAATCACCAAAAAGGTAAATGTCTTCATTAGTCTGATCTCTGAAGACTGTCGAACATTTCATTAATTTATAATTTATGATTGTTTGACAAATATTGAAAAGTATGTAAATATGAGCGGGATAATGTCTTTTCTGCGGGAGATGAGGAAATGACCCAAACTGTACATGCCTGCAAGATTACACACAGGACCCAGCTCTCTGTTATCAAACTGTGCCGCCCCTTTAGCCAACATATTGTGCAAGTGACAAGTGAAATAGTGCAGATAAACCAATGGTTTAAAACGTAATAAAGACAACAGCCATTTGCATTTTTTACATTTTATTACAAAGGTAATTTACTATGACACATTTCTGAATGTAATTTATGAAAACATGTTAAAGCAATTACATCGTGTATACAGCCCTCAGAGCTACAAAATTCAGATAAATAATAATATTATAGATCTTTAGAGACTCTCTATTGAAAACATATCATAAAGGGAACCTTTTATTTCAAAATGGGTTGTACAGAAGAAAATAATGGCATTAAATTTTAAAATTAAGAATAAAATCTTGAAGAACAATAGAAGGTAAATGAATAATATGCTTTGCTGGAGTTACAAAATTAAATCTTCATGGTAACAATTTGCTTATTTCACAGGGCTTATTATCAACATTTTTTTTCCTTCCTAGAGTCAATGTTAAGTGCAAAGTATTAAAGGCTCCTTAAGAGGGAGATACAGAGGAATGCATGTTTCCTCTTTCAAACTTCTGAGCTCATTCCTTCTCTCCATTTCTCTTTCCCAAAGCACAGAACTGTACCAGCTTTAAAAAGTGACAGAAATCCATTCCCCGAAGGTCAGTATGTCCGAACTGATCCTTCAAGATTTTCTACACCAGCCTGTCATAAGCTATCAAAACAGGAGAAGATTCGTTTGGGGGAAAGGGAAGAAAAGTTTACAAAATAGAGCATGAAAATAAAATGAGGGACATTTCATTTCTCTCCCCACTCCTTAGACATTAATTTATTTTGTAATAACTCTCTATTTTAAAATTGGGAATGCATGATTAGATACTTTAGATTCAGCCTCCAACTATTTTTACCAACTTTTCTTTCGTGGGGCAGAGGAATCTGTCTTCCTTTTGTATGCGCAGGTACAACACTTTGTAAATGTTTAACTTTAAAAGCAAACTGTAAAGTAAATCTGAAATGGGCTCTTTTCCTGCCTATGGGGGGCATGCTCTGGGTTTATTCCACAACTTTGAGACTATCTCAAGGCCCACTATAGGTTTCCTGAAAGATCCCTTAGGAATGTTACCTGCTAGGACAGACTTACAGTCATAACTCCCCTACCAGCCATATTAAAATCTCTCCAACCTAAAGAAAAAGGCTCTTGACACCACTCAAATCCGAATTTGTGGGTCACCAGGTGCATGTAATAATCGTTTCCTGATCTCCTCTTTCACTTGGGGGTCCTACTAGCCCACAGTAACTGGCCTCCAAAGCTTCCCCTCCTCCCCAGTTCAAACACCCAACACCTCCAAATGGATGCAGAGGGGCTGCGGCCCTTGAAGAGTGCCTATAGAGTCCCACCCAGCTATTAAAGGTGGGGCCATTGCCTAACGTGGTCTCAGTCGCCTCGAGAGCAGTGGGCAGGTGAGTCCCCGCCTACGAACTTCTTCTCTATCCTGCCTCTTGCTAGATATTTGGCATTAGAACTGACCACACCGCTAACGTTTCTACCACCCTCAGGTGAAGCTAGCGCTGCCGCTGTCCCACCAAAGATCCCTCAGGTCCGCATTGCTGGCGGACAAATCTTCAGCCCAGCGGGCCCAAACTTCGGGACCGACCCCTGACTGCTGCACTATCATTTTAGCGGCGTGGTTCGCCCTTCTACCCTGCTTTAGAACCGATTCTTACTTTAACACTGGGATTCGCCACCCCTCCCACCCCCAACATCGATCCCTATCCCAGCCAAGGCTGGTGCCTAAGTCTGATTGCCCTTGGCCCTAGCCGGGTCTCTGCGACTCTCCCCTGCCTCCAGAGCTGGACTGGGCCAAGGAGGTGGGCTGTGGGTTACTTTTAACCAGGGTTAAGTCAGTCCTCCGCTCCAGCCTTTGTCTCTCTTGGAATGTTTAGGGGCTGCATATGCTTTTGTGTTGCAAACAGCAATTGGGGTCCCCAGGAGTCCCTGACCCCATGCCTTGGCAGGAGCACGGTTTCCCTGGACAACTGTGGCTGGGCCGACTCCCGGCGGTAGTCTTGCGCAGGCACGCTGCCACGCACACCAGCGCCAGCGCAGACTTGCGGCGCCCCGCACACATACAAAGAAAAGTTCGTAAGTAAGTAAGTAAGTAAGTAAGTAAGCAAGTAAAGGAAGTAAGTAAGTAAATAAATAAATAAATAAATGCATTGATGGGGAACTACCTAAATGGGTGGAGTAGATAAAGAGGGAAATATAATGAGGGAGATCAATAAAGAGGGAAGGAAAGAAAAAATATACCTGCTGATGTGTCAACTTCAGTGGGCAAATAATCTCCTAATAACAAATGAAACAATGAAAGGGCTGCATTTTTTTCTATTACTCTCTCCATATATGACCCTGTTTATATCTGAATGGCCATGTTTTGATGACTTAGAGATATGCAAAAACAAACTTTCCTGCGGTGTTTTTTTCCCCCTTCTCCTCTGCTTGTCAAGCTTTTCTTTCCAAATAGTCAGATGATTTTAAAAAGAAGGCAAAGGAGAAGAAGAAAAAACCTCACTACCATCACCACCCAAGAAATGATAAATAGCGTCGCATAGCTAATCGCTGGAGGGCGCGTTTACCAATTCATAATCATTTATTCTTGGTGATGTATGGCTCTTACACTTAAATCTGAAAAGCTTCTATTTGAAGGTGTAAATAGCTTTTTTTTCTTTCTTTCCTGCAGTAAACCTTCCTGCATTAGCAGTGATTGATCTCATGTACAATTCGTCCCAGAGTGCTATTTTACAGGGGGAACACTAGCTTTTGGAGATTAACTGGGGAGTCTGTTACATATTAATGAAGCCGGGAGATATACTAACGTTTTGGTAATTTAGTTATTTGTGTCTATAGCTATCGTCGTTATTTTCTTTTAGACCCCTGCGGTTGTTATCCATCGAATTAAAAAGTGGTCCTTAGAATAATTTTTTTTTTCCACTGGCAACTAAACGCCATTTAATGTGAAAAACAAATGTTGACTTCTCTCTTGAAGGAAGTGTTTCTTGGCAAGACATCAAAGTGTTTTAAACTCTATTAGTGGGTTATGTTAGTTTTCTTACCCAGAGCCTGCACTAAAGTAATGACTAATGGGGGAAAAAAAGAAAAGAAAAATATCTCAGCCTGCCTCTAAGAAAAATTATTTAATCTAGGAGAAGGGGATAAAGTTAAAACTAGGATAAAAGTGTTTTTGGCAAGAGGTTCCCCAAAACATTTGGAAATCCAAACTTAAGTTTGCAAGTAGGGTTGGGGGAGAAGCAGAGGTTGCTCATTGATCTGCAACTTGATAATTAATATCCCACCAAATAAGACATCAGCGTCATTAATGCCTGTGTTCATGGAGAAAGGCTTTGAGTGAATTGCAATCCTAAATAAAATCCACATTCCACAAAGAAGTTGCTTCATGGCCCTGAATAAAATGGCATTGATTCTGTTTTCTTGTAGGATTTTTATGGGGAGAGAGTGTATCTAAAGTGGGGAGAGAGTGTATCTAAAATGCTCTGGCCTCCCACAGAAGACCTGGGGGAGTGTCTCTGGGCAGGTAGCCTCTCCACATACCTCCCAATTCCCCAGTTCTGTGGAGGATTCAGGACCACTGTTGATTGCAGGAGTAGGATGAGAGGAGAGAAGCTGTTCTGAAAGGCTGGCTTAGAGTGCTGTGAGCACCTACATCTGCCTTGTGTAATAAAAGGTGGATAACCCATTTCCACTTCCACGGAGTCCGGGAACTGCCTGCTGAGTTCAGGAGAGGCCAGGAAGTGGCAAAACATCCTCTAGGGACACATCTGCTCCTGGGTCTTGACCATATGAATCTGGGCGCCAAAGCCCTTCTGATCCCTACGCTAGGCCGGATCCTTCTCCTGTCCCCTAAAATAGAGTCCTCTCTACGTTCCCCTCCCACAGCCAGTTACCACCCTCCTCCCAGAAGCCGGGATATGGAGCTCTAGACTGTGGGGTCTTCGAGGCAGTGTTTGCTGTGAGGCCAGCTTCAAGAAGCAACAAACTTTCCAGGGCCTCAAAACACTGAAGCGGATGGCGCCAGTTGGCCGAGGCGCGCCCCTTTTGTTTTGGGGGGCGATTTATGTTCTTTATAAAAATGTGGTTGGGAAAAAATAGAAAGAGCCTTGAAAACGTTGTTACAATGAAAAAGGGACAAATTAGAAGACATTTTCCGTGATCAAAGGCGGCAGGGAGAGCGCGCATGGGCATTCACAAAGCTTGACTTATTCACTCCCCTCCTTTGCAAGCCGGGGCAACAAGCGTGTCCCCCATTGACAAGGCGCCCTATTCAGACTGCAGGTGCGAAGTGGGCCGGCGCGCCCGGCCACATTATGTCAAGGTTGTTGGAGATTAGTGTTCGGCCTTAATAACTAAAGCGCTTGATTTACATTGGAAAAAAGCCCCCTCAGCCGTGAAAACAAAATCGTTGAACGCGTGATCCTTGCGAGGGCGGCTGATATCCTAATACTCGCATTGTCCTAGGCTGGGCCCAGGCGAGCCCGGCCTCCTCAGAAAGGGCACGGCCTGGGTTGCTGGTCGTGGACCAGGTCCCCAGATTCGGGGGCGGGGAGGGGGGGGAGAGTGATGGGTGGAGTTTTACAGGAGCCCGAGGAAGACAGAATGGGGGATTCCCCTGGAGTTCGGATCTGGGCTCTCAGCTTTGGCAAAGCCCGGGATAAGAGAATCATGGGGGCTCCAGGGCCTGCGAACAGGCCCAATGGTAGTGTCTCAAGGTCGCGGGCCCTCCAGCATTACTTTGGGGGAGACCTGGGGGACTTGTGTTGAAGTGTCATGGGCAAGAACAATTTTACTCACAGATGATCATCGGGGGGTGACCGGAGAGCTGGAGGAACTTACAAAGGACCACAGGCACCCTTCAAGAAGAGCATTGCTTTCAAGCTAAATCTCTTCCTCCAAGAAGAGCCCATTTCAGAGAAGTGCAAAACAACTTGCAGCCCTTGCCTCTCTATCTGTTGTGTTTTCCCAGTAATTGAGGGAGGTGTCTACCTTGGCCTTGGTCCTGCTTCTCTTTGCGCAGGTATTTCAAAACAGATTCAATTCCGTCATACACTATCTGTGCCTCCCATACATCCCCCTCCCCCACTCATGAGAAGGGATCCAGAGAACAAGACAGACATCTGTGGTTGGAACCTAAGAACAGGCATTTCAATATGCATATGTATCTATTCTAACTGCAATATTTTTTTGTGGAGGTCAAGCTACTTAAAGCAATTTCCATAAGATCTGTCTTAGAAGAGAAGGTTTGGTGGGGACAAGGTGAGAAAGCTGTTAACTATTGTCTGGCCCTGAAAAGGTCGTAAGTCAGTGCCTTGGTAGCTGACCTGTCAGGGGAAGGTATAAAGGCTTTATTCATGCAGTCGCTCCAATGTTCTCAGCTCTCACAAAAGTGTTTTTATGATTCAATTTTCTTACCTCTTTTCTTAATTAAAAAGCTGAACCATTAGAATAGCACCTGCATCGTGTCCTGACGGTGCCTGCATACTAATTCCAGAGTCTTTACAACCAGTAATTATAACATAAAATCAGAGATTGAATAAAACAGAAGGATTTTGCTCCCAAAGCCCTGCTAATCCCCTTTTAAAAGGGTCTGGTGAAATAATTCAGAACAGTATCCGGAAGTTGGATTACCGCTCCTTTTTTAACTTTTTACAATGAAATGATATTTCACAGTTAAAGGAAGCTCTGTTTTTCTACAACAGTTCTTTTTTTTTTTAATTGGCAGGTTTTTTGAATGATAGAAAGCATTTGACTATGGATTCCTTGCTTACTAAATGCACTGGCAGAAAATGTAGGGGAAATTTTTATAACATGTTTGAAACACTTAAATTTTCTCAGGTGAAAGTTGCTGCAGTGTGATTGAGAATTGCTTATGTGCATGATGCATTAGGCAACCTTCTTCATGTCTCTCAGAGGAAATAAATAAGCAAACCTTTCAGGGGCAGATGACTATTATTCATGACTTAGAAATATGCACATTTCAGGCAAAACACTTTTCACTAATATGCGGGGTGCATCTTTTTAACACTTACTGAATACATTGATGGGTGCAAAAGCTAGAGATCTCCATTAAACCCTGAGCAAAACCTTGCAGAGGCTGAAGCCAAGGAGCTTGAGCTGTCTGCATTTTCTCTCCAGTTCTGGCAAGGAACACTATCTTCATCTGGCTAATCCGATGTTACATGGGCCAGCCGTCAGCCACAAACAAGAAAAAACTGGGTCATCCTTCTGATTCTTTGCATAAATCATCCGATAATATTGCTGGGGAGGGTTACCCTTTCTTTTTGCCATTATTCTACAACTGCATGGTACAGCCAAAACCACAGAAATTTACCCAATTTTGGTTTCTTCCCTCTGCACACATTTCCTAAGGCTGCCCATTCATTATGAGGTTCAGAACCATGTACAGCCCTGCCTGACTTGTTTTGAATTGATCAATATTCTTGCCCTGCATGTTGGCTCATATAGAGTCTCACTGGATCTAAAGAAGCCAAAAAAGCAAGACAAGTTTCAAATCCATCTCCCTGGTCATATTTACATTTGATTAACTTGCATCCTGAGTTAATTTTTTTTCTTTCTCTTTTTTTCTATGCAGCTGTTTTGGATGTTTGCAAGGCTACTGGAAGATTCAGAGGCAAACCCCAAGACCTCTCCTAATTGTCTAATGAGTTTCTTTTTTCCTGAATGGTTTTGGGATCTGAACTTTATCAAGTTCCTAGAAAACTCGGAAACATTTTCCTCATTGAAGATATTTGGGCAAAAAAGCAGTGCTGTCTTGATGCCCAGACAAGAAGTTCGCGACAAGCGGAACATGTTATTATGGTCACCTGATGACCAAGACGTTATTAATTTTCCCAGAATGAAAATTCAGTACAAGAAAACTATGATAATAAAAAAAGGTTCTGGGGCACTGGGTGACTCAGTAAGTAGAGCATGCAACTCTTGATCTTGGGAATGTGAGTTTGAGTCCCACCTTGGGTGTAGAGATTACTTAAAAGTAAAAATCTTAAAAACAAACAAACAAACAAAAAACTTCTGACACCTTCCTGGGAAAAATGTGCTTTTGTGTGACTTTTGTCCAAACGTTCGGTCCTGGGTCACCCTCACCCCCCCAACTCACATATTCCCTACCTTCACACCCAGGTCTTAAAAAACCCAACACCTACCTCACGCTAGCTGCAGAGACTTATGACAAAAATAAATGAACCTCTGGGCAGGGCAGGCCATACTGCAGTTTACTGCAGTGCCAGTGTCTTAACAAGTCAAGGGGGCGACATTAAGACGATTGCGTTTCTCCAGCTTGGACCCACACTGAAATAAACTTATTCCTTCTAATTTTTCTTGGGCCTTTTAGAAATAAATCACGTCTCTATCTTGGTGCCCCACAGCACCGGGCTCTGGAAACTCTGAGAACATTAAGTCATGTGGTTTCAAAACACTCATCTAGCCTGGTAGCCTCAGGTACGCCCTGCTATGGAGCTTGAAGCCCCAGGCGGTACCACATTTTCTAGTAAGGTCTGGAAGTCTAATTCTGGGAGGAACTATGGGATGTGTCTGAAAGATGAAGTTGGAGTCATATAAGTCATAATCACATTAACAGCAAGCGCTAAAATGTTAAATGTTTCAAGGATTACCTTATTTAATGCTCGAAAGAAGTTTGTGATGGAGATTATTTTAAATTCTATTTTACCAGATGAGGAAACTGAAGCACAAGGAGGTTTCATCATTTATCCAGGGGCAGAGGGCTATAGGTGGACAAGCCTGAGAGACTGGCTCCTAGCCAGTCTTCCCACCAAGCTGTTAGTTTTTACCTGGTGCTTGACTCGGACGACAGAGGAGGAAACGCTCGGTGGAAATCATTAGCAGGCTAAGATACCCCCAAACTGTCCTTGGTGCTGCCACTCCGCGGTGGGAGGCGGATAACCCCCAGAGGACACGTGAGTTTTTCTCTAGGGTGAGGCTAGCCAAGGGCCCTTGGGGACCAGTGAATTCAACCCTCCGCCAAAGGTTACACCATTCAACATTCTGCCAATAAATAATGGTGTCTGGAAAGAAGCCTGAGCTCTCCTAGCGTCAGGGGCGCTGAAATGTCCCAGAGCACGACCAGCACTGGGTGCCAAGGCAGCCATCCCTCCCACACTCTCTTCTCCCTCCACTCCCCGGAGTGGTTCGAGCCCAAATTCCCTGGCGCCCTCGCGGCACAACGCTATCCTGAGACAGATGCGGAGGGCGGGTGAAAGCCTGGGTTTGGGCTCTCTCTTTGCACGGAGGAAGCGCAGCGGTGAGCTGGGGGTTCCTTCCCAATCCCCACCTGCTCCCCAGCACAGTGCCTGTCGGTGAAAGGGCTTTAATGAGTGCTCTCTCAAGGAGGCCGGGTAGGAGGGGGACTGAAGCAGCAGTAGAGGCCCCTCTAACTTGTCCCTGAGCCGCAGGAGGGGGACCTTTCCTCGAGAGGGACGGGAGGGGGCGCAAATCCCAGTACTAATATCCTATGGCCCTCCTCCCTCGCGGTTCCCAGCGATTCGGACGGGTCCTGGCAGCCCCTGGGGCCTTCTCCTTGTGGCCGCTCTTTTCACACTCGCGCGTCGCCCTCTCGCCTTTGCGTGCTGGGGTCCTTCCCCCAACTTTCTCAGGACTGCAGCCTTTGCCCCAAGAGCTGCTTCTCCAAGGTGTTCTCTAAGGCTACCTAGCACTCCAACCCCAACAGCTGTGACCCTCCCACTTAGTGCAGCCCCCAACCTTAGCCGGACCCACGGGGACTAGTTGAAAGGGGCCAGGCAGCGCGTTTGTGGACGAGGCGCCTGCGCAGTAGGGGGTGGGGTGGGGTGGGGCGAGGCGTCGCCGGAGCCCTGGAAGCTCAGTGAGCTGAGTGGAGGTGGTAGGAAGGCTCTGACGTTTCAAGAGGTTCGGATACATCTGAAATAATTTCTCTAGTGCCAGGACCAAAGAGGGCTTCCGCACCCAACGCTAAAACCCACTGATGATCCCAGTAAGGCCCCAGGAAGAGTCATTGTGGGTTGTGGCCAGTCTAACGGCTTGGCCTTTCGCAGCACTCCGAAGGGAGCCTTGAGGTCTGAGCATCCGCTACTCCGGGAGGGAGTGGGATCCAGCTAGGAAGACTCCTGCGGGCAACTACTGTGCCCGAGGTACCCATCAGGACTTAAGCAGGGTTTGACGCCAGCTCACCATTTTTTCTTTGCCTGTGTTTATTCCCGACAACTACTAGGCTTTTGTCTGGGAAGTCAAAGGTGGTTTGTGAGAGGGTGCGCCCTGTCCGAGCAGTGGGAAGGCTACCTTTCCAGGAAGACATTGAGACAGGGGTTAATTTTCCCCCTTCTGTAATGTAAATTGGTGCATGAATGTCAGTGTTACTGAGGTGAATGAAATTGGGGACGAGGGAGGCCTCCTTCACAATGGTCTCTTTAGTGGGTCCCTCGGTTTTGCTGCCCGGAACAACCAGGCTTCAGAGGTGTTTCTGTAAACCCTGAGGGAAGGCAGGGAAAAGGACTGGAGGCTTCAGGAGGGTCCCAGATCATTCCCTAGATGATGAAGCAATAACAGGACACTCGAATTCAAAAGAGGAAAGGAAACATCACAACATTTATTACCAAAGAAAACAGCAAAATGCAGCTCCTTGTACACAACGCTCTTCAGAGGGAAAAAGAATCACAGATTTTAATTTATTTTTACATATTTACAGCAAGATTAAAGCCACAGCTTTCAACTATGTTTTTCACTGAACAATCACTTTCAATCAAATACAAAACAACTTTTTTTTTTTTCCTTTCAGGTTAGTTCATAATTTAAGGATCTAAGGGGAGAGCTGATAAATCACAAACAGTGTGGGTGGAGATGTACCAAATAGTCTAAGCTTTGTATGTGTGTGTGTGTGTGTGTGTGTGAATTTATGATTACAAAACATTTGCCTGTCTGTATAATTCACATTCATTGCAATCATTACATTTTCCCATAAATTAGCGATATAAACAAACATATGGGGACCTCCAGTAAACAAATAAAAATCAATATAAGAGACAACATTTTGCAGCAACTATAATAACAGCATGGATTACAGCTTGGGGAAACTTCTTTACAAATCATTTATTCAGCACACACAGAGTGGGGAGGCCGGTACATCCTTGTTTATTTAAACCACCTTTAAAACCACATTGGGAGGTTTGGTGAAAGCCGGAAAGGGTGAAATTTTCTTTCCAGGGCACAATATTAAATGAAGAACTGCATATGTGGATGGGAGGGGTGGGTATTTGCATGCACTTTGGGGACACTATCTTGTAAACTGAACTTTCTGAACTCCAATTGCCAAGATTCTGGGAAATTATAAAAATGTCTCTCCCTCAAGCCCCTCTATGTTGTATTAATGGCAGAAAGGGCTTGCTGATTGCTTGCTGCTAGTGGGAAGAAACACACAATGGGTCTATTTTTAAGAGGATTGTCTTTGAAGGAGCAGGAAATATTACCAATTGCTTGGCTGCAGCCTTAGGTTCCAAGGATCCTTGGCAAGAATATTGGGAGTTTAAGGAGTCCCCAAAGGAGGCTCATCCAAGTTCCCCGATTGGGACTGATGAGTGCAGGCCAGTGCAGAGAGAAGCAGACACACAGTTGTGCGCTTGGGGTATGTACCCTCTGCCTATACCTTCTCTGCATTCTTTCCCCTATGTCCCAGAGCCAGTGTAAAGGGCCCCTCAACATCTGTGCACCTTCACAGACCTTGGACCTGATGTCTCTGTGTCGCTTTTGTTTTTTCCTTAGTAGGACTTAGTCCTAAAGTTATCAGTTGGTGTAGTGTGCATGTATTTTTTTTAAAAAAAGAAGTTTGACTTTATCTCTTTAGAAACGGTTTGAAACTAACCGGGCAGAGGGAGTTTGACAGAGAGGAGAACAAATCGCTGACAAAGAACCTTTTACGTTTCATCAGCGTTGTTAGGACGACAAGCAGGAATGTCTCAGATAATAACTCCCACTTCAAAGATTTCTCAGCTCAATAGAAAGCGGACCATCCTTTTTATTCAACCACAAGGACTGGCACTAAAGAAGACTCTACTGTTTGATTTTTTTTTTCACCGTGTTTATTTTTCCCCTATTCACTGGGGTACTTGGATAAAATAAACAACAAGACAATTAAGGGAACATGGACTTCTAACTTTCCTGCCATCTTCCCTATCCCCTTGGCCTTGGGCTCTTGAGTTCATGCCCAGGGCCAGAGTAGGCCTGAGGGGTATCCTATGCCCCAGGCTAGGGAGAAACAAGTGTGTGGGGGGGGGCTGCAAGAGACTTCTGGGATAGAGGGGCAGAATGGGCTGTTCTGGGGGCTGGAGTGGAAATGTCCTAAAGGCACAGTCTGAACTCCACAGATTCATCCAGGTTGCCCCCTCCACAAGTCCCTTTCAAATTCAGGCCTCCACCCTGCTCAAGTTGCAGAGAGGCGCTTTACACAAAATTGAGCTGGGGATGCTCATTTGTTAAGCTTCTGAGATTGCCCTAAAGTTATTTACTCTTGACCCTGGAGCTTCTTTGGGGCGCAGTCAAGATGTACGGAGTCCGGCTCCTCCCTTTCCTGAATGCGTCCCTGGCACCAAAGCGACCCCTCCCCACAGGAGTGTGGGGTGAACCCCTAAACGGGGGCGAGGCTGGTCCCAAAGAGGAAGTATATACTGGAGAACGCAGTGACAGTATTAAATGGCGTGAAAGCAAAGGTCAGCGCAAATGTATCTTAATAGAGTGTCTGCAGTGAAGTGTGCCGCCTTTGAAGCGGCCGCTCCCCGCGCGCATTTCCATGGCGAGCCTAACGCGGCATGCTGATGCACCGTCAAACTCACACTTTCAACCCCAAAACCCGACTCTTTGAACAACCCGAGCTTGATTAGACCTTTCTCCTTTTCTTTCCCCTCTTACAAACCATTTCCTCGCCTTTAGAAACTCGCCATCAAACCCAAATGCGCCCTCTGATCACCGCAGAAAGCAGAAACAAAGGGGGCTGAGCGGCGATTCAAGCGGCCCTTTTCTTCCCTCACATTATTATCCATTTTTATTATGATCGGGAACAAGTGCCCATTCGCGTGGGTTTTGTTTACCGGAAATTAAATGAAAATGATTTAGTCCGCGTCAAACAAAAATATATACTTGTATACACAAGAAAAAAGGCCTGTTAGACGTAAATATTATGTCCTTAATGAAAAGCCTGGACGGGCTCCAGGCTCGGCCTTTCAGGATTTCAGTGCAACTTGCCCATTGCCATAGAAATCCTAACTTACCATGAAGATGCACCGTGGCGAAGAAACATTGCTTTGTGCGCGGACCCTTTGATGTCGCAGGCGCTAGATGCGGGAGCTCAGCTGCGTTGGGCGAGATTACCTTGCGAGCAACGCGGTGGACATCTGTAACAAGCAAATGAAAAATTAAAGGCTATTAGTGGCCGACCAAGCATTTTTATTTTATTTCACTATTTTGGATAGGAGTGGAAGGCAAACCGAGGCCTAGAAATAGAAGAGAAAGAAATGAGTCCTATTTGGAGAGGGGAGAATTTTTAAACGTCAGAAGAAGCAAGTTCTTCAAATGCCCTCTGCACCTTGGTGGTGGGGCGGGTGTTTCCCGATGGGAACGAGTTGTTTGCTGCAGACAGCCGGCCCTTGGCCTGGCGGCCTCTGGACTCTATTGTATGGGTGAGGGGGGTGGGGGAGGGGATTGCAGTACCACTTTCACAAGAATGGATTCGCTAAGGATATATTTTGGAAGATTCTGGTTTTTATTAGGGGTAATGAAAACAATACCACTACAGTTAGGACGTCATTTATCTGATGAAAGTGGGGCTGCAGGGCAGGAGTGAGAATTGTCTAATAGTGTCTGAAGAGAAGCGTGTAGAAGAAAACCCAGCAGAGTGGCGGGACAAGGACTTGTTTTTTGGAGAGTCTAGGGAGCTCCCCCTAGGTGGGACTTTCACAGTCCTACCTATGTCTAAATTCTTAAGGGATTGGAATAGGGCTACCGAAGCTTTTTCACCCTTCTTTTTCTTTCTACTCTCCTCCCTCATGTTAGCAAGGATTTGGGGGCAGCCCCATCCTCCCTGCAGAGGGTGGTAGATTGGAAAACAGGCCCTGATTTCTCCCCTGCTTGGCAACAATTGCAAAGACTTTCCTCTCCTCTGCCACCAACATCTGGTTCTTTATCTGGGGACTTGGTACCTAGCATATAGAATACACATTCAATCTAGATCCATTGGGTGTTTACCTTAAAACATTTATTATTGTAGTTCCTCTCTCTTGTCTACTCCCCACCACACACACACAGCTTTTTAAAAATAAGACCAACAATTGTGAGATTTTTTACAAAGATCATCACAGAATTGATGTGATTTATCCAGACACTGTTGCCTAGGCCAAATCCCTTCACTGTGGAGGCCTTGGCTCAGTGACGTCATTGGCCCACTCTGCACCCCCAGCCCCAAGCACCCACAGTATTCCACAGGCAGCACCTCTACGGGGGGGGGGTGGGGGGGTGGGGAGAGGGTGATTGGTCCCGGGAGTCTTCAGAGTATTGAATCCAAAAGCCCCTCTAGCAGTCTTTTGTCTACATTTTCTGTTGTTAGGACTCATACCCTACCCCAAGTATAAAATGTATACGGGGCAGACAGACAGGCAGACAGATATATTTGTGTGGTTGGGCCAGTCCGTGTGAGAGTGGCATGTGATGCCCAGGGTTAGGTGCTTAAACCCCTCTCCCTTTTATCTCCTTTGTAAAAAGTAGTTGGAAAATTTGGAATCTGTGACTTGTGCATTTTTGTTTCAAAGGATAGCTGAAGGAGGAGGTAATGTAGGGAGGCAAAAGTAGAAGGAAATAGGCAAGATAATGGCTCAGGAATTCCCTCTGCCACCTTCTGGGATTGGAACTTTGGAGGAGGCTCCCAATGGGGGCTGGGAAGGGAGTATAGGTGGCAATCCGAGCTGCCCAGGCCTTGAAAACATTTCTCATTCTGTGAACCAGGAAAGGACTTTGTGATCTTAATTTCACCGCCTGCAGCTGCCAAGTTTGCACACAAACTCTTCTAATGTATCTTTTTTTTTCATTCTCCCTGTCTCTTTCTGTACTTTTTCTACGGGAACACTGGGGTCACCCTACCCAGTCATGAGGGCGTCTGTGTCAGGGTGGGTGGAGGGTGCTGGGTGTGATTGTAGAATAAATATAGGAACCATATTTATATTTTAAAATAATGGACATTATATCAGCACGTTAAATGAGCTCTAACAACCTTTAGTGGTTACCTTCCTTTCCTTCTCTCTCCCTTCCTTTCTTCCTTCCTCACCCTCTCTCTTCAAGCCTCAGTAACCCCGCCTAGACTAGCAGTCTGTGTACCGGAAGCGGCAACCGCAGCAGCAGCCCTAATACCGGAGGCGGCGGCGGCGGCGGCGGCGGCAGCGGCTGGGCCAGGTGGTGTCTGGGGGTTTGGGGGCGCGGCGGGGGCAGCTGCGGCGGGGCCCGCGCCTTGACACACGTACCATTCGCTCAGGTCCGCGCCACGCGCCACCACCGCCGCCGAGGAGGCCACCGGGGGCTCGCGGCCGAAGTCCGACGAGGGCGACACGAGGGCAGACGGCGTGGCCGAGTCGTAGCCAGAGCTAGGCGGCGGCGGTGAGCGCCCGTGCACCTTCATGTGCTTACGCAGCGAGCTGGGGTGCGTGTAGCACTTGTCGCAGCCGCGCACTTTGCACGTGTATGGCTTGTCGCTCGTGTGCACGTGCGAGTGCTTCTTGCGGTCGCTGCTGTTGGCGAAGCGCCTCTCGCAGCCCTCGAACTCGCACCTGAAAGGCTTCTCGCCTGGTGGAGGCAACGCAGAGACATTAGTGCACGTGGGTCGTGGCCCCCGCTGGGCCTCACCACCCTTCTCAATTTCTCTTTCATTTTTTGGAAAAAACCCACAGAAGATTTTCAGAAACCTCTTTCCTTTTGGCATCTCAGGGCCATCACCCCCTTCTCCCGCTCAGAACGCTCCCCGAGCTTCCTCCAGCACGCTGCCACCCCTCCCCCTCTCCCGCCTGGGCAAGGGGGTGATGGGGGAGGGTAAGAAGGAGGAGCGACAAAGACTCCATGTTAGTCGAGTTTCCATCCTGATCCACTCCGGTTCTTTTCCTCCCAATTTCCTCCACTCGGAGCCAAGAAGTACCTTTGCCCGAGAATAGAGTTGAGTGAGGAGCGAGCATCGGCTCAATTTAAAGTTGCTGGTTCTAGTCGAATGTCTCTCTCCCCCCACCACACACACACACACACACACACACACACACACACACACCATGGCCCACCCAGCCCAGCGGTCCACCTCGCACACACCCCACCGTGGCCCAAATTGTTTCCTAAAGTAGGTTTCGTGCAAACGTCAAGGCGATGGAATAATTTAAAGATGCGCAGCCGATGCACACGGCATATGCATAATGTGGATTCGTGCTGCAGGGAAAGGTATTCTGAGCAATGATTCACTTCAGACGCAATTTTTACGGGAAATGGAGCCCCCTCCCCCTTCCCTTTTACCCCCTGAGGGCAAACATTTAGCAGCATTCTTCAAATCTTGCCTAAACAGTCCGGGATCCCTCCAGTTCCGCGCGCCGGCAATAATATTTTATTACGCTGCTCCAGCGGCCTCCCGGAGACACTGCCGCGGGCAGCCGGCTCTCCCAGTCCGAAACGACTTGAGAGGTCGAATAGCCTCCCCAGACCACCCACGCCCCGCGGTCGGGCCTCGCAGGTCTGAGCTGAGAGGCGGGCGCTGCAGGGTTTGCCGGGGCCAAGCGGGATCCGAGGCCTCTCGCGTAATCGCACCCTTGAGCTCGGCGGCTTCCGGATGAACGCAGCTGCTGAGATAAGAGCAGGCCAGGAAGACAAGCGGGCAGCCGGGGTAGACCCGCGTGGGGCTCAGATCCGCGATGCGATGCCCTGTAGAGCCGCGGGAAGGCGCGAGCGCGCGTTAGGGTGGAAATATTCGCCGAGGACCGAGCCCCCATCCCGGAGCTCACCGGCGGCTGGATTCGCTGAAATGTAGGGGTGGAAAGGACCCCAAGAACCTGGAAGCCCAGGTTCCTGCTGGAGCTGCAGATGCTGTGGAAAGGTGGGGAGGAAGTGTCTAGGCGTCTTAAACAAATGGATGCCACTGGGCGCCCTGGGTTGAGAGAAAGGCTACCAAGCGTCTGGCTAAGAAAGAGATGCATGGCTGGAGGACTGTTGCCTTTGTGGTCGCTTCTCCCGCCGCTTCCAGGAAAGACGGGTGCTTTGGGGCAGGTTTGAACAAACAAAGCCTCTAGTCCTGAGCCGGGCTGAAGCTCAGGCGGAGTCAAAGGTTTGCGCACAACCCTCGCCTCCGTGCAGCTGCGGATTGGGAGCCCAGGGTTCTGGCACCGACCGGTCGCTGCGTCCTGCGACCCTGCAGGAGTACTGCTAGTACAGTGGAACACTGGGCGGTGCTGGCATCTGCCATTTCTCGGCACACCGGTACCATTTTATTAAAAAACAAAAACAATAAACGAGAAAGATGCAGAATACATCAGTGTCCCTATTTGCCCCTTGTTTTCTCCCCTCTGATCCCTTTTGGCATCTGCAAAACTAAAACTTTTATTTCTCCCTTCCTTCTTTTCTTTCTAAAATCACAAGAACCATGCAATTCAGGGCCTGCAAAAGAAAACAAGATTTGCTGAGAACACAGAGGAGGAATAGAATTTGAGGTTGATTGCCCACCCCCCAAAATATTCCCCCCCACACTTATCCCATTTGCGCGCACCTCGTTGGACATTCACGTAAAACAGAAACAGTGATTTCATCCCAGACGAGGAGCAGAGGGAAAAAGCAGGGCACTGAAGGCGATTCGGGGAGCTTGGAAGTTCGGAGGCCCCAGGGACGCCAGGTGAGGCCGCGCCCCCCAACCCCGCGCCCTCCCGGCCTCTCCCTAGCTGCAGGAGGTTCCTTGGACTCCTTGACTAACATCGCGCCCCCACTCCCACCCCCAATACACTGCCTCCCGCCCCCTCCCTTCCCACCAGGTCCGGGCGTTGTGCCCTGGGTGGGTGGGTGGATGTGGAGAGGCAGGGTTGGGCCGGGGCCCTGCAGCCGGTCCGGAGCGGCCTGAGCCTGGGGCTAAGTCTTGAAAAGCCCGGAGTCTCCTCCCAGAGGCTCAGCAGCCGGGAGAGGCCTCCTCCCCGGCCCTGCGCCAAACCCGCCTGACAAAGTTCGGAAGCTGCGGTGCAGTTCCGCTAGCGCCATTTTCTCGCACTTGTGGCTGGGCCAGGTTACCTAGCATCTGTGTCCCGGCGCAGACTCTTCTCTACCTTGGATCCCAGCCCTGCCTCTCTCTATAGACTGCCTGGGAAGGTGCGGCGATCCCCCAATTGAGGGTCCCGGGAAGGGGGCAGGCGGCGGGGTCGGGCTGGAGCGCCGCGGCTGGCCCGCGTCTCCCTCGCGGCGGCACCATTGTTCCGGGATTGCTGTGACCGCCACAAAGTGAAACCTTTCGGCACGGGCTTGGGGCAGCTGCCTCCGAAGCCAGGCCCGGGATTCAGATCCGGGAGAATTTCAACTCCTGAGAAATCAGCTCCTGTTCACCGCTTCCGCGACTCGAGGAAATGAAACGCCATTAATATTTGAAAAGGCAATTATTTTCCTGTTGAATCGAGAACTGTCTTCATGAATAATTTGTAGTGAGGTCTATTGCCATTTGAGAAACATTTTGTTTTTTGTTTCTCTCTCTGTCTCTCTTTTCATTACTTAGGAGGGGGGTTTGAAGGAAACGCCGGAGCAGGCGAGGCTCAGTAGATTTTTTTTTTTTAACTCCAGCGATAATGAATCAGGACTGCCAGTGGAAAGGACGCACTTAGAATTCTGTCCTGAATAGACGCAAACCTGAGCCAGCCTGGGCGCACTGAACTTGCTTCTCTGCTGTAGGTCGATTGCACTAAGAATTTAACCATTTTCTGCTTCATGGACTTCAAACAGTAGGCCGGCAAAGAGCAGTAAAAGTTTGTTTGTTTAAAAAACCCCTGGTCATTAAAAATGAGTTCCTTCTCTGGCTCAGGACTGCGCTTCTATCTTCGCAGTCCGGGCCGTCAGCTCCTGGAGTAGTGAGCCTGTGGGAGGTGAGCAGGGCCTCACTTCTCCTCCCCTCCCCCGAGATAAAACTCGGAGGGTGGGAAGGGGGAACGAATGCTTGCGCGAGGGAAGGGAGGGAAGAGGGAAGGGTACTGGAAACAGTTCGGGAAAACTGTACGTTTCTAGATATGCTATGGAAATAAAGTAGGACTAAGAGTGAACTTTGGTCTAGACTCTGCCTGTGCCAGTGTCATGGCCAGGCACCTTCCCCGAGATTGCAGGGTTTGGGGGAGAAAGCAGGATTTGCAAATTTATTTCCCCAGCAGTGCCAGCCTGGGGGAGTCCTTTGACTCTAATGCTTGCTGATATTTCCACCAAGAATAGAGAGGTAAGGTAGAGCGCCAAAAGAGTAAGAGAAATAGGGCATCAAGCTGGAACTTATTTCACCCTCTTCTCTCCCCACTAGTCCCCTTCTTCTATCCCCAAAATAGAGGACGGGAGATGTTGACTTCTTTAACTTCCAGGGAGTTTGGGTGAGGAAACCCTAGCTAGGGAGAGTACAACCTCGGCAGCTAAACTAATTAATGTAACTTCACAGGCTGTTCTGGGAAGTGTGAAAACTTTCTCCTTGCAATTGCATTAATTAGAGATGCTTCTGGCCAGAGGAGTTCAACTTTGCATGCTCTTGAGCAGGCTCCTTTTCTTTCTGTTAACTAGGACTAACAGATGTGGTTGACACATGTCCCCATTTCACTTAACAGCTCGGTAAATGACATTTAAGGCAGATGAGTCTCCTTGGGTCTCTGCTAAAGCAAAAGGGTTTGTCAAATGTCCCAAGTGTCAGGTCACCAAGGCTCCAAAACGGAGGCAAAGTTAGCCCATGAGATCCTAAATCTTAAAGGCAACAAGGGCCTCGTGACCCCTCAGTTCAGGTGGTGGTCAGGTTGTCAAGCCCACCCCATGGAAGAGTACTTTCGACAGGATTCCAAAAGGATCAGGAAAATCAAATTGGTTCTATGTCTTTACGACTTTGGGGAACAGTGCCATTTTAAAACCTGAAAATCAAACTCGATGATCAGGGAACAGACATTTGCACACACAGAGACCCAAGCACGTTCACACTCGCCCCCTCCCCAAGAGCAAAAAGCCCGCACTATCCTCCCCACACACAGCCTCAGGAAACTTCTGTGATTCTAATATAGAAGGGCATAATTAATATTTTATGGACTTGGCTCATGGAAACACCAAGATATCCCCCCTCCTCCCAGATGGAACTTGAGGAAATCCAGCCCCGAGGGCCCAGAAGAGGCCGCCTGCTTCCCCAAAGGGTCCGCACGAGTGCCGAATACTGACCTGTGTGAGTTCTTTTGTGTATTTTGAGATTTTCTGATCTAGCAAAGACCTTCCCACACCCCGGGAAAGGACAGGGGAAGGGCTTCTCGCCCGTGTGCACGCGGATGTGATTTACAAGTTTGTATTTGGCTTTAAAGGGCTTGCCCTGGCGCGGACACTCCTCCCAGAAGCAGATGTGGTTGGCCTGCTCCGGGCCGCCGACGTGTTCCACGGTGACGTGTGTGACCAGCTCGTGCATGGTGCTGAAAGTTTTGGAGCAGAGGCGCGGGGGCGCGGGGCTATCCGCTGCCAGCCACTTGCAGATGAGCTCCTGTTTGATCGGCTGGCGCATGTAGCGGAAGAAGGCGCCGGGACCGTGGGGCGCGGCGAGGTTCACGGTCAGGTTCATGCCCCCGTAGCCGTGCAGGGCCGCGGCAGCTGCCAGGGCGTCGCTGCGGGCCACTGGCCCCGGCGCAAAGGGTTCCGGTCGCGCGTACATGTCTCCAGGGAACCCCAGACGCAGGAGTCCGTTCAAAGTGCCGCTGGGGGAGGCCTGGGGCGGCTGCTCTTGAAGGCCCGGGAACACCGAGGGGCTGGAGGCGGCAGCAAGCTGGGGGCCATGGTGTCCGGAGCTGCTACCTGTTGTCGAGACAAATAGCGCGCGTGAGAACGGGCGGCGTGGGCCGAGCATTCCATCAGGCCCCGGGGGGCAGGCCCAGCCCAGCCACACCACGGCCTCTGCCGTCAGCACCGGGACCGGGAGGCAGACAGAGGCGGCCGCGAACGGAGTGGACAGCGAGAGGCCAAGCGCCTCCGCTGCGGACCAGCTGGGCGGCAGTTCGGTAGAGCCCCCTGCCGCTCCATGAGTGGGAGAAGGATGGAGGCTGCGGGGCAGGTGGAAGGAGCTGTAGGGTGCGCAGTGCTGAGTCTGTGGGTTTCTGGGGGGCCCTGGGCTCTGCTCCAGGGGGGTCCGACCTGCTCCTCAAACGTGCTTTGGCAGCCAACTCCCTGGGGCTATCAGGGTCGCGGAGCCCTGCGGGGGAATGGAGGTGAGGCAAATGGTGATGTTTTAGGTGGTGGTGGTGCGGAAGCGCCCCGGTCATATATACTAATTTCAGTGCCCAACTCGGCTGGGAGAGCACGGCCTGCTGCATCCCGTCCCGGGCTCCCCAGAGCTCCCTTAGGTCAGGCCGTTCACACCAGTCACCTGACAGCCGGGAGGGGAAAGAACAACCACAAAAAACTTATGCAAAGTTTTTTTTTTCTCCCCTCAAGTTTCGGGTTCTGTCCCCCCCACCCCCACCCCCGGTCTTTAATGCCTACTTGAAATCCCGTACACTACAGAGGTAGCAGCGGGACGCGTGAGGAAGTGAATAGAGATTCGGGGCCGCGGCCCCGGCCCGCGGAGAGGAACAATCACCTAGGTCGCCTATTGGCCCGCAGCCCGGCCCGACGTCAGCAATGACAGGTCCCGCCGCACGCGGACACACACACACACACACACTCTCTCTCTCTCTCTCTCTCTCTCTCACTCTCTCGCTCTCTCTCTCTCCCCCCCCCCCCCCCCCTCTCTCCCCCCCCCCCCCCCCCCCCCGTCCGCTCTCGCGCCTCTGCACCTCACCCCACCCTACCCCCAGCATTTCTTGCTTCTACTGCTCATGCGCTCTGACCCGGGCACGGATTCTTTTCTCTCCTCTTGAGCCCCCTCCCCCTCCTTTCTCGAAAGCTGAGTGGATCTGCTCTGCCTCACTGCTCCTGGAAGTGAGTGGGGCTGGGTTATGCCTTCTTTCACCACGACTTTAGGGAGGGGGTGTTGCGCTGTACGTAAAGTACTCGGATTCTTAGACGGGCAGATCCAACCCTGCCCGGGCTGAAGGGCAGCACAGAGCGCGCGGGGATGGAGGCCTGCTTCATCATTTTGTCCCAGGAGCCAGAGGAGGCGGGGGCCTGTTTCCAGGGACTGCAGACTATGCGACCGGGAGCGGAGGAACTCCTAGCCTAGGAGCCCTTGAGCTCTATTTTCTCGCTTTCGCCGAGATCTCTTCTGTCCTTCATTTCTCTCTCTGATTTCCTTGGATTCTTTATTCTCTCCTCCCCTTTTCCTCCTCCCCAATCTATTCCTTCCACTTGGCCTTGCCAGACCCTCCCAAGTGCCCCCCGCGCTCGGAGACGCGTGAACCCAAGAATCCCGCCCAGAACCCGGGAGTGGGCCTGAGGCAGTGATGACCTGGGAGAGGCTGGCCTCGATACCACGCTACCCTCCCAAGAGGGGCTAAGAATCCTCTCAGCCACAAATCCCTTCGCCTCGCGGGCCGGCTGTCCAAAGAAACAAAGGCGAGAGGCATGCTGCAAGGAGAAACAGGTCCTCCCTCACCCCAGAGTCTCCCCGAGTCAATTTGTGGTCTTGAGCTCTGTACCCTGCCGCAAACGGAGTCTCTGGGAAGGGACCTTGGGATCCCTTCCACTTTCAGCTCCCACCACTTGTTGCCTGCGGTCGGAGTCTCTGCCTCTCTCCTCGCTAGCCCTCGGGGCTCTGAGAAAAGTGGACGCCAAGTTTCCCCGCCCAGGCTGTGCATGGGACTGCGGGCCCACCTCCTGCTCTCACGAAACGCCCTCCCGAGCTGAGGATCCACCGTTTTGGGGTGGAGGTTGGCCGGCGGGAAAAAAAAACAAAAACAAAAAAACAAAAAACAAAAAACCCCTCCGTTTTGGCCTAAGTCTAGTAAGGCTTGAACAGGGGGGAATGTCCTTTGTTTGCGCCGCGGACCGGCTAGGGCCGGCTGCACAGCTTGGCGATTTAAAGGGCCGCTCGCCCGTACGCCTGCCTTGCTCTCTGCAGCCAAAATGCCAACTTAAGTACTTGGGCCTCCCTAACGGCCATAGAAAACGACTCCAAAGCAAAGAAAGGCTTGGATTTTTAAGAGAAGTTTTAAAGGATTGAGTAAAAAACCCTGTATCCCTAGCAAAGGTGAGAAGTTGGGACAGATTGCCAGGAAGTCTGACTGGGAGTTGATTGAGCTGCCCCACCCATCCCCAGCACCAAGAACTATTATACATTTCCTAGTCAGTAAAAGGGGGTTTCTTTTTAATTTTTAAAAATAATTAACTTATTTATAATGGTTGGCAGATTCTTTGAGACTTTCTTCATTTACTGCTTTGTTCCCGGCTCGGGCCGCATTTTATCGAGGGATTAACTTCCACAATTTCCCTGGGCTTTGACAAGTCCAGGTCTTTCTGCTCCTCTGGCCGGCCGGAAGAGCTTAAGCAATGCAGCCAATAGATGATACGTTAGCATTAAAAAGAAAAAAGAAAAGAGAAGGGAAGCGAAGGGAAGGGATGGGAAGAGAAGAAAAGAAAAAGTTGAAGGAGAGCTTTTGACAGCCAAATCCCTTCTGCTCTGGAAACCAAGGACTTCTACTTAGTGTTGAGACTAAACTTTGAGGATTTGTCTCCTTCCTGGCTTTTACCTTCTCCCATGCTCTCACTTTCTGGGATTTACCCTTCTGCTTACAGAAGCCTCCTCTCCTGTCCCCTGCCCTATTTTCCCTTCCTCAAAGTGATGGTCAGGCCCTGTCTCAGAGTAATTTCAAGGCTCCCCCCTCCCCCAGCTCAGGTGTCTGTTGAATGTTGCAGTTGTCTAGGCAAGTCTGGGCTGAACCCACAAAGGCCTCCTAAAGACAAATGAACAAACAAACACAAACAAAAAAAACCCCAAAAACCAAAACCAGAAAAACAATAAACCCCCCAAACCCAAGAGGAGTGTGTCCCTCCCTGGGATCCCTTGCCCAGCTGTTTTTCCTAACCATCTCTCACCATAGAGCTTAGTCAACTCCTCCTGTAGCATTCAGGCCTAAGTGCAGGGATATTTCTGCAGTAGTCCAGCAATAAAAATATTTTCCTTTCCACCTGACCTCTGTGATCTACAACCTACTGTTTAGGATGTTTGTCAAACTTATCATCCACTTTTGCTTTCATTAAATCTCTGATTTGCACAAATTTGGTCCCTTAATATATACACTGTGACCTCACCTGCATCGAAAGCTTTGAATAACAGCAGAGAACAGGGGTATTTAGGTTGTTTTAGTCTACGGACCCTTTTGGAAGCCTTGTGATGCCAGTGCACTCTAAGAGTCCTGTTTTTGTAAACAACACAAGTATTAGAAAAAAACTGTAACTTTCCATTAGAAAGGTGGTGAGAATAAAGATGCAATTTTCCCCCTCCAAGTTAGTGGACCCCTGAATTCTAAGCACTGTTTCTGTAGACTCTGGGGATAAGAAGCTGAGGTTTTATACTTGTAGAGTGTTAGTATGCTGCATACTCATACTAACTTTACCCTTGAAAAACTTTGAACATGTGTGTGGCTTTTTGTGCCAACAGTGAAAGGGCAGATATGTCTGATTCAGCCAAATTCACTGACAGTAACGTGGCCCCATGGAGCTCCTTCCCAGATGCAGCATTCTCTTGAAGTACTACAAACATATGGACCCATCCTGGGTAGATGCTTCTTGAGTAGCCAGGGGTTACTTGACCTGCAGGTCATTAAGGCTGCCTGATCCTTACAAGTTCCTTGGAGCCACATGGTTCGAACGTTGGCTAAACACATAAATGGGGCCAGGAATTCTCCCAGAGGGACATTTTCCCAGGGACAGAGACAGGGAGGAAAAAAAAAATCAATTTTACCCACTAACATTTATAGACAGGGAACTCTGGGTAATTACATAAGGATCTTCAAAGCATATCTCTGAAATAAGCCCCAAAGCAGTATCCAGGTAACCGTAGATGACAGGTAGGGCACTGACGGCAAGGAGGCATATTTTAGTTTTCAGAGCTGTTTCTCTGAGTCTTCCAGTGCCAGGTAGCAAAGAGTCCAGATTTCATTGACTTGATAGGGCAGGCTGAGGAGTGGTGTTCCTCTCTTTCAGAAAGTTATCTCACCATCCTGACTCCCAATACCAAATGCTTGGCTGGAGCATTCTATTTCTAACCCTGCTGGGGTTACAGCATTGTTGAGTTCACTTTCCTGCTTGATTTGCAGAAAAAAAGAGACACATTCTGCAGCTCAGAGATCTTCAGTAGAAGTCAAAGAAGCACTGGAGGCTTTTGTAGGGGCCTGTTTGGAACAAGTTCCACCACCAGACACCAAACATCCATCCAGTGCCTAGAATCCTGCCCTAAGGATTTGTTCACCTCAACCTGGTCAAAGCAACAGCATACACTAAAGTGATTTTTTAGTCCTGTTATGTAGAAATATGACATTTGGTGGCCCTACCATCTGCCACAGCTCCTCCCATTACTGGCTCCAATTGGGGAATGTCTGACCTCTCTCATTTGGAAAGAAAGAAAGAAATAGGGGAAGTTTCAAATCAATAGCTGGGCTATTTTTCCACTTTGATATTTTAAGCAATGCTAAATGATGATTATCTGTTGCAGGTTATGCTCAGGGCAGGATCCCAGGAACTGAGGGCCTCTGCACAGAGCCTGGCCAAGAACAAGCCTTGTTGTCTGAATGCTCTGCATCTAGATCTGCTGTCACTTGTTCAGTCCTTTCTTCCCTGTTTCTAGCCAGGTTACAACCCAAAACAAGGGACAAGTCTTTTTATAGGCTATTCACAGATAGACTTTAGATTCCTGCAGTGAGAGGTTGTCTCTAGTCTTATGAAAAAATAAATAAATAAATAAATAACTTTAGCCCCAGGAGCCCACTATATGTCCTAGCCCAAATTGTACAAAGGAGATGAGATCTAGGATTTTGGAGATAAAGGAAGCTATTCCTCTCCTTTGCTACGGAAGTTTGGACTTTAATCATTAATGGAACTGAGAATGAAATAAAATATACTTGGATAAGATTTAATTTCCAAGCAATATTTCTGCTAAATATCTTTTGACAAAAGATTAAGAAACATGGTCAAAGGATCTTCCAGAACAGCACCGAGGAATTAACTGAATTTATATAATAAGCACATCTCTCTTGAGAATTCTGCCATCAGATTATCCCAAAATAATAGAAGAAAGCCATTTCCTGAGTTGTCCATTTAACTTTTGTTAAGAAGGTTGCTTTTCCTTCCAACAAGGGAATACCTTGGAGGCAACCATCAGCTGGTATAGTTTGAAATGAGGGAAACTAGAAGCGCCTGGAAGGGAAAACACTCAACCCTAAATCATATGCTTATTCTAAATGGAATATTAAATTAAATTCTTCACAATGAAGGTATTCCTGACAGAGCGGCTGTCAGTCACTCCCTGTTCAGACACCACATTGTGGGAACGTAGTTGCCGCCACATTGCAGAAGGCTGGTGTCCCTGGTAAAGATGATGCATATCATGTAAACCCCATCACCAAGATCAAAGTCTGCTCCTTTCATGGAAGCCAATACATGTCAAACCTCATTCCAATCAAATCGTCTGGAAATGAATTCAAGATGAATATGTCATAGAATAATGTGACAGTGGAACTACAGAAGGTCAGGGGTTGTTGTTTCAATGAGAGAGTCGTCAAATATTAATTCTAGAATGTCCAGATGAGTAGGCATTGAGGGGGATTAGCTGGCTGCTGGTGGGACGTTGTGTTGCTGATTTGTGTGCAAATGCATCAAATACCAAGGTGTTGTTCTCAGTTTCATTGGAACTCAAGAAACACCTACAAGCTCACAACCCAACATAACCAAAAGACAAAACAAAACTTCCCACTTAAAAAAATAACTTCAGCAAACCAATATTCAAAAGAGGATTTTAACTTACTAGACTCTTTCAGGGAGTTTCGGTAAAGCCGTAATCTTTTCCTCATCACCAAGGAAGTCTTGTATCTCATTTTCCGACTTTGAGCCTGTTTGGGAAGAAAAGAGGGACAGTCACTAGTTAAACAATTTTATACATGTTTGTATGGCAAGATTGTGTGGCCTGAATGTATCAGTGTTGGTCTGAAGTTCTTTCAGTCTTTCTTAGACCATTTTCAAATTTAAAAGTGAAAGAAAAGGCTTCTGCTGGGAACTACCCATATTTATTGCAAAATGATACATCCTTTGTGGTAAAAAATATTAAAAATCATTTCCCTACTAGATTTTTTTTGGCGTAACTCATTTGTTGATTTCCCTTATAGATAGAACTTAAGCACCAGTCAGCATTCAAATACCTCTAACTTCTACAATTTGAATTTATTGTATGAGAAATTCCCATTATTTTCTTTAAGTTTTCTGAGTTTAGTGAAATGTAATGCGGAGAGCTGGGTATCCTCTGGGACATTGGCAGGTTAAAAATTGAGGTACAAGTATTGGAATTGAGAAGAGAAAAATTTCTTTGTAAATTTGTAGATCTTGCCCATAGTGGTATGGGAACCCTTACCGTCATATGGCTTCCACCCCCAAACCCATTTGGAAATCATCATTGGTTGATTTTTTAAAGTTAATATAAAATTGACCAGAATAGAAAAAAAAAAAGTATCATTTCTATCATCTGGTCCTGGTTGTCCCCATTTCTTAGTTAAGAATGTCAGAAATACCTCCCAACCCCCTGTTATATTTGCATTCCTTATCAAATTCACTTTGTGGATAATGCTACCAAGCCTTTGGCCATCTTAAAGCCTAAAACCCATCCTGGGGACCTTTGCATCTGTCAGGCAACGCTAAAGACAGTGGAACAGCCAGAGGCGATCCACCCAGCCCCAACCCTTGATTTGGCCTAGAAAGACAAACAGTCATTGAAAAGGTCTCAGGCTGGACAAACACAGCACGCCCTCTGTCAATGAGGACGTCTGCCTGTCTTGACACTCCAGCCCACAGAACAAGCGATTGTTTAACTTGTTGAACCACAGGCCAAATCCAAATGGGGCTCTGCTATCTCAAAGGCTTTCCAATTCTCTATGCTCAAAGATCTCTTTCTCTCTCCCTCAACCCCCAATCTGGGCTTGAACTACCTTGTGTGTTTTCACCCTTCCCTCTCTCTTCTTTTCTAGGTCCAAGCCTGAGGGGTGGGCGTGGGGGAATAGACTCACCTTTTCCCAGAGGGTTTTATTTATTTTCAATTCTTTCTAACCAAAGGCTTCTGTCCTCAAAAGTAATAAGCTCCTTCCTGCACAAATCAGGAAAGAAAGGAGGCCCAACTTTACATTCCTACAGAAAGGTGGCATGCTGGGCATCCTCGCTCTAAAATTTCCTCATGGCAGGATGTCTGGCACGGGAAAAGTCCTGGTTGGTTGGAACTAATAGAATTTACTTTTTTTGCCTCAGAGGGAAATGGGTGTGAGTTTCCCTAGAGAGGCCCGTCCACCCACAATGCTGCCCAAGTTCTCCCCCCCCCCAAGAGGCCTGGGTCACTTCTAGCCCCAGATCCTGGCAGTCTTTTGTGCATTACAAACCCACAGGCATGCCAACAAATGCAGAGGCTGGACTTTGGGCTGGCGGCTGGCACCGTAATCTTCTCTGTAGTAGCTCCTACACCGGACTGGTGTAGGTAAACAGAGTAAAAATCTTCTCCTTTGGTTCAAACTCTGAATCCATGAAGCAAGCCAGATATTTCACTGAAGGAGGGATGAAAGAATTTGGGTGCAATCCCTGGGCCCCTGGACCTGAGATCCCCACCAACCCAGAGATATAAAAGCTCTGAAAATGCTTGGCAAGGTTTTCCTCAAATGACTGCTGCTGATTTGTCTCCTCACACTCCTAGGGCCATTTAATCAAGAGTCAGGAGCACAACCTGGAGACTTATTGGAATCTACCTTCCTCCTCACACCTTGAAAAGAAGAAAGGGTGCCAGCCAACAGGGGTAATTGATCTTTCTGGGGGAGAGCCAAGCAAGTGGGCCCGTGGGTACATGCAAAACGCACCGTTTTTCTTTGGGGGAACACCAAGCCTGTACATTGTGGGGTCGCCCTAAACAATGCAGGCCTGCCCAAGGTCAGAGGTCACCTACAGCCCGCCTCCCAAACCAGAGATTTCAGTCCCGGAGCCATCAACGCTGCTCCACACTGATTAACCCGCGGGCGCTCAGGCAAAGTCCCGCCGGTCTCTCAGCCACAGCTCAGCTGGAGCGGATGCAGAGCAGGGGCCCTTCAGCCTGCCTGGGAGCTCTCAAGCAAAAACCCAGAAGGCGCCCCGCTTCTGCCCGCGGCCTGTTGTTGCCAGCTGCCCCGGCATCTCCCTGACCCCCCTCCATCAGGCCCTCCAGCCCCAGGAAGTCCGGCAGCAAGGCTGGGGTGTGTGACGGCCTTTCCTCATTCTTCTGTTCCCTAGAGAGATTAGCTCAGGTTTCCTGGCTCAGGGCTGAAGCCTGGGTGACCTTCGTGTACCCAGAGTAGAGTCTGCATTAGTGGGTCGCCTGAAGGATCAGCCCCGGACATTTAACTTTCCCTTTGAACACTCCCCACCCCCACCTGCCCGCAGCTAGAGGAAAGGAAGTTGGTGCCTCGATTTGCGTCTCTCTGAGGCCGATGCTGTCCGTAAGAGGGTAGAAATATGACCTTGGAATCCAAAGGGAGTCTCCTGCAGACAGTGCCCGCCAAGGTGAAGCCCTTCAACGCCCCTTCTCCATTCCTAAGACCTCACTGGCTCCCAGCTGTCCCTACGGACAACCAACCTCATTCATCAGCCCCAAACTTTCCGGTCAAGGCTTTGAGGCAGTCCTAGCTTTCTTTCGCAGCCCAACTCTGTTCCCGCCTCACTTGTCCCTAATTTCCTGTCTCCCTAGATGTCTAAGGTAGTGGCCAGAATTCTAGGCGGCTGGGGCCTGCTCCCCAGAGAGCTAGTCGTAGCCCTCATTCGCATTCGGAAGAAAGAAAGCCAAGTCCCGAACCCATGGCCGGCCGCGCGCAGAGAGAGGATCCAGGCGGTCAACTTCCTAAGGCAGGACCAAGACGCGCGAGGGCGAGGATCCCGGCCCCGCGGCCGACCCAGCCGGCATCTGCCGTCAGGTTGGGGCGGAGAAGTCCCATCATCTTGCTGCCAGCCAGGCTAACTTAGCTCCATTGACCCTGGAAAGGGGAAGCCGAGTCCCTCCCAGTCATCCTCGCAGGGGCAGGGCAGAGAAGCTGCCTGCAGGGCCCCTCTCCTGGCGAGAGTCCCTCTCACTTGGAGCAAAGGAAGCTCTCCGCCACGACTCCCCTTCTTGTGCCCACGGTGGGGCACCCAGGCAGTTTACAAGGAGGGGAGGAAAGGCGGGTGGGCAACAAGCTGCTCTTGGTCCGGGTGCCAGTGGGAGCCCCATTCGTCCTCCTGCCCCCCCTCCCCCCGCCCCGGGAAGAAAAGATGGCCTCATCCCCAGCGCTGCCCCTCCGAGGAAGGGCCCCCTCCTCCCCTCAGTGTCAATGGGGTGGGGCCTATACTCACGGTTGGGGGGCTAATGAGGGAGGGGACGGGGAGAAAGTCTAGCTGGGGCCTCTTTCCCCAGTGGGGTTTGGGTGCCAATGGCCCCGCTAAGGGCGCTTGCTACCCAGCAGCTGGTGGTACAGGTCCCGTCTATCTGCCCCCTGGACTTACCCTGCTCCACCTGTTGCCAGGATCGCCTCATTTCTGCGCATCACTTTGGGGTGGCCGAGGGGGAACCACAAACCCCTCCAAGCCTCTCTTTTGTGGTTCCAGCGAGGCGGTCATCCTTCATTTCTCCTTTTCCAGCTTTCGGGAAGCAGTTAGGGAATGTATGATGAAGCAGAAATGAGCCGTCAGGATGATATTTTAATGGCTTATATGTCACGTTGGTGCATGTGGCTTTGAACTGGAGCCGCTTGCGTTTCCTGCAGAGAGCGCCGCAAATCCCACTTGATAACTTCTACAACCCACAACTTTTTTTTTTTTTTCTCACATTCACTCTTACCCTGTATATTTGGAAGCGTTTCCTAAAAATACCCTCTTGTCAACGTCCCCCTTGGATTTTCCACGGACTGGAGAGAGAAGACTGACTTTTCTTTTTTGAAGAATTACTTTCCCTCTCCCCCTCCCAACAGCTACCATTCCCCCTCAGGTCCCCTCCCTTGTTTTTTTTTTTTTTTTTTTTTTTTCTGAACGGCAGGCGAGGTGGGTTCAATATTTGTTCTCCCTAGTGAGAGCACTACAGCCTCTAGAGAAAACTTCTCCTTGCAAATAAGGTTTTTACAATTGCAGTGGAGGCAAGATTCAACTTCCCTTTGTAGGCAGCAGAAAAGATTGAGTGGTTTTGATATATCTTTTTGAACAAACTGTATAATAGTTTGTTTTTTGTTTTTTGGGTTTTTTTGTTTGTTTTTTTGTTTTGTTTTGTTTTGAAAAACCACCCCTCAAGCCTTAGCCCTTTCCTTCCATTCCCCATACCGGTTCAACTCAAAGTTGGCGGGGAATGCTGGGCTGCTATACTCAGACTTGTTGCTGGAGACAGAACATGTGATTTTTTCTTCTTTCTCAAATTTCTATTTCCCAGCACAATTAAGTGCAAATGCTGGCCAGGTCCCTTCAGACACCGGGAAACCATCCCAGATACACAAGTCGAGTTTTGAGCCGCGAAAGCCCAGGGAAAGGGCAACTAAGCTCGCCAACACCAAGCGAGAATCTAGTCGATGAAAAGACCAGAAAATTAAAAAGGCAAGGAGAGGCCGACGCTGACCCTGCCTTCCTCCAGCCGGTGCGACCAGCGCCGGGGACTGGGCAAAAAAAAATATTCATTTTCATTTTCCTCTCGCCTGGGCACTGGTGAGTTTCCTAACAGGGCCGCCAGTGAAAAGATGAGTTGAGGTTTCTTTGTCTGAGAAGAGTTTAGGGCTCTGATTCAGCTGCAAAGAAGCCAAATGAAGTTAGAAACAAAGGGCAAATTGAAGGATTCCGACTCTTGGCTTTTTGTGTTTTCCTTACTAGAAAATAATTAGACCTAATGAATATGCAGACGCTTCAGCTAAACCCTCGGCCGGGGCTGTTGGGTTTTAAACAGAGCTGCGAGAAATGCAACCTTCATCCCCCAACCCCCCGCATCTGCGTGCATTTTTTGAAATGCATAAATGTTGCTCGCCTTAATTGATTGAGTCACAGGGATTTTTTTTTCCTGCTTTTAAGTGCCATACTCCTCTACCTTTCAACAATCATTTTAATATATAGTCAATGGCTCTTTGTGGACAGGACAAAAAGCAACTACGCGCAGTTGTTGAATAGACTTTGCGCTGGGCAAAGACAGGTTAATCGAGGGCCGCATCGCGAAAACAAGCGAGTGTTGTATGTTTGCACTGAATCCAAATGTCTGCATTTTCCTAACTAAATCAAAGGGAGTGTTATTTCTTTTTCTGCTCACTCATCTGAAGGTAAGTAAATTTTCTCTGGCGATCAAAAGCCTGGTCGGCAACAAAGACCGCGCCCGCTTTTTCCACCGTCCTGGTGTGGCGAGTTGCGGAATTTCAATAACTGTGACAAGGGTGACTGATTTGTGAACCAGAAAAGGTTTGAATGTCACAAAATTTACATTGGTCCTATCTATCGGGGATTTAAATACCAAAAAAGTATTCGGGGATTTCTAGAGAGCTTTGGGCAGTATTGAAGAACAATGGCGCGTTGGGAAATTTACAGTTTTACCTGAATGAAAGGGGCCTTGGTTGGGAACAGGAGTGCAGAGGGAGGGGGTTAGCGGGGGCAGACCAGGGAGACTAGGGAAAAGGAAGAAAAAAGAAGAATAACACTGGAGAGGAAGAAAAAAAAACACAACTCGGTAACAATGTTTCCAATTTGCCACACACACAAAAAAATGCCACCTCAACAACCTGGAAAGTTAAGGGCTCTCTTCCACCTGTGGTTTTTTTTTTTGGGGGGGGGGGGGGGAAGGGGAGCGCAGGAAGCCTAATCGATTTGATAAAGATGAGAAAATCGAGGCAACCGATTACCCTGAGAAATCACATTTCTTATAAATAGACAGCCGAGTGCCCGTGTTCTACCGAGATCTTAAATTATGAACAGGAGGGGGACAAGGCAAGAGGGAAGCAAACTTCAAAAGGAGCAAATAACAAAAGCCTCCTTTGCTGCCCTTGAAGGGGTTGGGGAGGAGAGGGGAGAAGAAAGAAAAGAAAGTTGCTGAATCGGGACATTCTGGAAGTGCCTGTGTTTACCAGCCCCATCCCCACCTCCTACTCTCGGAGAAGCCCCAAGTAGCTAAATCGCTCAGCTAAAAGCAGGTCTGAAGAAGGACAAGATAGAGAAAAAAAGAGAGATGATAGAAATAGTGAGAGGGAGTAGGAGAGGGAGAGGGAATGGGAGAGAGAGAGAGGGATAAAAAGAGAGAAAGAGTGTATATGACTGCGAGAAGGAAAAGGAATTGTGGCAAAACAATTTTTCCATGAGAAGAGGGAAAAAATTTGGCTAAAAAAAAAAAGTTGCTACTCCTGGCAGCCCTGTTTGTCAAAAGGGGATGTCAAGCGCTTTACAATACCTGGGATTGATGAGGCGGGCGGGCCAATGAACGGCGCGCGGCGCCTCGGCGCGCCCTCCGTTGGCGCGGCGGCTGCAGGCGGGGGGAGTGCGGGCACACCAATGGGCGCCCGCGTCAGCAGCACGTGACACCTCCCCCTGCTCCCATTCATCAAGGGGGGGACGGTGTCGTCCTTTCAATTCATTTATCTGCAGGAATGATTGCTGCTATCAGTCTCGCGCTCACCGCCCGGCTGAGGAGGTGAAAGTTTCTCCCCAGGAAGATAAACCGCAAAAGACAATATTGTGCATGATTTGCGCCTTTTCTTTGGCTTTTTCTTTCTTTCTTTTTTCTCCCCCCCCCTTTTTTTTCGCAAAAAGCAGAGGGGGAAAAAGGAGAGTGAAGGAGCGAGAAGGCGAGCCTGAGAGAAAGGAGAGAGAGAGAGAAAAGAAAGGGCGAGGGGCTAGTGGAGAAGTAAGGAGGGGCATACGGCGCGAGGCGGAGAAAGGGCGAGTAGTCGTGGCTCCGGCGCTCACATTCCTCTATGCTACAAATCCGGGAGGAAGTTTTTTTTGGGGGGGCTGAGATGCTCCATGCCTTTCCCTGGGCAGCCTTGACGCAGGGTCCTCTCGGCAGAGACTGAGCGGCGAGAAAGTGCGAGCCCGGCCGGCGGGGTCTTCTTGGCGGGCGCCGGAGCCCGCCTTGCTTGCGGCCCGGAGCCGTCCGGCTTCCCCGCGCTTGGCCAGGCGGGCGTCCCGGCGCGTTGCGCCGCTGCCTGCGGGCTAGGACTTCGCGAGGTGGGTCGACTCCTCCTCCCTCCTCTTCTTCTTCTTCCTCTTCCTCCGCCTCCCGTTCCTCCTCCTCCTCCTCCTGATTTTCCCTCCTCGGCGGGCGAGGGTGGGGGGGGCGGGGGAGGCCGGGGCTCGCCCCGAGCAGCCACGATGCTCCTGGACGCCGGCCCCCAGTACCCCACGATCGGCGTGACCACCTTTGGCGCGTCCCGCCACCACTCGGCGGGCGACGTGGCCGAGCGCGACGTGGGCCTGGGCATCAACCCGTTCGCCGACGGCATGGGCGCCTTCAAGCTCAACCCCAGCTCTCACGAGCTGGCCTCCGCCGGCCAGACGGCCTTCACGTCGCAGGCGCCCGGCTACGCGGCTGCCGCGGCCCTGGGCCATCACCACCACCCGGGCCACGTCGGCTCCTATTCGAGCGCAGCTTTCAACTCCACGCGGGACTTTCTGTTCCGCAACCGGGGCTTTGGCGACGCGGCAGCGGCAGCCAGCGCTCAGCACAGTCTGTTCGCTGCTTCAGCCGGAGGCTTCGGGGGCCCACACGGTCACACGGACGCCGCGGGCCACCTCCTCTTCCCTGGCCTTCACGAGCAGGCGGCGGGCCACGCGTCGCCCAACGTGGTAAACGGGCAGATGAGGCTTGGCTTCTCCGGGGACATGTACCCGCGGCCAGAACAGTACGGCCAGGTGACCAGCCCGCGTTCGGAGCATTATGCCGCGCCGCAGCTGCACGGTTATGGGCCTATGAACGTGAACATGGCCGCGCATCACGGCGCTGGCGCCTTCTTCCGTTACATGCGCCAACCCATCAAGCAGGAGCTCATCTGCAAGTGGATCGAGCCCGAGCAGCTGGCCAACCCCAAAAAGTCGTGCAACAAAACTTTCAGCACCATGCACGAGCTGGTCACGCACGTCACCGTGGAGCACGTCGGCGGGCCTGAGCAGAGTAACCACATCTGCTTTTGGGAGGAGTGTCCGCGCGAGGGCAAGCCCTTCAAAGCCAAATACAAACTGGTCAACCACATCCGCGTGCACACGGGCGAGAAGCCCTTCCCCTGCCCCTTTCCTGGCTGCGGCAAGGTCTTCGCGCGTTCTGAGAACTTAAAGATCCACAAAAGGACGCACACAGGTACGAAAACGCTGTTCCTGAACCCCCACCCCTCCATCCTGGGCCTGGGACCCGAAATCCAAAAGTCAGTGGCCGGGGCGCACAAACCGGGCCGCGGTTGGGTCTGGGCGTCAGGTTGCAGCAGGCAGGCAGTGGAAGTGTGCGCTGGTGTTTAGTTTGAGGCTTGAAATTATGAAGAGGTATAGAGAGGACTGGCCAAGAGGTATCTAGGAATTTAGATTTTTAAATGAGGACTTAAAAAGGCTGGGAGAGCAGAGAGACAAACCCAGCTTTGTGGAGCCCTTGGTGTACGCGAAGCCAGGAGAGGTGGCCGATTCTCCGCGGTGGCGGAGGCGCCAGCAAGTCCAGCTGCAGACAAATCTAAACATTTGCTTCCGGCTAACATCTTTCTCTAGACACCTTAGTGAAGATGTTGTCAAAAGAAGGAGCTAAGGAAATTGGAGGAGATAGGATGGAGGCGCCGAGAAAGAAACAAAAACCGAAAGGGTGGGGGGGAGTATTGAAAGCAAGAAAGTTGGGCCTGAGGAGGCTTTTGAAGGCTTATGCATATTTAAAGAGCCCAGTTTTAGTAGTGACTTGTATTTGAGTAAGCTTAAAGAGTTGGGAGAGTCGACAGAAGGCGGAGAAGTCTTTTTTGTCAATTAGATTTTATGAGATAGTTTTCAAAACACCAAATACCCTACGTTAGCCTTTAAAAATGAAGAGACCGGCCAGGAACAGTTAAAAGAAAAGTTCGCGGCGAGCTCAAGCCTGTGGTCTGAGTCAGGCAGGCCATTCCGGGCCCCTAGCGCCAACAAGGCCGGGAATCCTGTCTGCTTCCCTATTCTGGTTTGCCTGGGTGATTTCTGTGAACCGCGTTTGGAACTTGGGGTTTAATGCCAGAGTGAAGGAAGAATTTGCGGCGCCGAGCTCTCGGCCCAGATTACCTTATAAAATGTGAGTGTGTGTAGGGGGTGGGGTGGGGTGGAGGAGGCGACGAGGGGGGTGCGGAGCGTCGGGGAGGGGGTAGGGGGAGGAGAGAAGAGCAACACAGCAGGAGAATCTGCTGGCAGTGTGAAAATTAGAAAGCAAGGACTAGGTAGGAGCCGCCCGAAGTCGGCTGTATAGCCCCGGGCAGAAAAACCAGCAGCCAGACCTGCTGCCACTCTGGGATCTAGAAAAACTACCACCACTGATAATAATAATAAAAAAAATTAAATCTGGATCTAATTGGATTAGAAGTTAAAATAGTTCAGATATTTATAATTCCCCTGCAGATATAAGACTTTATGTTAAAGACTCGGGTTTTTTAACTTGGAAGGTACTAACACAGAGCTGTTGCCTTTTTATTTTGTTTTGATTTTTATCATTGTTTAAAATTTTAAAAACAGCCGCAGGATTTGTTGCAATCAGACTTCTCTCTTGCCTTTCGCACCAGGGGAGAAGCCCTTCAAGTGCGAGTTCGAAGGCTGCGACCGACGCTTTGCCAATAGCAGCGACCGCAAGAAGCACATGCACGTGCACACGAGCGACAAGCCCTATCTTTGCAAGATGTGCGACAAGTCCTACACGCACCCCAGCTCGCTGCGCAAACACATGAAGGTAATCGCCGCGCTCTCGCTGGCCGCCTTTGAGCCCGGACCCCCTCCGCTCTTCGGTCAGGCCGGGCGGCGAGTGGCAGCCGGGTGGTGGAAGGAACTGGCGGAGGCAGAAAGGCAACGGTTCCGCTTTGCTGAGTGCGCCTGGGCAGGGAGGGTGGGAGCTGGAAAGGGAAATGAGGGCACCCTAAGTTTACTGTTTAATAATAAAAGTTAAAAGAAGGGGGCACGCGACCGGAATTTGGCCCAGGTAGGGAGCTAGCTAGGGCTGTACCAGCGGGTTGACTGTGCCGAAGCTGCCGCCATTGTAGCTGGCAGCGTTGGCAGGAGTGCGGGGCTCTTGCACACAGGCCTGAGCGTTTGCTTACCTAAATCTGAGCAAGCAAAGTACAACGGCTGCAGGAGGGACCATCGCAGGCTCCTGCCTCAAATCCAGCCTCCCCCTTCCCAGATCTGTTTTTCTTTTGTGGGTCCCGGGGGGCGCTGTCCCTCCCTGGAGCACTGCCTTTGCAGGGCGGAGGCGGGCAGCCAAGCCTAAGTCCGGCGGGTCAGGCCTCCCATGAGTTCAAGGGGATTCAGCGCTGTGTGGGGAAGCGGCACGCGGCCTTCACCCGTCCTAGGCGGCCGCCGCGCGGGCTCTTTATCTCCGTAAAAACGCGACTTTATTCCCGCAGGTCCACGAATCCTCCTCGCAGGGCTCGCAGCCTTCGCCCGCCGCCAGCTCCGGCTACGAGTCCTCCACGCCGCCCACCATCGTGTCTCCCTCCACAGAAAACCCGACCACCAGCTCCCTGTCGCCCTCCTCCTCCGCAGTCCACCACACAGCCGGCCACAGCGCGCTCTCTTCCAATTTTAATGAATGGTACGTTTAAAATCAGAAACAAAACACCGAACAAAACCCTATTTAAGAGACTGAACACACACGTACACAAAATATTACTGAATGAACCCTGCGAATCAACACAGCCTCCTACCCCTCCCCCCCGCCCCAGACACCGCAGTCCTATTTTTTTTTTAAACCTGCCAATAGACCCAGGACCGAGTAAGAGAAAGAAAGCCCCAAACCTTTATTTTTTTCCTTTTTTCTTTCTTTTTTTTTTTTCTTTCTTTCTTTCTTTTTTTTTTTTTCTTTTTTTTTTTTTTTTGGCAAAGGTTTGGTAGCCAAGGGGCGGGAGGGTGGTCGAGGAGAAGGCGGCCGCCTGACCGAGTGCTGCCAACCCCGACCGAGGGCCAGTTTCTCGTCGGAATCGAACAGGCCCTCTGGGCTTCCGTTTTGTTTGTTTGTTTTTGTTTTACTTTGCATTCTTGTAAATACAGAATTATTAGCTTAAAACTGTACTGTTGGATTCTGTAAATAGTTATATCTCGGTTGGAGCGGGCGGGTGGGTTCGTGGCGTTGTGGTCTTTGCATTGGGGGAGGGGGGAGGGGCCGGGCGGGCGGGGGAGGGGGAAGGGAGGGGGGTGGGCGGCCGAAAGCCAACTGTTTGTACTGAATGGGAAGAATGTTCTAGTAAATGTGTACCAAAATGTGAATTACTTTGTACGATTACAGTCTCCACGTCGACCTAACAGAATATTATTGGTATTAATGTGCTTTTTTTTTTTTTTTGTATAAAGTGCAAACATTTCTCGTCCCAAAGTCTAAGTACTTTAGTGCAGTAAAATGTTGTTTCACGTCCTGTCAAGAATTCGTATAGTACGAGCCTGGATCTGCGTGTCAAACTGTTCCATTTGTTTATGTAAAGTGATATTAAAGAAGATATAAACTATAACTGTCCGTTGCTTTTGGCAAAAGATAAAACCACATAATGTATATAATTCCTAGTTTCCATATTTATCCGCATGTAAAGGGCCGGTTTATTCATGTTACAGCTATTCAATATTTATGGCTAGAAAAACTCGTATGTACACTTTAGTTTCCAGAACTGTTTGGTAACCTTTCGTACCTTATTAAAAGATTCTTAAATCTCAGTGATTGTAGTAGGAATTTCTTCTTCACCCCCAGCAACCTGCTGCCTCTTCGGCCAGCTTGAGTGGGTCTCTAGAAAAGCTTTCCAGTCTCCCTCGCCTTCCCTTTCTGTCATCGCAGGTCCTATAAACGTGATAAATGAACGCTACCCTGCTGGCTCTCCGAGAGGGTGTAATTAGTATTTATATCAAAATTTATGAAACAAATTTTCGGCCGCTATATAATTTAAATGACCTTTGCAGACGTACAATAACAACCATAAAAATAACAGAAATAGATTGCACAGGCGACATCAATATTAATGTAGGTGAATTGTCAGAAGCTCAGGGGCTCACTCTGCAGTGTTGCAAGTGAACTTGAAGCAGAGGGTTCCGCTGCCCCCCAAATTAAATTCCCCTGGCTGAAACCGAGTTGCAGATTTACAATATCATATTTTAAATTGCTGTCTTCAATTAAACCATTTATGGCCATAACTAATTTTCAGGATGTTGATGCATGGTTTTACAGACCTTCCTTCTTTGTACAAAAGTAAACGCCCATAAAGCGTTTTACTTATATTTCTTCAAACGTGATGCTAATTTAAATTAATTACTTACTATGATATGTTATTATTCCTATAATTTTGCCACTGTTATTAGTTCTTTCAAAAATACATCTAGGGAAGAGAATTATTTTATGTAATTTGATTATCTTTCTATCTCTTTTATTTATTTCTCATTTACTTAAGAAATTCGTTCCATTGGCTGGCGTTGATACAGTAAATTTGTAAATGAGGAGACAATATAAAAAATCTAAATTACTTGTGCTTAATGACTGTAGCAGAACGCCTTTTCTCTAAATCAGATTGTCTTTCTTGCAGTTTAGTTTGATAGATTTGCAAGCTATGCTGCTCCTTCGAAGTTAGCTGCGCTGGTAGGAACGCGAGCTTCTTTGTCTCTGGTTGTAGCTTGCATGATCGCCCCATTAAGCAGACAACGTAGGGGAGATCACAAATCAGGGCCTTGGCTGTAGCTGCAAGGGTGTGGATGTGTCAGAGCAGGAGGCAGAAACTGACCTCAGTGTGGACAAGGACGAACCTGGACCTGCTTTTTTAATATGCTATGTGTGTTCAGGAAATCATAGGCCATATTGACTCTGAAAAGAAAAGTAAGAGAGGGAAAACCCTGCAAAAGTATGAGAACCCCTTAAGATATTGACATCTATTTCAAAGAGGCATTAATTTTTCAGAGTATATCGTTGACCAATTACAAAATCAAAATGTTAAATTCTCTTTAAAAATCCTTTGTTGACATGTCTTCATCTCTTGCCATTTGTATTTGTCACTTTTGGCAACAAAGTTTTATTGGTAAAGGAGGGGATTTGCTGCATTTTATGTAACACATAAAAAACTGGAGATGGTGGTGTTTAACTTTTTAAAAAATACTATTGTGATTATAAGAGTAAATATTAACCTTTCATGAAAAGAGCGCCACCTTGCAAGGTTTGGCGAGATTTAAGGAAGTTGAACACCTAAACGAGAAATGCTGCTAGCTCCTAAAATTTGTGAGACCAAAAGCTGTCCCCAATTGTCTTTGGAGGTTTCAGATTGATTAATAGTGTAGTATTTGACATGACACTAGACATTAGGCCCAATAATTAAAAAAAAAAAAAAAGGAATAAAGATAGTTCCATCTCTCTAGGAAAGAAAGATAAATACCTCAATTAATAATCCTTCCCCTTCCCATAGAGATCAGAATGTCTGGGATCCTGACATGAGTATTTATGACAATAATAATCATAATAATAACAGTATTTTTCAACTTTGTTAGTACATTTAAGAAGATAGTAAATGAGTGCATTTTTTTCTTTGTCCATTCTTAAAAGCAGTTTACTTCAAATTTGGAAATATAAATGTGTCATTATTTGTTATGTTTCTGGTGATTTTTTAACTTTAATATCATTGTATAGTAATTAAATATACTATGATCTATGATTTAAGTAGGATATTTTAAATATAAATTTTAGGGGTAAATATTTACTTCAAAACTATTTCACATTTAAAACATTTTTTTATTTTGGCTTTGAAGCCAAATAATTTTTTAAAAAACCATTTGAGGAATACTGTGTGTGTTTGTGAATAATCTCACTCACAGGAAAGGAACTTTTACAGTAGAAGCCAATATTTATGCCAATGCCCCTTATGCATTCTCTTCTCCAACACCCACCACAAAGAAAAAGTCATTAATGATGTAGGTCGCTTAAAATAATGCTTCAAACTTAAATGTAGTCTATTATTTTGCTGGTACCTTTAATGTCTGCTTCTTGAGATGTATTCTTCATACTTTTCTTCATGGGCTATTAGGTTTTGAAATACATGAATGTGAACAGCGAGATATATTGTTAGACCCTATTTAGCAGGAGCTGAATATGCTGCAAATGGCTGGTTTCTGTGTGTAGCTGTGGATTTTGGTTTAGGCAGACAGCCATCCTGATTCATATTTCCATTGCATTGTATTCTGGATACTATCAAGTGATTAGAACAACTGACAAGTTATTAAAAAGTTATATTGTATCAACAAAAAATGCCTAAGTGCAAGCAATCATATTTGAGAAATGAAGAGAAATGAGTTGTGATATGTGTGTGTGTACATTTACAGAGTAAGCATATAAATATACAAGCACCATTTATATGGGGGTTAAGTAATTTTCAAACATTTCAGATCCTTTGTTTTCTTCTTCAAAAGCTACCCCCAACCGCTTTAAGCATTTGCAGCTGATGATTTTGATTTTTTAAAGTCAAGCATTCAAGTTAACCTTTAAGAAGCAAACCACCTCCAAAAGAAAGATGTAACCTTTCAATTGGCCCATATGCTTATCATTTTTTTTTTTTTTTTTTGCTTTAGCTGACAATGAAAATAGCACTAACCTTCTTTGGTGATGGGCCTGGCATTTAGATGTTTTTATTTGTTGATTGTGAAGTTTTCTCAGAACTTTTAAAGGACTGGCAACAGAACTACACTCCCCAGCTCTGAAACCTTCCAGACATCCCCTTTTTGAGGCCAAGATACAGTAAGTGTGTTGGACCCCTTGTGAATCAGTGCTGGTGTAGTTAGTACCTAAACATACTTCTTTCCAGGAGGCAGCTTGGAGAAGGCCCTGGTCCTTAAAGAGCAGCATTAGTTTAAGATGGGTTGGGGAGTAACTGTATATGGTCTGGCAAACTCCAAAGGAAGACACTGAGCTTGTGCTTTTGATACTTGTGAACTATTTATGAAACCATCAGATTTCAGACATTCCCAATTCACATTTTTTTTTTTAACATGAAATACTAATTACGAATTTATTTCCTCCTTTCTAGGTACAGAGTTCTCGCCTCCTCCTAGTATCAGTGTAGTTCTTAGAACTGTGTGTTCATATTAGGAAAAAGAAAGTGTTTTCATGAAGATGGTCACAGTTGATATCACTCTCTGGTTTTAGAATTCTTGAAAATAGAGTGGCAATGAAAAGATGTATCCCATCTATGCCAGTTAACCACTAAAGGTTCACATTACCCATGATACTCCCAGCTATTTACAACCTCAGTCACCATCAGTAATATGTACTCATTCAAACTGGTTACATATAGAAAGTAATGCTTTATAAGGGTAACTATACAGCAATCTGTTTTTTTTTTCAAGTGACAATCACTAGTTTGGGGGAAGAAATAAGAAACATGTTAATAACTTCCTATGACATGTCACATTTGAGTCTTTTCTTCAAAGTTTTTGCAAATATAACGGTATAATATATACAGAGAATGGGCAATATTCTCCATTAATCTTTGCAAGACTGGTTGCTCCAGAGTCTCTCCTTGAGCAAGAGGAAACAAGATCAAGCCAAAACAGGGACTATTTTTACCATGCAAGCTGAATTCTGGCATTAGTTCCTAATGTTTATTTCCACTTTAGAGCAAGGAGCTAGAACAGTATGATGCTATTCCAATTGATGCTATAATGGAAGTGGGTTTTTTAAGAATATAAAGTAGGATTTAGCTATCTACTATGGAAATGACATTATTTGGCCGTGAAGATGCTAGAGACATACGACTGTCTGTCAACTGTCCCCAATATTTTGGTTGCCTCTGATGGTTGCAGGGAATCTCTAGTATATGGAGGGAAATTCACTCGTTGTGAACTTAGTGATATTTTCACCTATAGCATACACAAGAATCAACTATTAAATGTTGATATAAACATATGGAAGTCCTATCTTTAAAAAAAAAAACCACCCACCAGACGTTTGAAGGCTAGATACCTTAGCAAATCTATCCTTTGTGTGACAATTCCCACTAGCTACAGAAAACATACGGACGTAAAGAGGGCGAGAGAAGCTCACAGCCCGATTCCTTTTTAAAAATTTTCTGTCTATCCGGGAAAATCCTAGCTTCTCGCAAAGAAAACTGAGTTGTGGAGGCAGGTAAAACCAAGAGAAAGGATAGGGGTGGGCGAGTCTAAGCGTCAAGGGAGATTTTTGTCCTGGAAAATTTCCTGAAAATATATAAACACAGGCTTTTGGGGTGGATGTGTGTGTCGGGATGGGGGGAGCGAAACAACAAGACTTCCCCAAAGCACCTCCACAGAAGGCCGGATGGTCAGCGTTCGCAGGGCCCTTTGCGCCACACTGTAGCCCGGTGGGGCGCTTTCCAAGTCGCCGCCGCGGGCTGGGGCTGCGGCTGGGAGAGCTGTGCGCATGCGCGGCCCGCGACCCGCGGTTCCACGTGCTGATGAATATGCAGGAGGCGCCTTTGCCCACGCGGGCTGCGGAGGGAACCTCTCAGAGGCTCAGGCCTGTGAAAGCCGCTGTCCGGGCTGCCAAAATAGTGAGGCGAGGAAGCTGCACGTGTTTGTTTTCAAACCGCGCTGGTTTAAGTGAGTTCACAAAGCCAGGCAGATAGCGTCGGCTCGAGCCTGTGCTCGCAGCCATCGGAACCGCAAGCTGAGCTGGCTAGACAGAAGTCTCCCTTACCCCAAGGGTCGTGGCCTGTGATGTGCGCGAGCCCCAGACAGGAGCCAAGTACGTTGAGAATTCCCCCTCTGCCTGTCCGCTCCTAAGCCGGAAGCTGGCACCCTGGCCCTTCTTCTCCCTTAGTTCCAAGGAGAATACGTACCCTCCACTCATCTGGCACCTAAACAGAGCCCAAGTCTGAGATGGGGTGTGTGGGAGGGAGACAGGGCAGTAGGGATTTTCCTGGCGCCCACCCTCTTTGCCCAGATATAGGCCTGAATGTCCCCTTGTCTGTCTCTCTCCCCTTTTTCTTTTCTCGCTCCTGTTTCCTCTTCCTCTCTCTGTGTCCTAGCCACTACTTACCCATTTAGGGGACTAGTAGCAGCTTGCTGTGAGGTTTTCATTGACCCTTCCCAAATAATGTTTGTCAGCTCGCTAGTTGATGTAGTTCTGTAAAGATCAAACGGGCTTACGTGATGACTGGTGGAGGAACTGCTCTGGCTGAGAGACCTGTAAAGTGTAGGGTTTGGTGAGAGAAATCAGGAGTTTCAGGCGCTGGTGACATTCTTGGGTCCTGCACGTTGCATGATGTTTTGTGGCCAATGTATTAACAGTTCCAGAGCCAATGCATAACCTGTCCGGTGGAGTGGCCAACTTGTAAACAAAGGGGAGGGCTGGTGGAGGCTTCCTGGATTATTCTATTTTCAGATCGGTCTCTATAGAGTTCTGTCTTTGGGTGTTTTAGTCAAAATCCTACATCCCATGTCATCAGATAATGGCTGCCACAGGTTCCAATCCTCCTCTGGATTTTACTTTTAACTGAATGGGTGGACCCATTCCATGACACCCATCTCTCTTGCTTCCCCCACAGCCAACAGGAGAGGCCTTGTGTCACTGTACTGTAACCCAGGGCTAGCTTCACCCTACCAGTTCTGACCGGGGGCCATAGCATCATTTCATCTAACAGCCACCACTCGCCAAGTCTTCAGCTTAAGGGTGCGGCCCAGTGGTTTGGGAAACGTTCCTGCCAGGACAAGGCCTTTCCCCTTTCCCAGGCCCTAGGTCTCAGAGCTTGATAATACGAAGATGGCTTGAGAAGAGCCGCAGGGACCCGGACCCACGGAGATCTGGCAGAAGCCCGTCACCCCCACGCCCGGGGACTTGGTCTAACGGGCTGGAGCAGGAGGGTTCTCTTGTCTGAGGTCCCCAGAGGCCAGAGAGCCCAGCGTCTAGTCCGGAGCGCAGAATCCCTTGATCGAACGAACCCCCCCGCCACAAGAGCCACCTCACAGGAAACCCTTCGCGATTTGGGTCTTTTTGTGTTCAAACATGCTGTGTGTTTGGGTGGGGGGCGATCTAGATTCCACGGACTCCATGCTTATGATGAAGACCTGTGTTGGGCTCACTCTGAGCAGAAAGCTCAAACCCAGCATGGGTTTTTGCGTTCCTCCCCAAAAGGCCAGGGCCCAAAGAACCCTTTTCATTTGGCGAGGGGCTTGACGGAAGGGAGGGGCGGGGGCGGGAGCGGGCCGGGGTCTGCAAGCCAGCGGCCGGGCGCGACGGACTTGCCCGGCTGCTCAGCTTGGCCGCCAGCATCCATGCTGGCGACGTGGTTGCTCTTTCCCGGGCCAGAGAGTGGGGACGCCTCTTCCCCCCCCCCCACCTCCTCGGCGCCCCGGGTCGGCGCCAGAGCCCCGGAGGCCCGGAGGCTCTGGCCTGATAGAGGCGAGGCGGGCTCTGTGGCCTTCCCCGGGTCAGTCCGAGTTTAGTCTGCGGAGGCGACGGCGGGGGAGCGGGCCGGGGCCAAGATGGACCCCAAACCAGACAGGCGCTTTCCTTCCCCCCGACTCGCGCCTTAGTCCCTGCCCATATTGCCCGTCTTCGGTAGGACTATCTGCCTGGTTTCTGTCTGCTGTCAACCTTGCCCGAAATCTAGACCCCAGACTTGGTAAGTCGTGTTCTTCCCCCACCCCGCCCCGCCACCTTCCTAGCTGACTGGGCCCGCGACTTCGTGCACGCGCGTGGCCCGAAGCGCGCGCTGAGAAGTTGGGCTGATTTGGAGCAGCCGCGCCAATCCGGCTTCTGCGGCTGGTGTGTATGAACGCTGAGGACCCCAAGGTAGTCAGAAATGTCGCGGGGCTCCCCAGTGAGTTGGGAGCGAAAAGCATCCTTGCTCTCCTGGATCTTCTTTGTCCCTGTGGACACCAAAACCTACCTTTTAAGCAGGAGCTTTCTGCTGGTCTCTAAAGTGTGTGTGTGTGTGTGTGTGTGTGTGTTGGGATAGTAGCGGGGGAGGAGAACCGTCCCTTTCCCAAAGCAGTTTCTAATCCCTAAGGTCTCCAACAAAGTTTACTCATGGTTTCCATTTGAATGCTGTGAAGTCGTCGTCGTCGTTGTTGTTACTATTTTAAGTGAAGATTTCTAAGTCACGCTTCTCAAATATACGTGCCTCTTGAGGACATTTCGACAATTACCTTGTCCACTAACTCCATTCCCTTTCCTCTGGAAAAAAAAAATAAACTTAATTTTTCAGTAGTTGCCTTAGGACACGTCGTTTACATGTCACTAATGTGAAGAAAGAAGGAAAGAAAAAACAGCCTTGGTATTTCTTGTTGGAAGTCCGTGTGCTCTATTATTGAAATGTGAAAGATGGATTTTTTGGGGGGAGGGGTAGGCAGGGCTCTGGAAGAGTGCTTTTGAACCGCGCTGCCCTGTTGCACGGGGCTGACCTTTGGCTGACACGACCACGGAGCGGGCCGTTCGTTAACGAGGATTTGATACATTAGACATTCGAGCTGGGCGTGTAAACCCACGCTCTGAATCCAGATTTTGCTCAAATTAGTGTACGAGGAAATGATCTTTTTAAGTCCCGAGGCTTAACCAAACGTCAGGAGGGCCAATCACTGCCTGAAAAGGGCAGTGAAGGACACCCCGTAAAAGACACATTCCTATCTCCTTAAAAAACAAACAACATAAAACCAAAAAACATTCTTTGAATAATTCCTGAAATCTTCCAAGTCTCCACCTTGAGGAAATGCTTATAAATAAGGCTAATCATTCATTCTAATGAATTCTGATGTGTTAAATCCTAACACCAGGCAAGGCTGTGAAGACAGTGACACAGTTATGGCAATAATTCTTCTTTGAGATTCATATATTTTGAGTTAATGTTTTACTCAAAAGAGATACTAGAGTGTGACAATTTATATCCGCCAGGCAGTGGGGCACATACAGAGGAGAGAGTCACAGATTTTAAAGCCGTTTCAAAGTTGATGCGTCCCTCAATTTGATTTGGTTCGATTTGTCTCCAGACTTTGGAGCCCAGAAAGGGAAAGCAGGCTGGCCACCAGGACCCTGGCCTGGAGCGCTGGGGCTGAACCTGCAGCTCCCCGGCCGAGCTGGGCACTTTACTGCAGCCCCTTGGAGGGTGCGGCGGCTCCAGCGGTATTTATTGACTGACTCGGGAAGGTGTCATTTTATTTAAGTTGACATTAAAGCTCTAACTTAAAAAAAAAAAAAAAAAGGCACAGCCTGAAAATGCTTTCTTTTCTTTTCCCCAATAGCAGAGCCCGCTAAAAGGGGGAGAAATTCGCTCTTGTCGAAGTTCCCAGCCACTCTGAGAGTGCAAGGGGGAGGACGAAGCGAAATGGTATTCTTGCTCTGTGCCTCTCGACCCTCTACTCTCTGACTTCCTTACGTTGCTTTCCCGCGGAGAGTATTGCAGAGGCAAAGGCAGTTTTCTGCACCTGACTGCTGGTTTCTGCCGCTGGGTTTTGCTGGATCTGCCCAGGGGCGGTTCCTGGGACCCGAATTTATTCCAGGCGAAAACGTACACGAAACAGTTTTTGGCCTCATATCTTTGCTCAGGGAGTCTCCATCTTCTTTCCCCTGTGTCCTCTGAGTGTAAATGAAAAGATGGAAAATTAAACGAGAAAGGCACGTACTATCATGAAAAAAAAGATAGTTTAAAAATAAGGAATCTAGCGGGGAGAAATCATTCTCTAAGAGCCTACATAGAAGAAATCCTGACAGGGCCTACGAGAGCTACAGGATTTGCTCCAGAATGAGTTCTGTAGACAGCGTCCCACGCACAGGCCGATGACTCTCTAAACTCTGGTTCCCGACCCTTAAGACAAGGACAGCTGCGCGGGTTGAACACTTTTCGAGACGATAGACGTCCTGACCTCCTTTGGAAAAAGCACACCTTTCCAAAATCTTGAGAACCCCTCAGGCTTGGGAAGGTTGCAAAAGCTGGTCTAAGAGTTAAGAAGAGAATGGAGAAAGAAGGGAAAGGCTGTCAGAGAAAGGAGAAAGGAAAGATTGTGGCTAGTGAACTGCGAGATCGATTGAGTTCATTTTCCCCCAGCGGCGGGTCCCAGCACTCTCCTCCCCCCGGTTGCGATCACCAGCTACTGGTGTACAGGCGAGAAACTGCCCGGGATCACCAACTGCCAAAGTTGTGTCAAGTTGAGGTAGAAGCGGTGGGTCTGTTTCATTTTAAGGTCCACTTTTGGGAGTCGGTGGAAACAATATAACGCTGATTTTCGTACAATCTTCTAAGAGTGGAAGGAAGGAAGCGATCGCCGCTTACAGACTTGCTCTTAGTTTCTTTGGCCCCCTTCTCTACAGGCCCCACCCTCGTCTAGCCCAGGGAGCCTGCACCTGGATTTGGGCCTCCAGACGCGCTCGCAAGTCTGGGGTACCCGCGAGTGCCCCCCCCCCCCCCCGGCCCCCCGCCCCCCCGCTACGAACGCTGAGGTTCTAACTGCGACGTGACTTTCTGGCTAACGTGAGGGAAGCCCCTTTCCATCCTTCTGGGGTTTCATCGGGTCCTGCCCCGGCCTCCCTCCCCAAAACCCCCGTGGCCTTGGTCGGGGCCACCCGGGACCTGACGCAGGCCGCGCTGCCGCTGACGTCAGGGGCTCCCGGTCGCCCGAACCCAAGCCCTGGCCACAAGGTGCCCGGCGCGGGCATCATTAATTATTAGACGGTAAATGTTGTAAAGAAAGCTCAAGCTATTATTATTCAAGCGGGAGCTAACTATATATATATTTTTATATGTATATAATATGTATTATATATAGTAAGGTTTTGGTTTCTCAAAACATAGTTACTAACTTCGCACCCTCCTGCGTTCCCGTCTGCCCCCTGGGTCCACTCTTTTGTAGATTTGAACTCCTTAGTTTGTAACTGGTTTGGGGGATTCTTGGTGGAAGCGCCAATATTTGTTCATATGGGAACTGCATGGCTACAACTTCCCTGTAGATTCAAGCTTGAGGAGCTTAATCATCTCTATCAACCAAGGGTGTGTGTGTGTGGGGGGGGGGGGGAGCATTGCTTCATTAAGCTTCATAAAGCTTCATAAAGCTGGATCTAGGATGTTCACATCATCCTTTTGTTTGGTCAGATTCTTAGTCCGAGATCTGATACTATTATTGTTGTTGTTGAGTAAAAAGGAGGGGAAAAAGCTCCACCTACACCGATAGGGCCAAGATAAATGAATAGTGTAATTCGGTATCAGGAACAAAACCTTTCATTTGTAACATCAAACGCAGCATTTCTTTTGTTTTTAAAGGAATTACACTATAATGTCTGACTTAAAATAGAATTTTAAGCAGTACTAACTTCTTCAAAATAACACCAGTTCTTGGTTCTAGCTCTAATACATTTTCAAAATCCTTTCCCTGAGGATTACTGCCTAATAAACATAGGGCACAGCAGGGTCATTGTGGTGTGAATTCTCTCTTGGGCTCTTCTCCACAAAAGGAAAAAAAAAAATCATGCCATATATGACGGAATTCCACAGGTGATGTGAGGTGATTTTCTGGAAAAAGAACAAAGTGATATTAGAATTAAACTAAAAACCCATTTGAATTAAGACAATTTTTATGTAAGTGGGAACAATAATCCACAAATTTAAACTTCTTGAATATTATCTTATTTGTCATAAATAACTTTTTTGAAATTCCCTTGTTGAATTAGCTGTTTGAAAGATCCTGCACATAAAAATAAAGCTCCCATGTATCACTGCATAAAACTAGTAAGTAGCATCTCTCAAAAATATAAAATTATCTTCATACTTATGAATATAAAATGTATTTGTCAGTATCCACAGGTCCAGTATGAAAAGTCTCTCTAGTTCTATCTATAGGAGGTAGAAATATCTTGAAAAGCACTTTGAAAGGCAGGTAATTTGTTTACTGTTTCACAGACAGAAAAACAACTGACTGAACTTTAATTTTTCTTTTGGAAGTTTTAGAGCCCTGCAAGCAGCTTTTGATTCAGAACTGTGATGGTGACCTTTTACTCTCAAATTAGTAATTTATTTTTAACCAATCATTATATGGTAAACATTTAACAAATGTATACAGATTCCTCAGAAGTGTGCAATAATTATTTAGAAAATATGAGTAAAAATAGAGCTCATTCTTATACAACTTATAAATATATTTGCAGTATTGAAATCTTTATGAAGGAGAGTTTTAAAAAGTTTAAATGGTCATATTAATAAATGTACAAAATTCCACAAGCATGGATCAATAAAAATTTCCAAGAATTGTGTGTTAAACATATTAGAAAAGAGATGCCTGTGCACAAAAAGAAAAATGAAAAGAAACCTCACTTAGGGAAATGAAAACAAACAAAGGTCCAGGGTCCAACATTTTTTTTCTTTAATGATTATTACCTATTTTTATGGCTTGTTATACCAGACTTTGCATTTAAAATTCCAAAATGTGTGTGAGCTAGAAAAAAAATATTTGGAGTTGAGGACAACAGTTAATTAGTATTCAACAACTTCGGTGCTGTTTCTGTTTTCTGTACCACTACTTTTATATACTATAAATCTTTCCAGAGAGCTCTGCTATTTTTGGTACAACAGGCTGAAATTTATGGACCTAAGATATATTCCAGACCATGTATATAACACCCTGGCTGAGAAAAACCCTAGGATATTCATTAGATTAAAAAAAAAATTCAGCTAGTATTATTTTAGTTCCTGAATCAATAAATATTTACAGATTTAAGGCAATAATTGAATCGAAGGGCCACATTTGAAGGTTAGTGTGTGTGTATATGTGTGTGTGTGTGTGTGTGTGTGTGTATCTTCAAATAAGTGATTTGTACAATTTAGGCAATATCCTATGGAGGTTATGTGATTTTTTGTGCTGCTTCAATCATAATTTCACTTGCTGACCTCATAAAGTCAGTTAATATTCTTGGCTCTTACTTAGCTTTTTCACTTGTGAAATCAGTGCCCTAGATGATACTCACTTAATTTTTATATAGTCCTCAAAGTAGTGATTTCACTTAGTCTTGCTTATGTATTAAAGAAAAAAAAACTTTTAAAGGTAGAATTTTATTTGTGAAAAAAAATGAAATCAGGGAAATCTTCTTAACTGATTTGGATATAAATGAAATAAACTAGTAACTCCTAATTGTAAAACCTCATTGTTAAGGTTTTCTTTTCTGAGAGTCCTGTTTCAGAAATATGATTCTATTAAACAAGGAAGGATACAGGGAACCTATCTCTTTCTCTTTCTTAGTTTGAAAAGGAAATAAAATACATTTCCAGTGTTTTGTTTACACGAATTACAAAAAATATTTTCATAAACCAGGGGCTTAGGAGATGGAAACACTATTAAATCTAATTGTTTAAGGGTGTGGATTTGGGAAGTGTAAACTAAGTTCTGATCATATGCAAATCATGTAAAATATGCTTGCTATATATATTAATGAACTGAAGGCTATACAAATCCTACTATGCAAAGTAACAAGAATAAGAGGAAAACACAATGCTCCTGCACACTCTCCTCGCTAGATCAGTGTGAAGAGCTAAATATATTGAGTATATTATTCAATCCACAGGTTCTGCAGCTGTTGCTTGTTACTTACCTATCAGTTAACTGCACTTGACTAGACCAATTGATTGATTAATTAATTAACCCGACAAACATTAAAGATAAGTATAGTTATTGTTATGGTGACTATGGCATTTCAAAAATCAATTTCAAATGCTTTCTTCCCTCCAGGAATATAATAGGAGAGACATATACAGTTAGTCAAAATATAAAATAAAATATAGTATTTGTCATAAGAGAGGCATAAACAAAATCGATTGGGAAATGTTTAAGTTTTTGATTCTCTTTAGAAGATATTGGGTGTCACTTGCTGATTTAGAAAATCAGAACAAAATATCATATCATGGATTTTTCCTTCTCTTTCCTTCATGCCCTCTTTTGCTCCTTTTCCTCCCCCTTATCTCCCCCTCTTCTCTTCTTCTCTCCCTTGCTCTGGAACCTAAGGTAATATGAAATTTTCAAAAGACCTTTCTCAGGATGGTGGTAATGGTGTTGTGAGCTCGCTGCCTGAATCCTTGCCAGGCCTTTGTCTTTTGGGGGAAGTTTTGTCCAAGTGCCCATCTGTAGTCAGCTAGCCTGGGCTCCCTTCATGGGCTTAAACTTTGTGAATGCTGGGCTCTGGGGCTGGTCAGAGCTTTTCAGCAATCAGGGTGTCCATTTTAATGGTTGAAGTGGGTCAGACCAAGCAGAGACCAAGTTCTGATAACTCTGGGCAAATACCTCAAAAGAGGACACTGATTGGTCACCAGGACATTTCCACTTTGCAAAATTGTACAGGATTTCTCTCTTTTCTATTATTTGTTTCATCTAAATACAGATTCCGTTGTCACTAACAAATAAATCTTTTTCTTATTTTTATGATGGTTCTTTTGTTCATTTTTATTCAGTTTTTAAAATATTTACTATAAAAGTGTCAGCATATGACTAATTTTTCATGAATTTTCGATTTGTTCTGAAATATTAAGCCATGTGTTTTCCCTTTCCCTAAGACTGATGTGATTTTCTCGAAATATTTTCCAAGGAAATTTTATGTCCATTTTATAACATTTGATAGTCACCCTACAAAACCGAGGAATCATTCATGTTTTCTGAAAAGGGTTGCATTCAGTTTCTTTAGAAGCTCTAAGAAGGACTAACTGGTAACTAATCAAAGAATTAGAAATAACTGGTCAGTTTATATATTATTCAGATTCCTGTTTTTTTTTTTTTTTTTCCTTTTGTTGCTGTTCTTTTGGTCGATTGGAAAGTGGCGCAACTCAGATCAGTATGGTTTGTACTTGCTAGCTGTTTGGATGAGTCAGTTCAGGCAAGAGGGGTTGCAAAGTATGTTTTAGGACTTTGTTTTGTCATTTTTCATGTGTTTCTTATCCTTTTTATAAAAAGTTTTCTTTTGAACAATTTCAAACATATACAAAAATAGAATGATGTAATAAATCTCTATTACCCAACTTGAGCATTTATCAACTCATAGTCAATTTAGTTTATATTTCCACCCACTGTTCTCCCCCAGGATTATTTTGAAGCACATCTTAGGCATCATATTATTTAATATGTAAATATTTGTTACTTAACTAATATGTAGTTAATGTTTGCTACAAAGCAGAGTGGCTTTTTTTAAGGCAACTGGTATGTTTTTCTGAAACACTGAGCTTTGGGTTTGAGCTTTGGGTTGCTATTCTTGATCTTTTCAACAGTTTTTCTTCCAATACCAGAGCCTTTATTAGCGCTGGAATCAAGGAGCTCTGTAGTTATCAAGAGGAAAAGAATAATTCAGTTGATGATCATCATAATCAATGAAGACGGAAGCTTCAAGTGGGAAATCTCACAAATTCCAGAGTCTAGTACTCATAATGGAGTGAGAATAATTCACTCAAAAGTTTCTGATTTGGGGAAAATGTGATGACTAGGAATTCCTTTTATTAAAAAAATCATATGAACTTGAACTGGTATGGAAAAATCATCGTACTTGAAAAGCTATCACTTAAATGCATGGAGTTTCAGCTTTACACCACCCAAGGCAATCCCCCAATTATCGATATAATAATAAATATGAATTTATGCACCGTGATTTAAATGTATTATTTCCTTATCTCATTAAGTTATATGAAACCATATATTGTGGTTGATTTTTCAAAAGAGAGTACCAATCTTTTAGAGCTCTATACTAAACTATTTATGGATGAAATGATGTGATGTTTGGAATGGGTGCTTGGGATCATGATAACATTCTCTCTACTTCAGTATATATTTAATTTTTTATTAATAAACTAACAAAAAGAAAAAGATAAAAAGTCAGGAAGAACTTCACTAAAGTATCTATCTACCTATCTATCATCTATCTGCAGATAAGTCAAAAGATTTTCATTCAAAATTGTTTGGACTTTAAAATTAAAAAGGTAAAAGTTTACTTCCTTCATCCTGGACTACCCAAGTGTGTACTTGGAGAAGCCAGTGAACCTCTTTCAACATTGGTTTTTACATATATAAAAATACTTCCTCTGGGTTAAATAAATGCTAATATTTTTCCATGTACCCCTATATATTAGATATCATTTCATAACATCTTGCCAGCAAAAATGTAGCTTAATAATTTAAACTTGCAGTTATTTGAATGTTTGTCATCTAAATGTTCCAACATCTGTTTGTTACTTTCTACTTGTGTTTTTTTTTTTTTTTTTTGTGCATTGATTATGGTAGAACTTCTCAGTATGTGGGGAAAATAATGATAGCTATAGATTTTAAAATGAGATTTTTGCTATAGCATAATTCTGTGCCATCTACTTTTCTGGTGGGAAATATAGGCTCTTGAAGTTCAGGGTTAACTCCCACCTCATTCTTTCTCCTTCCATAACACATCTGCCCTTCAGACTTTATTTCTGGGCCATTCCTGATGGAGGCAGAAAACACAGCATCCTCATAATGTAACTCATTATGGAACTTGGAATTGAATTATAATTTTCAGATTTGAGTTTTTATAGTGGGCCTCTAGTTTTAGCTTATGTTGCCCTTCTCCATTTTTCTAACCAGATCTAGAATATTAGGAATAAGAATAAGTAAGCCCTTCAAAGTGCAAAATTATCTTCCTTTCAACCTGTCCTGCCCATAGATTGGCATTCTGTCATAGTTTTCTTCCATGTTCTGAATATGCTAGATTTTCCTGCCTGGCACCCAAATCTCCCCAAGGATACAAACCAGCCTCGACAGTACCATGAAACTAGGGCATTAGAAGCATTCTAGTTCTTTCCTCCCTGGGGCTAGATCCTAGTCCATACATCTCCAGCATCAGTGGTTCTTATGACAGCACTCAGAAATGATAGCTTTTCTTATCACTGTGTTATGTCTGTTGTAACAGACCTTTGGTACCAAGCCAAGCTGTAGAAGCCATTCATTGAACTGACTAACCATCCCCAGCCCAGTCTTTGCAGTCAGGGAAGTTCTCTCTGGACCAGTGTTTTTCAGAGGACTTGAGTCAGAATCATATTTTTAAAGATTTTATTTATTTGACAGAGAGACTGTGAGAGAGAGAGCATAAATGGGGTGAAGGGCAGAAGGAGATGCAGACTCCCTGCTGAGCAGGGAACCGGATGCAGGGCTCAGTCCTGGGACTCTGGGATCATGACCTGAGCTGAAGGCAGACACTTAACCGACTGAGCCACCCAGGCGCCCCTTGGGTCAGATTCATTTTGGGGATGTTTATACAAATTCATATTCCTGGGCTTCACTTCATGTCTAAGGAATGAGAATGTATGGGTTAGGGTGTTGATTGGGAATCTACATTTTAACAAAGTGAAGTTTAAAAGTCATTGACTAAAGTCCTAGATTGTGCCCTTGGATTTGAATTTTTCTCTGGGCCCAAAGTTTGTTTCCTTTCTCCTGCTTCTATTGCTGTGATTTTAAGCTTACTGGTGCCTGTGATTTCTAGGGTCTGGACTTTCATAGAGATTCCAAAAACGAAAAGCGAACAACAACAACAACCTTGGACAGATTCTTAGCAAACAAGGCTGGTGGTCTCAAACATACTACTTGTCTTGCCACCATTACCCTTACTGTAATCACTGTCTTCTTCTTGATCTAGCATTAGAGTAAGAACATGTACATGATATTAATAATGATAATGTGCATGAGAGTGCCTTTTAAAAACTTAAAAAGCACCTTATAAATGCAATGTATTATTCAACACTCAGTTAATGAACTCATAGTCTATTTGGGGGCACTGTACAACCTGCCTCTTGAACGTAGTACAAAGAAAATGAAGAACATATTTTCTGCTCAGGGGAAGCCCATAATGAGGATAACATGCGCACATAATGTTACAGGAAAACAATTGGAAAGCAACATATCTGATTTATATCCCAAACATACTCTTTAGTGATATAATTCTGAGTGCCCTGGGAGATATAGGATAACTATTTGTTTTTGTACCAACCATTGTATCTGTTGGTGTATCTATGACTCTATATATTCATCTCTATCAAATATCTGCTATTCATCATTCTATTTTTATCTATCTTTATTTATTATTTATTTTTTTTATTTTTACCTATCTTTAAAGTAAATGTGATGTAGTTAGAATGTAAACTCCATGAGGGTAAGCATTTTGATCTGTTTTGACTGACTGTCCTAATGGCTGACTGAATGAAATTAATTAGAAAAGATTTCCAAAAAGTGATGAGTGTAAGGGAGATCTTACAGGTGCCCACCTATTGGTTGGCAATGGTTGTGTAGAGGAAGGACTGCACAACATAATATAAAATTGGCTTAGTGGTGAATGTCTCCATATTTGACATTTCCAGTCTGCCTACTATGGACCAATTCAGTAACCAATGACTTGGGGTGATTGTAACGGTGATTTTTCTGTCCCAGGAGAGGGACTCCGCCCCTCTTAGATCTGAATCTGTTGTGAAGTGGAACTAAATTCTGTTTGTGGATATAAACATGTAAGTTTTTTTGTTTGTTTTGTTAGTTTTGGGGGATTTTGTTGGGATTTTGGAATTGAACATTTTCTTCCTTTAGGAATTGTGTCTGTTTGTATACACAAATACATTGGACAGTAGCATACATTTGCCAAATCTGAATAGTTGTGGTTTAATTGTAGTGAAGCCTCCTTTGCAATTTCATTTTCTAGTCTATATAAGGAAAGGTAGAAAGATTTTCCCTCATGGAAACTAATAAGTGAGGATAGTCAAAGTTGAACAAGCTACTGATTATAAGCAACTTGCACCCAATCAGGATTCTAAATACACCTGGAAATATAATTTGTTAGTCTTTTTTATCTAGATGCTATGTGAAATTTTAATTGTTCAAAAATCATTTACACATATAGCAATTTAGTTTGTTGTCTAATACTGAAGAGCAGTGATACCATGTGTGGGCATATATTTTAAAACCGCAATTTTCAACCTTTCAGTCACTCATTTAACAAATATTTATTAAATGGCTTCTGAGTCTCAGGCCTTCTTCTAAGTTCTGGAGATGCAGTGATAAGTCAAAATTCCTCATGGAGCTTACATTCTAGTGGGGGGTGGGGTGGGTAGTGACAACAGTTAAGATGGAAGGAATACATACAAAAGGGAACTTCAGATAGTCATAAGTGCTATGCTTAAACTAAACCAGTGTAGTGCGATAAGGAGGCCTTGAGGGGTGGAGAGGTTAGTGAAATCAGTGGCCTTTCTGAGGAGCTGAAATTTAAGCTGAGATCTAAATGATGTGAAGGAACCAGTCATGAGAAGGACAAGGGGAAGGGCATACTGACTAAGGAAAGACAAAATCTAAAGGTGCTGGAGTGGGAATTAATTTGGCATGTTAATTAAACTGTTTCTTTACTCTTCTCCACAAGTACTCTTCTCCACCTGTTTTGTGCCAGGTGCAACATATTCTAAGGTGCTAGGGAAATGGTGAGGAACAAAACAGACATCTTGGATTCTAGAGCCCATGGAACCATATTCTAGTGAAAAAGAAAGACAAACAAAAGAAACAGAAAAAGTATCAGAAAATAATAAATGAAATAATACTAAGTGAGATGGAACAGTGTAATAGATGCTGTTTTTGTGGATGCCCTAACTTGAGGGACCAGAAAATGCCTTTCTGAGTCAGTGACTGGTATGGTAAGAGGCTCACACTTGTGTCACATACCCCCTTTGGATATTTCAAATTATGTGTTGGGACATAGCAAAACAGGCTGATGATAATTTGTGACTCTTGTTGGTCTACCTGTAACCCCACCATTTTCTCTTCTGCTAATATGGGAATGCAAGGAACTGTAACAAGTTTATAAAAAAGGAAAAAAAAATAAATTTATGTACTTTATTAGTAATAGCAAATTACATGAAACTCTCCTGACCAAGGATTTGGGATATTCAGGCTGAAAACAGCTGTTTTAATTGATGGGAATGTATGGCAGAATTAAGGAATTTTTGCTGAATAAATATTAGAGAATAGCTTTAACAGTGATGAAACTTAAATAATGAGGGTATGCAAATTAATATAGATTTGAGCAATCCTGCAACAGTAAGAATCAGCCTTGGTCTTAGCCTTCTTATACTTTTTAATTAAAAGCAGTGGATTCACCATTGAGCACATTTTCTTATATTTTATAATTTTTCCAGTGTTGGGATATTGTCTTAGTTGGTATTTAAGTCAAGATTCAAACATCACAGGGAATAGAATTCTATTTAAAGTTGTTCATTTAAAAGAGTGTTTATTGATAGGAAAGAACATGGACAGGAAACGAAGTGTAGTTTCTGCATGTGGGTGGACAATGAAAAGTAGGAGGCCACATGCATCTCTGTCTCTACATATCTGGTCCATCTAGTCTCCTGATTCTCTTTTTTTGCATAAGCTTTCTTTCCTTCGTTATGGTTCCTTTGTCTCTTCCAAAATTCACTTTACATATGGTATTGTTTGACATTGTTCTCAAATTCCACAAGGCCTATAGTTCCAATTTTCACAGTTCTCTGACTGGCTTAGTCTCGCAATGACCAATTTCAATTTCCTAGGAGAGATAATTTGATTTTCCCAGTTTAAATTAGATCTATACACTGGTCCAATCAGCTGTAGCTGGAGCAGGGGTGTACAAGCTAGGGGCTACACAGTATGTACTTGTGATATGTTATGTTATAATTAACAAATAATCAATCTCCCATTATATAAAAATAATGACTATATCACATTTAAAAACTTGAAACAATACTTAAGGATAAAGTGTCATTTTGATAACCTCTTCCACCCACACCACACATATCATGATCCCATTTACCCTCTCCCTACTTATACTCTCTCTAGAGCTAAATGTGGTTTAGAGATATACACACATATACACATTCCATGGAAAATATATAATATTATATAAATTCATTTCTCCATTTAACAAATATTAATTAAAAGCACTGGAGATTTAGCATTGAATAAAATGAACAAAAATTGTTGCCCTCATGGAGTTTACCTTCCAGAGGAGACAGACAGACATGAAAGTAGCTAAATAAGTACTTGTGTTATATGGTACTTGGGAAGATCATGAGTGCTATGCAGAAAAAATAGATCCTGAAGATAATAGGAAATAAGTGGTCAGAGAATAGACCAATTTGAAGGTGACATTTGAGCCAAAACTTATAAGAGGCCATCTAGAGAAAAGACATTATAAGCATAGGGAACAGCAGGTGGCTGCATGTTCAAAGAACATGAAGAAATTCTGTGAGTCTGAAGCAGAATGAACAAGGGGGAGAAGAGTAGGAGAGGTCAGAGTAACTAACGGATTCTGGGAGCTGGGGAGGAGTTGGGACTACTCACTCAGGTTCTTGTTAACAAGTTTAAGGCCTTTACTTTTGTTCTCTGTGAGGCAGAAGACACTGTAAGGTCTTGAGCAAAGTAACTTGATCTGACATATTTTGAGTGGATCATTATGGCTTTGGAGTTGAGACTAGACTGAAGGAGGCTGGCAGCAGTCAGATGTCAGGCTATGACTGTGATTCAGGCAAGAGATCATAGTGATTTGGACAAGAGAGTAGCAAAGAAAGTGGCAAGTTGTCAAGATCTGGATTGATTCTGAAGGTAGAGCCAATAGAGGTTTCTTCTGGATGAGATGTTGACGTGAGAGAAAGAAGTCAAGGTTGACAACAAGTTTGACCTTGAATAATTGGAAAAGGTGCAGGTTTCATTAACTGTGATAAAGAAGATTGTGGAAGGGGAAGTTTTTTAGGGTGTGTGTGTTGGGGGGTGGAAATCAAGAACTCAGTTTTGGGAATGTTAGGTTAAATATGCCTTTAGACTTTTGTGTGGGGGCACCTGGGTGGCTCAGTTGATTAAGCGTCTGCCTTCAGATCTGGTCATGATCCCAGAGTCCCAGGATCGAGCCCCGCGTAGGGCTCCCTGCTCAGCAGGGAGCTTACTTCTCCCTCTGCCCCTCACCCTGTTTGTGCTCTCTCTCACTCTCTCTCTCTCAAATAAATAAAAATCGTAAAAAAAGAAAAAAGTAGACATTTGTGTGGAGTGGCTGAGTAGGCAGTTGGATTGGAGTAACAGCATAGTGATGGTATTTAAAGCCTTGAGACTGAATGAGACCACCAAAAAAAAAAAGAAGTTAAAGAAAGAAGGAAGAGGCAAGTTGGCCTCTCCAAAATTTAGAAGATGTAGAGATATGGAATAACTAGCAAAGGAGATAGAGAAGCATTGAGTGAGAGAGGACACCAGGAGAGGTGGTGTCCCAAAAGCCATGTGAAGAAAGTGTTTCAAGAAGGAAGGCTGTAATAAGTTGTGTCAAATATAATGGCAGGTCAAGTCAGATGGGGACAGAGAAGTGACCATTTAATTCAGTATCAGAAGCTATTAGTGATTTGACATGAACACTCAGGGGGTTTGTGATGGTAGAGATAACTATCTCTTCAGAGTGGTTTTGAAGGAGACAATAGGAGGAGAGGTATATAATATATATATTATAATGGGTATATAGGTGAATGAAATGGTAATATTATGTATTTGGCAACTTTTTTATGGAGCAATATGTGCTAGGGATTCATACTCTTCTTTGTAGCTCTAGATCTTTTCTCCTAATCATTGCATAATTTTTGACTATATGAATGACCACAAAGTGTTTAAGATAGTTCCCTAAATAGGTCTTAACTCTTTCATTTTAGTGCCAAGAATATCAATAATCCCTACTCTAAAACACTGATACAGATGAAATGTTCAGTGGAAATTCATAGATAGTAGGAGAGGCCAAACCATGTAGGGACAAGAGTTGACATAAGCCTGGCTGCAGTGGGGATTTCATAATGGAAACCAGGAGGAAATAAAATCCCCCAAACTGTTCTCTGATAACTCTCTTCCTTGGAGTAGGGCCAACACTAAGCAAGCAAACACAGTTTTTTGTTTCACAAGAGATACCAGTGACGGCCATCGGTAATTTTACCAGTAATATTTTTTTCAAAACATGGAAGTTTGTATAAGTTGATTATGAAACTAACTATAGCTCTCCATTATTCTTTGTGACAAGGAGTGGAAGCATTTTTAGTTGTCGTTTGGGTACCAATCTTTAGGCTGAACATTCTTGCTTTCTGATGCTATTCTCTCTACTCTCAAAACAACTCATCCTGTTTTGGAATGCTTTGTAGCTAGAAACCCCTTTTAGTTCCAACTCTCTCTTATGAAGACAGGAGCTGTTTCTTCCCAACCTCCCACATTGCACAGCTGTTTATGAGGCTTGTAATTAATGAAGATTTGCTAATAATCACACACGCAGTGATGTTCTGGGCTTGTTGAAAGAAATAGGGTGGGCAACAGTCATTGGGCTGGGGCCTGTAACTGTGCATTTCATCAGTGGGCTGTCGATTGGCTTTTGTCTTTTTTAGTAAGAGAATTTCTGGGAGTCCTATTCACATAGTTCTGGCTGAATTACTTCGGGAAATAGGAAATGATCTGAAAGAAGAAATGTTAAAGAGGAATTTTCTAAATAGAATTAACTTCGGGGCACCTGGGTGGCTCAGTCGTTAAGCATCTGCCTTCAGCTTCTCCCTCTCCCACTCCCCCTGCTTGTGTTCTCTCTCTTGCTGTCTCTCTCTCTGTCAAATAAATAAATAAAATCTTAAAATAAATAAATAAATAAATAAATAAATAAATAGAATTAACTTCTTCTGTTAGGTTTATTTAAAAGTCTACAAATCTTGGGGCACCTGGATGGCTCAGTTAGTTAAGCTTGAGCTGACTCTTGATTTCAGTTCAGGTCTTAATCTCAGGGTCTTAAGTTCAGGCCCTGCAGTGGGCTCTGCGCTGGGTGTGGAGCCTACTTAAAAAAAAAAAAAAAGTCTACAAATCTTCAGGAATTTCCAGATTAATTGTCTGGGTTTGTTGATTTCTATTTTCAGTTGCTTTTAAAATGACAGATTTTGCAGGCAACCTCACTTTCATTGTTCTAATGAAGGGAGCTTGATCTAGTCCAAAAGTTGAAAAGTCAAGTATCTTGTAGGAGCCAAAGAAGAAACCAAGCAAAAAGCAGCTCAGAATTAGAAATCACTAGGGAGAAGTGAGGACTGTGGTGGACTTGTTGCCACATGAGAATGTCTTCCTTGTCTTAACACTCCTCAAGTTTTTCAGGAGAAGTTAGAAATCTCGATTTTTACATGACATCTTTCAGCTTAGAAATATTGGCAATGAACTCAAAGTTTTAAGAAAAGCAATCTGTAACCCAATACATTGCAGGCCAAAGCAAACACATCTGCAGGCTGGATCCAACCCCAGGCCACCAGTTTGCAACTTCTGGTCCAGAAGGATCAGTGGCTAGGCAAGGCTTTGGGACAGAAACTTAAAAAAAAAGTGGTTGCTAATGATCCAAATGTTCGCAGTTACAAGTTGTTCTCTCTTTTTTGTTTTTGTAGCAAATTTTAAATCACATTAGCCTGATATTTGAAACCTGCTGGTTCAAAGTAGAGTGATCATATATCTTGGACTGCCCAAGACAGCACTAGCTTAGGCCTGTAGCAGTTATAATTATTAATGCTATGTTTTTTCATACCCAACATTATATGGACAACTCAAGTGTCTCTTTTGTCCCCACACCTCATTTTTCACTTATTCCTTCTTCTTCTTTTTTAAGTAGGCTCCACACTCAACGTGGGGCTCAAACTCACAACCCTGAGATCAAGAGTCGCTTGTTCTTCTGACTGAGCCACCCAGGCTTCCCTCACTTATTTTTTAATTTGTTTCTTTTTACAAAAGCTATCGTGGTGCATTTTAAATATATACAAAAACTAGACAAATATTATCATAAACCTCCATGTAGCCATCGTCCAGTTTCAGCACTTATCAACTAATGGCCACATGTTTCTTCCATACCCTCACCTGCTTCCTATTCCTGTATTATTTTGAAGAAAATTCCAGATTTCATATCATTTCATCCATAATTTCTTATGCCCTTTACGTCAGTGTTATTTAAGTACCAGTCTACCACTAAACATTTAGATTATAACCCATTTTGTTTTAAATTGTCCTTACTTTTTCCCAATACCTTGACTTCTTTGTAGCCTTTCTTTCTCCACTGTCCACCATGAGTCTGTCCTTTTGTCCCTGAGTACTAGTACTAAGATACTTCATTAGCATTTCTCAAAAACTTTTCAAGAGTCATTGAATATTTATTGCTGCTTAGAAGGATAGCCAATATTTATGTCTAAAATTAATTTATTCTTATATTTATTATTAAAAATAAAAGATAATTTTGAAACTTATTTTTTTCTAGTCCTTCAACCTCATCCATCTTTTCAAATGTTGACTTGCTCTGCCCTGAATGATTTTTGGTAAATTTATCTCATTGCCTTGTTACAAAGAAGATGCTTGCCAGATTCCAGTTCTATGAAGATCTCTGTTGTCTATTATAGACTAATCTTGGGGCCTAATTTCAAGATTTGTTTGACATTTTTGGTGGAAAATGTGTATTCTGGTAACTATGTCCTTTGAAAAATTTCATGAATTGCAAATAATAAGAGAGAGAGTAGGCATGATTGTTAAACTTTGACAACTTTATTAAAGACTCAAAATACTTTTATTATATTAGAATTTTTTTATAGTTTAAATATTTTGGATTAATACTTATGAATGCACCTTATATAATTCACATACATATAATTTGATAATATAAATAATTGATTCCTCGAACATGCTTGTTTTGTTAATTTGCATTTCATATTTGGAAACCTTGAATAAAAATGCATTACATTTTTACTCCTTTTTGCCTTCCTTCTGTGTTCTATCTATATTTTTCTTTTCTTTGTTTATTTATTTATTGTTATTATTTTTGGTTATCAAATGATCCTTTATTGAAATATTTTCCTTTGTGGGGTATCTGGGTGGCTGAGTTGGTTAAGCCTCCAACTCTTGATTTTGGCTCAGGTCATGATCTCAGGGTTGTAAGATCCAGTCCCTGTCGGGCTCCACACTCAGCGGGGAGTCTGCTACTCTCCCTCTCCTTCTGCCCTCCCTCCCTCTCATGCACACTCTCATAAATAAATAAATAAATAAATAAATAAATAAATAAATAGATCTTAAAAAATATATATTTTCCCTTGTAGTTCTTAACCAGCTGGGCATTCCACTGCACCACTATTGATGTCATCTATGATGTCATGAAGGTGTTGGCCATCAACACTGCAGCCCACAGACTGGGCAGTCCCCAGGATCTCTTTAATAGTTCCAGATAGTTCTTTGGCTAAAGATCGGTGCCCCATCTGTCCAGCAATGTTGGCAATCTTATCAAAACTGACATTTCTACTGTGCTTAATGTTTTCCTGCTTCTTTCTGTCTCTTGGCAATTCCTTGAGGGCTTTGATAATCAGGGCAGAGAGAGGAAGGTACCACTTCAATCTGGGCCTGTCTGTTCTGAATGGTCAGTTTCACTGCAATCCTCAGATCCTTCCAATCATCAGTTGCCTTGGCGATGTCATCACCAACCTTTTTCGGAGATAGACTCAGGGGACTGATCCTCAGGACTAAGGCAGACATGGCACCCACATCCCCACTGGTCACCTCAAGTATACGAATTTGGTCTTGTTGGGGTCCCACTTAAGTGGAATGGTGGAGGTGGCTGGTGTCAGATGAACCCGGATTCAGGATGACCGAAGACAGTTGTGCCTTCCTCTCCTCTGAGCCAAAAACCAAACCAAAAGCCTATGATTTTTTAAATAACATGCTAACATTTTCTCTTTGAGTTTTATATTTTTAAATTTTTTTGTATGTTGGTAATCCCAAGCTGCATTTTTTAAGGGGGGAGGGGCAGAAGGAGAGGAGGGAGAAACTCTTAAGCAGGCTCCACACCCAGCATAGAGCCCCATGAGGACTCCATCTCAGGACCCTGAGATCATGACCCTGAGCCGAAATCGAGAGTCAGAGGCTTAATGGACTGAGCTACCCAGGCATCCCCCATCTGCATTATTTTCCCATATTCAATCTTTATGTGTGGAGTACCAGTTGCTCTACATTCTCATATGGCACATAATTATTCTTATTTTCTTACTTAATATAATTTTTTAAATGCTTTGTTGTCTTCATAGTTAATCTTTATATTTTGAAGTATATATAATAAATATATATTTAATTGAAAAGATGTTAGAAGGTAAAGGAATTATTCTTTTTCTATTATTTATACAAGTATCTGTAGCCTTACTGTACATACAAATTTTCTGATTAGAACTGGGTGGGCCTGGGTTAAATTTAGAAACACGTAAAGATTTTGGGACGCCTGGGTGGCTCAGTCAGTTAAGCATCTGACTATTGATTTCGGCTTGGGTCATGATCTCAGGGTTGTGAGACTGAGCCTCATGTAGGGCTCTTCACTGGGCATGGAGCCTGCTTAAGATTCTCTATCCCTTTCCCTCCTCTCCCCCTCTCTAAAAAACAAAAAACAAGTAAAGATTTTGCTTTAAATCTCCTCTTTCCTTTTGAAGTCTATCTCTGCTTTCTGTGCCTTATCATTCCAAGATGGCCTGTCATTATAGAGGTCACACCTCTACCTTAGTTTCTCATCACGTTTTTTATACCTTAAACTTCTGATTTTTTTTTAAAAGATTTTATTTATTTATTTGACAGAGAAAGAGAGAGAGCACAAGTGGGGGGAGTGGCAGGTGGAGGGAGAGGGAGAAGCAGGCTCCCTGCAGAGCAGGGGGAGCCCGATGTGGGACTCAATTCCAGGACCCCACGATCATGATCTGAGCCAAAGGCAGTTGCTTAACCACCTGAGCCACCCAGGTGCCCCAAACTTCTGATTTTGTATTTAACGTGGTAATGCCTTCTGTGGTAGAGCTTGCCAGTCAAATATATAAATGCTTCTTAATCATGCCTTGTTTGAAGACTTATTCCTTCTACTGATAAGGTTAGCTCTGATAATATATTTTGTTGTTTCTAGGTTTTCTTTGACTTTTGCAGATATCTAATTTCCATCCTGCAAAGAGTACATGAGAGGGCAAAGCATGGTGTGTGTTTATACGTGTGTATATGAATGTGTGTACCAACATGTGTTTTATTGCCCTGAAAGAACAGGTATCTCACTCCAATAGCTTCACAGTATTATGGAATAGGATGAGTTGGGGAGGAGTTTCCAACTTTTCCAACTAAGTTCTATAGTCCTTGTAAATCCCCTTCTTTGCCTGGCTGGGTAGACAAAGTGTAAGCCTGAAGTGCTTCACTGCCCGAGTGACCTTTCATTCTCCCAGGTGGCTGGGATTAGATACTGCAGTCCTCAAACACTCAATCACAGTTCTTAGTCACAGACTAGGTCACAGCCAAGCAGTCAGCCTCAGGGGATGGTCATGTTCAAGTTCAGCTCATTAGTATCGACTCAGGCCATGTCTTTTGTTTCTGTTCTCACGATTATGTCAGGAACATGCAGAATTTAGGCTGCTTTAAAAAATTTAATCACCCCTCCTCAAGTTTTTGACTGTGAAGCAGCTACAGAGGAATGGGCTTTGCAGTAAAACAGACCCATCTGTGTGCAGGTATTTCCTTCCTTTTTTCTCTTTTTTTCATTTGTTTAATTTATCACTGGAAAGGATATAAAAGAGCATGATAAAATTTCAAAAAATTTAAGAGTATGCAATGGAAAGTAAGTAGTCCCTTTCATGTCTCTAAACTCCTTTCCCAAAGACAGCCATAGCTAGCATTTTATGTATCCCTTCATAAATTTTCTATTAATAATCAAACATGTATTTATACCCCTTAATTTAAACTCTTCTAAAGAGCTCAGGTGTTTCTGGCATATTTTCACTTAAAATGTGCCTTGAATGTTGTTCCTGAACAGCACATAGAGATCTACTTAATCTTTTTAAAAGACTATATTTAGTTACATAGTGTTCTATTGTATGCCTGTAAATACTATATTGAACTCATCCTCTATGGAGGGACCTTAAGTTATTTCCAGTTAAAAATATTTAAAAAAAAATTAAAGATGGTACTACAGTGAACATTCAAAGAGATATATGAGGGTAATTATTGGAGACATCCTTAAAGTGGATTACTGTGTCTAAGCATTTAAATTTTGATAGTTGTTGTCAAGTAGTCCTTCAGTGAAGGTGTATCAACTTACTTTCCCACTAACATTTGAAAGTGCCTGCTTTCAGACTATATACTGTTAAACTTTTTGATCTTTGCCTACAAATTCAATTTTCTTCAATAAATAGGAAGCAAATAATCTCTCTTCTTTTCTCCATTTCTCTGCCATCTTTAATTTTCTTGTTTTTATCACAAAATTGGATATTTAAGGTTATAACTTATTAGGGTTAATCATAAATTTCAAATATTAACTATGTAATCACTCCTTATAAGGGAGAAAGAGGTGTTTCTCTGGGCCTACATTCAATTTCCATGCTTCAGTCCCTCTTTGCTTTAACTCTGCCCACATGCTGATATGTGGCAGTGTTAATGGGACATTCTGCTTTTTTGGATCTCATGTAGAATGTACATCCAACTCATTTACCACAAAATTAAAAAAAATGAAGAGAGTGAATACAGCCATTAGAGTTGTGAATAATTTGAGTTAAATGTAAATGCAGAAAGAAAATAAGAAAACTACTATTAAGTACACCTTGCCCTCCTCAATGGAATACAATACAGATTTACAATGTTAATTATTTCCACCACCTATCTATTTAAAAGCTGTAAGATTGAAATATGAATATGTCGGGTATTTAAATACTTATTAAAAACCTGTACTTTATTAAAATATCATTATGCATATTTTAAAGTTAAAACTCTGCACTCTGTAGATGTAGAGGTAAAATTCCCATTTATTGTCCGCTGAATGTGAGGGAAATTGGATTTGTCAGGAAGCTGATTGATATCTCGAAGTGTTTTGTTTTCAGTGACTGGCACTGCCTAGTTACAACCATCTATCATCTAACAGGTAATTAGTCAGATTTCTCATCATGAGCCTTCAATCCTGCTGTTTTATTATTGAAATACCACAAACCAGTAGGCAATTTGAATGCAGATAAAATTCTCTGTCATGGTCTTAAGGACAAAGACAACATTTTGCAATTCAGCAGTAGTGATTTTGAATAAAAGTCCCCGAAATGTAAGTTTGGGTCTTATAAGAAAATAAATATAAAAAATTTAATTTGATACCACATTTGTCCTTTACAGTAACAACTGAGACATTTGTTGTTTACAAAGCAATCCAGTGTTCTAATATGAACTTACTTTATTATAATAATTTATAAGTAGAAAGTTAAGTGAAAGAACGTTGATAGCATGAAAAATAAAGTTAGACAAAATAAATGAACTAAGTCTTGAATAGCTTTCATTCATTTTTCAAACTATTTTAAGATGGTGGATAAAAGTAGTCTGTAATTAGTAGTAGCTAATAATATGAGAAGTTTACTCCTTTCAATTATTTTTCATAAGAAAGTTTAGAAATTAAAATAATTAGAAATTTTAAAGATGAATTATTTGATCACTCTTACACATGCTTTGTAGTAAACAAACTTGCTTCTGAAGTTGATGCTAAGATACTTTGGGGGCCTTCTATGATTTATAGATTTCAGGCAACTGATTTTACATTACTGGTATTCCAACAAGATTGATTATTTCATACCATTTAATATTATTTTCTTGACTTAATTAAAAATCATTTGGGGGCAGAAGGAGCTGCACTGGGTCATGAGGAGTGGCCCATTATATACTTTCAAGTTGGGAGGGGGTTAGGGATAGTGTAAATCCCTAAGGAATTTTGGAAGCAAGGTTTCCAGGACCTTGAGGGGGCTAGCTATTGTTAGGGAAAGGTCATTTATTAGTGTCTAATAAAACCTTAGTCATGAGACCCTTCAGATGTCTATTGGTGGGTCATATGCTTGGGGGATGATTGCCAACATGTATCTTGGGGGGTAGAGATAAAGGAAGTTTCCAAAGGAATTTTTATATGTTAAAAGACTCACAGGATCCTGGGGGTCAGGCTAAGATTGCCTTTTACCCTGAGCAAGATATTAACATAGAGGCAGCTGAGTTCCTAGAGGAGTATCATTCTGCCTCTTTCAAGAACTTGTCAATGGGCTGTAAGTAGTAAGGAAGTTTAATTTTTCTTTTGCCTTTGTTTCCCACATCATCTCCCCCCCAACTTTTTGTGTGGGACTAAATGTCTACATGCTTTCTCAAACCTTAGTTAAATAATAATTTTCTTTGCTCCACAAAGTATTGTATATATTGCACATGTACATTAAAATTATCCAGATCAAGGGAGCCTGGGTGGCTCAGTCGGTTAAACATCCGACTCTTGATTTCGGCTCAGGTCATAATCTCAGGGTTGTAAGATCAAAACCTGTGTAGGCCTCTGTGCTCAGCGTGGTGTCTGCTGGAGATTCTCTCTCTCCCTCTCCCTCTGCCCCTTCCCCCTGCATGCTCTCTCTCTCTCTCTCTCTCTCTCAATCTCTCAAATAAATAAATAAATCTTTAAAAAAAATTAACCAGATCAAACAATGTTTTAATTCAGTTATATAGTCACGTCTTCTGGTGTGTAATAGATTTTACCAGAAAGACAATTTTTACATAATTAATTTTGATTTTAAAATATAAACTAAACCTTAGTTTTGTGTGAGGATTGAACACATACTTTAGAAACATAATCCATAATATGGGCATTCAACAATTCCTATGTAATAGGTAGAAAATAATATCAAATATTATAAAATTGCTTATACTTGTTTAAAATATGGCATTGTAAATTTTTCTTGTAGTATCTTTATTAAAAATAGGTCAATGTACACACTTATCTTTTTGTTTCTTTAAACAGCATAAGCTTTGGTTCTACCATGAACATTTCATAAGATCTTTTCATATGAAAACAAATACCAATTCATAAGCCATGATTGCTTACATTATCTTTTTAAGATATTTTTTAATTTTTAATTTTTTAAAATAATCTCTACACCCAATGTGGGCCTTGAATTCACAACCCTGAGATCAAGAGTCGCGAGCTCCACCGATTGAGCCAGCCAGGCACCCTGCTTACACTATCTTAATGCACTAATATAAAAAATACTCTTACAGGTATTACACATGGAGAATAAAAAGTTAAGAGAATAATTAAAGTATTAAATAAGTGATCTGGTTAAGCAGACAAATAGAATATTACATACACTGCTGCTCAAAGTAGATAAAACATGTGATAAGGTTTCCAGACCTGGATAAGAAGATCACAATCTCTATTATCACATAAAATCCAAAGCTGCTAGTTCCCTGAGAATTTTATTTAGATAATATTTATGCAACACTGAATAAACACAAATTGAAACCTTAAGTTAAACTTCTAGGCTCTTATAGGCATCAAGATAGAGCACACACACCCTGCTGACTTGGCTCTTGGCACCTAAGCATATTGGATTTTATTTCTATTTGTGAGTGAATGGAAATTTTAGGTGCTTCTATTGACTACTTGACTACACTGTGGTATAATAAAAATAGGTAATAACAAGGGAGATTTGTTGCAAGGCAGGTTCACTTTTTCATTTAATCCTCCCATGAGAAAGGTCCTGCCATCATCCCCATTTGGTGGATGGGATACTGAGGCTGAGAGAGATTAAATGCTTTGTCAGATTTCATATAGCTAGTAGAGTGGTGGAGTGGTGGGGATGGAATTTGGACCTAGGTACTTCAATATGGATCTTAGGCCCTTTGTCTCTGTTTGCTAGTACCAAAGCAGAATATGGCTCACATTCTAAGCACTGCCCTGTTCACTCATTCTAGAGAGACCTTGTCCATAATAGTCTTCATCTGGGGGCGCTGTAGAGTGACATATGGAGTCACCATCTTTGGTATCTCCTGACAGCTACCATGTACTGGTCTTACTCCTATAGATTTTCTTTGGTCGGCACAATTTTTTTTCCATCCATTACCTTCATCTGAAGCTGAAGTCCAAAGAGATGAAAGGACCAGTAGAAGATTATACAACTGTTAAATGGTAGTGTTAGGTAATTCATCGCAAGAAACACAAATCATTTTTTTTTACACACTCAAGTATATTTTATTTGCAGCATATGGGAGAAATATAGTATAATGGAAAAAAGCATCAATTTTGGAATCAGAAAGACCTGGGTTAAAAATCTAAATTCTACCAGTTACTAGGAGGTGTGTACGTGAGTGAATTACTCAACCACTCTAAACCTGTTTTCATATCTATAAAGTGGGGACTGATAAGAATATCTGTTCTAGTTATTCTGTGTGTCTGGTGTGTGCAGGTGTCGGACAACACCCTCTCCTCTCATATGCTCCTGTTTCCTCCCATTTGAAAGCTACATGAACTCTTCTGGCTCATATTTCACTAAGTTGAAACATAGCACTAAAACAATAAGAAGTTTTATTTTGAGTTCTTTGATTTAGTTTAACTAGGGTGAATGGTAGCCAGTAAAGTCTTTATTCTCATGTACAGTTCACTGAATCAATTGACTATTATTCATGAGCTTTTGGGAAGATATCAGTTGGCTGATATTCATGAGCTTTGGGGAAGATACGTAATAATACCAAGACTTTAAACAACAAAATAGGGCTGGAGGAAACATCTGGAGGTGATGGATATGTTTATGGCATTGAAAATGGTGATGATTTCATGGGTGTATACTTTTCTCCAAACTCACCAAATTGTATACATTAGATATGTATAGCTTTTTATATATCAATCATACCCCAATAAAGTGGGTAAAAAATGATTTTTTAACCATACACCTGTAAGAATGATGGGTAGTACATCAGGATATAATTCTATAATGCTTGATCCTACTATACTTTTCTTAGTATTTCTTAATAACTATATTCCTTAAGGTATGCTTGGTGGATGGATTAAATTAGAATCACTGGAGGTGCTGAATAAATATTCAGATTCCTGGACCCTCCTTTGGAACTATTGAATCAGAATCTCTGAAGGAGAGGACCAAGAATCCACAATATTCCAGGAAGTATATTATTGTATTGATTGACTGACTTATCTCTGTCTACATCCCACCAGCATCTAGGAATAGACTAATATTCTAGGTTCTGAGAGCACATTGTATAGTGCAAATGCCAGATACACAAACAAATTACAAAACAACATGATAAAGGTTAAAGCAGAGGTATATAAAAGTACGCTATAAAAGCACACTTAATAATGGCTAATTAAGCCAGCCAGGTAAATCAGAGGAGATTGCTTATGTCTCCACCATGGCAGTTGAGTTGGGTTTTGAAGGATGGGTAGAATTTCACCAGGGAGAGAATGGGATTTGAAGACAAAGAGGATATTATAAGCAAAAGGAACAATAGATTAAAAGACACAAATATTTGAGGTGAATTTTAAAGGAGTACTTTTACATATTATTCTTAGAAATATAAGTTATTTCATATTTTTTTTGGAGGGCAGGTGGGCAGTAAATTTTAAGATGATTTTGTTCGACCCGGCATTTCCACTGCTTAATATCTACTCTAGGAAGACATGCACAGATGTTCACATTACAGAAGACAATTTAAATGTCACTCATCAAGAAATGGGCAAATAAATCATAGGGCCTTGATTTATTTATTTACCAAATATTTACTGATACTTATTATTGATATTTATGAGTAGTTATGTGCCAGGCACTATCTAGGTACTAGAGATAAAGCATTGAACAAACAGACAAAAATATATACCTTCATGGGGCTTATAGTAGGGAGAAATAGGCAAGAAACACAAATTTAAAAACTAAAGTATTGGGAAAGATTGCTATAAGTGTCATGGAGAAAAAGCAGGGAATGAGATAGGAAGCTCAGGGTGAGAGTTGGGACATGGGAAGGATGGTTTGTAATTTTATTTTATTTTATTATTTTTATTTTTATTTTTTTTTAAAGATTTTATTTATTTCTTTGACAGAGCGAGAGACAGCGAGAGAGGGAACACAAGCAGGGGGAGTGGGAGAGGGAGAAGCAGGCTTCCCGCTGAGCAGGGAGCCCGATGCGGGGTTTGATCCCAGGACCCTGGGACCATGACCTGAGCCGAAGGCAGACGCTTAACAACTGAGCCACCTAGGTGCCCCTAATTTTATTATTTTTAAAAAATATTTTATTTATTTTAATCCCAGGACCCTGAGATCATGACCTGGGTGGAAGGCAAACAAACGCTTAACCAGCTGAGCCACCCAGGTGCCCGGTTTGTAATTTTAAATAGTGTGATCAGAGGGTTCTACTAAGTGTAAAAACCCTGCAGTGAGAGCATGCCTGACAGTTCATGGAATAGCAAGGAGGCCATGTAACTCTCATGGAAGAGAGTACTTGAGGAAAGACTAGTAGGAAGTGAGGTCAGAAGTGGGGGTGCTTTTGTAGGTACGGCCTGTAGCTATTGTAAGGACTCTCTGTCTTTGACTCTGAATGATGGGGAGCCATGGCAGGGTTTTAAGTAGAATAGTGAGATGGTCTGCTGTATTTTTTTTTTTTAAGACTTTATTTATTTATTTGAGGGAAAGAGAGAGAGAGCAGGGGGAGGGGCCGAGGGGGTGGGAGAGAGAGAATCTTTTTTTTTTTTTTTTAAGATTTTATTTATTTATTTGACAGAGAGAGACACAGCGAGAGAGGGAACACAAGCAGGGGGAGTGGGAGAGGGAGAAGCAGGCTCCCCGCAGAGCAGGGAGCCTGATGCGGGACTCGATCCCAGGACCCTGGGATCATGACCTGAGCTGAAGGCAGTCGCTTAACCAACTGAGCCACCCAGGCACCCGAGAGAGAGAATCTTAAACAGGCTCCATACCTAGTGTGAAGCAGATGCAGGGCTCAATCTCATGACCCTGAGATCATGACCTGAGCTAGAACCAAGAGTCAGACACTTAACCGACCCAGCCAGCCAGGCACCCCAGGTCTGTTGTATGTTTTAATAGAATCTTGTTAATGCTGTATGGAGAACAGACTAAAGGAGGCAAGGGTGGAAGCAGGGAAATCAGTTTGGAGGCTATTATAATCATCTAAGTGAGAATGATTGTAGCTGTGACCAGAGTTGGGGTTGTTGATGTAGTGAGAAGAGTTTGGATATGTGTGTGTAGGGAAGATAGGGCCACTAGAATTTCCTGATAGACAGGGTATGGGGTGAGAGACACAGGAATGAGTCTGGGAGAATTCCAAGGGCTTTAGCCTGGTCAGCTAGAAGGAGAGTAGGAGGACTGGCTGGGCTGGAGGAAGGTCAGCAGTACAGGTTTTGACACGCTAGCTTTGAGATGTCTGTTAGACATCCTGTTAGGGATGGGGAGCGGGCAGTTCTATATGTGAGTTGCAATTTAGTGGTGAGGTACAGCTCAGAGACCTACATCTGAGAGCTACGTATGAATGGTATTTAAAGTCATGAGATGGAGGAGATCCCCAGAGATTCCAGAATTTGGGATAATATTCAGAAATTAAGAAAAATAAGGAAAACAATAGCATCTGATAATAGTAAGCCAACACACATAGAGTTTATGCCATGTATCAAGAACTGTTCTAAAGGATTTGCATTTTAAACCTCACAAAACCTTACAAGGGAGGTAGTATTATTATTTCAATCTGCCAGATGGGAAAATTGAGGCAGAGAGGAGGTTAAGTAACTTGTCTGAGGTCACTGATAAAGGGGCAGAGTTGGGATTTGACTCTATGCTTTTCTTAACCACAAAAAGGATTAAGTAAAAAATACATTGCAGAATTATGTTATCATCGTGATATAAATATGAAAGCCTCAAATACCATCATTTATTTCTCCATATGAATGTCTATGAAAATAATTGCTGAGGAAAGATCTGGATGTATGCACTTCAACCAGGAATTAAAGATTTGGGCAGCCAAGGAGATACCAAATTCATAAGCAGTGTAATAGTTATATATTTGGGGAAATAAAGAACCAGTTGGATATGCCCCAGCTTTCTGATATTTAAATAGCATTTATTCCTACCTTGTTTATCGTTCTTGAACCTAAGTAGATTCTTACTTCAATAGGCTTTTTGGACATAATTTAGAAAAATAATGCTGAAGGATATTGATTTAGATCAGAAACTGTTAGACCAATAAGTCTCATATTTCTTATATAATTTTACTACAGGAAAATTCCATAACAGCAAGATTTGTCATGGCTTTAGCCTGTATAAGTTAGGGTATCATCACTTGCTACCTACCCACTAATTTGGATTGGTAATACCTGCGTAAGTTATAAAGAATTTTCACAAATGGATTTTTGGATTTCACTCCAATAGGCTCTATTATGCTAATATTTAAAATGTCTTTTGAAGGGAAATACTAATTCAATCAAAGGATACTCTACTGCTTAAAAAACTTGCCCATGCAAATATCCTTGATTATTAATTCATTGAATCATAAATAAAATATAAGTTAAATTAATTTTGACTTTGCATTCAGTTTCATCTTAAGGCCACATTCTGCCCTTTTGCATACCAGCTGATGTCCCTGGGAAAGGTTTGCAGCTGTTTCCATAACCAGTGCTATAATGACTCACCTGCCAGACCTGCACGGCACTCCTTGTGAGAGCCCGATGGCAGGATATTGATTTCTTTAAAGGCTATTAACATTCTCAATGATGAGGGTGTGAAGGATAAAGCAAAGGGAGATGGGAAGAAAAACCTTAGAAACATTCAGATAAGTCTTCAAAATGGAAGTGCAGAGAGAATTTAATCGGCTAGTTATCTGACCTCTACACCTTTGCAGAATACAAGCCTATCTGAAAATTCACTTCGTAATAAAGTTTCCATGATATTTGGCACCTTCTGCTTCAGGCTAGAAATGCTGGGTACAGTTTTTCACTACCATTTTCTTTCTAGTAAGAGTTTTGTCATAAAATTCTTCATGAATATCCTTATATTTGGAAGGAAAGATGATTAAAGCTTGTTTCAGCACATGGACATGACACTGTTTGGTTATCATCCAGCCATTTCTAAATTGATGAATAAGGCAAACATTTATTTAACATGGATGCTAAGCACTCGGCTAGATGCTCATAGGCAAAAGGGAGTTCTCAGAGGGGAGAAACAGGACATGCGTGGCTATACACTATAAATGGGATAAGTATTGCTCTAGCATGAACTATCATGGAAAACGGTCGTGATAACTAACTCTCCTTTGTGCAGGGAGCACAGTTAGAAAATGGAGCTGACATTTGAGCTGAGCTTTGAGCCCATAGAGGTTTTAAGTCTGAGTATGATCAGAGCTGTGTAGGATAGCTACGGATGTAGCCCTCTGTGTGGGCAAGATGGCTGTCATTGGTGTGTTGAGGAGGAATGGAGTGGTTGAGAGATTGAAGCATGTGACTATTGTAATGCTGTAGTTAAGAGGTGCTATGGGGCTGGATTTGGGTCATGTAGGGGAAGGAAGGCATGAATAGCAAAAGATTTTGGAGATGCATCTCACGGGACATGGTAAACAGTTGAGAGTGGTGGTTGAGGGAGGAAAGAAAGCAGAGAAGGAAGAACCAAGATTTACTCTCGAGTACCTAGTGTAGACCACCAGAAAGTTTTTTGCAGGGGGTAATTGAAGGGAGTGATTATAGGTTCAGTGTTATGCATATAGAGTTTGGGTTTTCAACAGATTATTCAAATGGAAATGTCGTGTAGGGGGTTCAAAGGGTATGTCTGGAGCTCAGGTGGGAAGAGACAGTTCTGGAATTATTTATATTAGGAGTCAAAAATATACAGGGGATGGCTGAGGTTCTCCAGAGAGCAGCTCTCTTTGATGACCTCTGTGAGCCTCATTTTCCGAGTAATAGTAACTACACTATGAGTTTTAGTGAGAAAACTGATAGGAGAGAGCACACAAAGTCTTGTGCCTGGAACCTAGTAAGCACTCAGTCTATATTAGTTATTACTGTGGTTGTTTTTATTTGCTAAAGAGCAGAGACAGTAGAAGTCTGGGAATGGTGAGTACAAACCACTCCTACAAGAATATAGGGATGACAGGGCTGAGAGAGCTGGGAAGACACTTAAAACGAAGGTTTTTTTGTTTTTGTTTTTTTTTTAATTGATGGAGAAATGGGTATATTTATAAGGGGGAGAGCGATTGAAGATAAAGAGAGAGATGGACAAAATCTTGGAGTTAGGGCCAGGAGACTTAGTGGACATGTTCCTAGATTATCACTTGGGGTCTGGCACACATGGTTGGAGGCTTGAAGGACATGATAAAGGTTTACAGACAGCTTCAGTGGGGATTGAGAAAAAAGGCTGTCCTTGTGTCTTCTTTTGTTGATCAGTCTTTAAGGTCCTATTGATTTTACCAGGACCTGGATTTTCTTCTTCAATACCTTAGTTCAGTCCTGTAATATCAGACACTATTCATGCCTTACAACCCAGTCCAGCCTCTAAAAAGCCAACTACTGTTGCCTTTATTTTTTTTTTATTTTTTTATTTTTCTACTGTTGCCTTTAAAAGGTACCTATTCTGATATATCCCCAGTTAAACATTTCTGATGTCTCCTTATTGCCTACAAGATGAAAAAAATCTTGATTCCTTAATATCCTCCTTTATTCTTATCCATCTTCCCTAATACACCTAAGGTTGCAGTAGTGCTGAACTGAGATATGCTCTTCCATTAGTTTGACCATGTACTGTAACGTGCGAAAGGTAGTGCTTTTGAGTGTAAGGGGGTGCTACTAAATAATGTCAGGACAGTAGATAAAAACTGGATCCTAGTGTCTATCATCCCCCTGATTTCTCACATTTATGCTTTATTTGTGTCTTCTGTTCATTTTGCTTGGAATATGCTCTCTGTCATCAATTTCATTCTCCCCCTGGTGAAATCCTACCCATCCCGCAAAACCCAATATAACTGCTAGGTGCCAGAAATAATCAATCCCCTTTGATTTCCCTGGCTGGCTCAATTAGCCATTTTCTCCTCTATGCTTTTAGAGCATAGAGCATTTTATGTACCCCTGCCTTTATCATGTTGTTTTGTAACTTGTTTACTTGTATAACTGCCCTGTCCAATATACTGTGAGCTCCCAGAATCCAGAATATTGGTGTATACTTGGCATTTGGTACAGTGGGTCAGACCCACAGAAGTTGTCCAATAATAAAATCATGTATTCCCTTGAATTGTCATTATCATATGTGCCAACTTCCCTATTATATTATAAAGTCATGGAGACTTTGGGGCACCTGGGTGGCTCAGTCGGTTAAGCATCTGACTCTTGATTTCAGCTCAGGTCATGATCTCAGGGTCCTGGGATTGAACCCTGCATTGGGCTCCACGCTGTTAGGTTCCACACTCAGCAGAGGTCTGATCAAGGATTCTCTCTCTTTCTCTCTCTCTCTCTCCCTCTGCTCCCCCCAAAATAAATAAATAAATCTTGAAAAGAAAAGTCATGGAGACTTTGCTTTCAGTTGATCTTTTTATCCTCTTTAGGGCTAGCACATTTTCTTGTAAGGAGTAGGTCCTGAGCTGTATTTGTTGAATGAAAGAATAAAAACACACTGAAAAATACACTTAAGTTTCAGGCTATTAGTATATAATTCTGAAAACCTGTCCTTGAAACAATATAGTATTTTATAGAATTCTCTCTTGTTAAATAATTTCAACCTAAATTTGCAGCCTTGGGTTAATTTCCAAAGAGATTATTTTGTGGATAATGGTAATTTAAATCTCATAATATGTTTAATGCTCGGACAAGCAAATCCTTTTAACATCAGTTGAATTTAAATACGCAATTTCTTCTTTCACTCCCTGAATATGAAGTACAGCAACCTTTATCCTAGGACTGATCCTAGGATCAGGTTCCTAAGCTGAGCTTTATTGTTTGTGTATTGAGAGGTCACGGAGAGCTTTCTGTGGAAAAAAAATAGAATAATTATGATATTCCTAAAGGAGGAACAGATGATGTTTTGTAAACAACAACCATATTCTTTGCTTTCCGCCAATTGTCTTCCAGAAAGAAGCCTCTACCTTTTGATGGGAGAGAGAAACTGCTTGGGTATCTGCTGGAACATTTTCTGATGGTGTTTCTGATGCCTTTTAGCTAGTCTGCTCTTTTACCAGTTGTGGTATTGAGATAACATTAAACACACACACACACAAGGCAGGGTTTTTATTTTGAAGTAGTTACTGCCGGAATCTTCAAACTATTTAAACCAGTTGTTAAGTGACACTTTATTATTTGAAGTAATTGAGGCTGGCGAAGGCTGTAGCTGTCCCATCCATAAGCAGTTACCGCTCTGAGGTGTCAGAGACCCAGGGAATCGGGATTCTTATTATTGGTTTTATTTTTAGCTGAATCAGTCATGCCGACTGAGGGCTGACACGAGAGCCAGCCTATAATGAGATGTCATGATTTGTTGCTTTTATGCATTCACCTTGGGGCAGTCATTATACCAAGTGAACAGCTCATGGCATCTCTTCCTGTGGCTCCTACTGCCATCTCCGGCTCCTGCTGTTCCTGTGGTCATCCTTCTCCGTCTCCTGCCTGTGCTGTCTCTGGCCAGGGCTTTCCCCCTCACTTTCCCCTGCTATTGCTGATAGCTCTTGGCTCCTGGTGGCTCAACTAATGTCTGAAGCTAAAGGCTGCCATCTCAGTGAAGTGTTGTTTCCCAGAGTGTAGCAGGGAGCTGTGCATGAAATACTGGGAAAAGCCTTGTGTGCTGGCATGCGTCCGCCTCCACTTGCGGACAACAGAGAGGCAGCCCATCACAGCTGGTCAGGCGTGCGGTCCGTGAACTGCAGGGTCCAGCCGTATGTCAGTCTTCTACGTATCATGATACTTTGAAGACTTCTAAAACAGATATCTATCTTTATTCTATGCGAGTCCCAGCCAAAATGATTTCTAATTCCGTATTCTGTGCTTTGAAGGTTGGCAATCAAATATTTCCTATGAAAATAACCCAAATAAGAAAATAAATGTGATGGGGCCGAAGGATGTTGCTTTTGTCCATCCATCGTAGAGTGAATAAATAAATAGTTTTTGGTGATTACAGATAGTATTGTTATGAAAATTCTTGTCCTTGTCTTTTAGTAAATAATATATGTACACATTTTTTGTTGGCTATATACCTTGGAGTGAAATTGTTGGATCTAGGGAATGCATATGTTCCATTTTAGTGGATACTTCGTTTTTTTATTTAACTTTCTCTTTTTTTTTAAGATTTTATTTATTTATTTGACAGAGAGAGACATAGCGAGAGAGGGAACACAAGCAGGGGGAGTGGGAGAGGGAGAAGCAGGCCTCCTGCCGAGCAGGGAGCCCGATGTGGGGCTTGATCCCAGGACCCTGGGATCATGACCTGAGCCAAAGGCAGACACTTAATGACTGAGCCACCCAGGAGCCCCTAATTTTCTTTCTTTTTTTAAAGATTTTATTTATTTATCTGAGAGAGAGAGCGTACAGATGTGGGGAGGGGCAAAGGGAGAGGAAGAGACAGAAGCTGACTTCGCACTAAGCATGGAGCCCAACAAGGGCTTCGATCCCAGGACCGAGACCTGAGCCAAAGTCAGACACTTAACTGACTGAGACACCCAGGCGCCCCTTCATTTAACTTTCTACTGTTAAATATTTTTATTTATTACTGAATAGCTTTTAAAACTAATTTTTATTAGTTACACAGTATTTCAGCAAAGTCGTCATAATGCAGTTTACTTAATCCTTTCCTTACTGGTTCAGTGTTTTGCTGGCTTACAATTTCAGAACTCCTTAAAAAAAAGTTTATAAAATCTTTATTGGGGTGCCTGGGTGGCTCAGTAGTTAAGGGTCTGCCTTTGGCTCAGGTCGTGATCCCAGGGTCTTGGGATCGAGCCCCACATTGGGCTCCCTGCTCAGCAGGAAGCCTGCTTCTCCCTCTCCCACTCCCCCTGCTTGAGTTCCCTCTCTCGCTGTGTCTCTCTCTGTCAAATAAATAAATAAAATCTGAAAAATAAATAATACAAAATCTTTATTAATTTTGGGTATAACTCTTTTTGCTTTATATGTGAAATGTCTAAATGACATCCTAGAGATGATAGTCACAACATATATATATGCCCTCACCATGTCATCTGAACCAGACATTGAAACAGGTGCTGTATTTATGAGGATAAAATAAAAGTGTTCTTAAGTACTCAGAAAAACTCATCACCTTGTGATTGGATTAGAATCATTCTTCCTCTCCCTCTCTCTCCCCTTCCTGCCTCCCCCATCCCTCTTTCTCTCATCTCTTTTTAAGCACAACTCATGGACTACTCTACACTTTGCTTTTGTACCTTGCTATTTTTCATTTAGCAATAGATTTGGAGATATTTCCTGTCAGTACATACAGATTTACCTTGTTCTTCTTAATGACTCATGCCATTTTAATTTGTTGAATTGCCAATTAGCATAGCACTCAAATAAAGATACCAAAATTGAGTTTGATAAATCAATAATCAGCAATCAAGAGATACTCTATAGATTTGGGTAGACTTTTCCATTGTAGAAGAGGCTTTTAGGCAGCAGGCTCTATTTTCAACAAACACGACTTTACATATATAATTCATCCTTACAAAAGGGCACAAAATTAACTATTTAATTTATTCAATTTTTCAGTGACTGGTAGCTTCACTGTTTATTTCTTTCAACAAATGGGGGAACTAAAATTCTGGTGTGTTATTCAATTAAACCAAAGAAACACAGCAAGTGGTATCCAAGCTGGGATTACAGTTCAGGGGCTCTCCTGGTTTCATGGACTGCTTATTAAGTCATGTTTCAATTAGTGCATCATTTCATATTCCCTGGTGTCTCATGCAAATGCAAAATGTTTAAGTTAAGGAGATAATGTTTTTAAGAACTCCAAATTGCATTTGAGCATAAATTCCAGGAAGCAGACTCACCTTCAGAATAAAAAAGGATTTTATAAGAGGGTCATGCAGTTAGATATTTAGGGTCTGAATGACTGCATTTTGTCCCTCTTCCCGGAGGGCATTTGGAAGTGGCCCTGAGGCCCAGATGCATAGCTCATTGTATGAAAAACTAAACTGGCTTAGAGTGTGTCTCAGTTTTAGAAGTAATATGTTTTTCTTTTCCTCTGTCATTCTTTGTTGTGCTCATTAGGTAAACCTTTCTATAATCATAGAATCTAAGTCAATACTAAGTCCATGCAAAGTACCTAGTAGGTACCTCATAAATAATTTATCAAATTGGCTTTTTGTTTCACTTATTTCTGTTTACAATTTTCTGTGTCTCAGGTTTCATCTCTTCAGAATCCATTGGTATATTTTCCAAAAATTTTTATAAAAAGTGTATTTCAAGACAAATAAGATGCTTAACATTTAAACCAATAGATATATGTGTTAAATACTTAAATGTTGACCTGACTGTGTCAAGAAACATCGGTATGACTTTAATTTGTTTAGCAATTGATTCAAATAAGGAAAAAGTAGGAACATGTGGTAGTAAAGGTTTTTTAATGCATCCACAAGCAATATATATACATATGCAGTCTTGTAATCTGAAATGTACATAGTATGCTAATGTGCAATTTCATAATTTCTGTTAAAAATGATTATATCCTGCTGCTAAGACCAAAAGCATACTAAAGTCAGTTTTCCATGCTTTCCTAATCATGGGATGTATACCAGCATACTCACATACCCAATACTTACATTATGTTAGAGGATAAGCCAGTAGTTTTTAGGTACTGGACACACACACACACACACACACACACACACACACACTTCTTCTCCTTTTAGAAACAATGACAACAACCGAATAGCTTTATTATTTCACTTGTCAACCAGTGAAATGTTTTTCTTAAAAACAAATTACTTCTTGATAAAACAAGTGATAAATTTGCTACTATGAGCAATCTAGGGATCTGTTTCACTTTTCCCATGGGAAAAAAACCTTTAAGCCTCTGAGTGAACTCTGTAAATAGGCTACATAAAAAGAACAAAACAAAACCCACCTCAAGATATTTAATAGCATCATAGAATTTTCTTGTCATTACAACAATTAATTTTAGTATATTATATTAAAGAGTATCTTGAATAAAATTGACACTCAGGCCTGCCAAATAAATGTTTCCTGATCAGAATTAACTACTTTATACTTTTCTAATTGATCAAGAAAAATATTTTGGAAATGCCAAAATGGATACATACATTATACTTATTCTTTAACACTGATAGTCTCTACCAAATAAGACTTAGATAAATAGGATCTCTCTTTCCTTAAGAGTACAGAGAGACATTGGGTGTAATAATAATATGGTGAATTTTAATATTTCAAAATTTTGAAAGGAAAGATATATGTTACTGTGTTTTTATACCTACACATGCTATTCATTAACAAAGTGTAGTTTTTTCCAAACTGGTACAGTTAGAACAAATATTTGTCAGGGTTAGTTTCAGAGAACAGAATCCAGTGAGCTAGTTTCAGCAAACAAGATTTATTGCAGAGTATTAAATGGCTTGCTGAATCTTTGGGAGGGCTGAAGAAACAGACTCTAGGTTGAGTTTCCAGGGACACCTAGAAGAGCCACACTCCTGAAATGGGCTGCCAAGAGAGCTGCTGATGTTGCCATGGCCATGTTTACCTGGGAAGCTGCCATGAAGGCTCCCGGCTCCATGCTGTCTCTGCCCCAATTTCCACTAGCAAAATGGATGTCTCATGTCACCTCTCTCCCATTTACTTCAGATCCAAATTCTAGTCTTGCATGAATACCTTTGATGGCAGAACATGATATCTGGAAAGCTAACTGCAAGGGAGTCTGAGAAGTTTAATTTTTTAACTTTCCAGCCTTCATAGCACACAAAGGCACATTAGAAGAAGACTGGAAAAGATATTCAGCAAAGCAATTTATAGGATATGCCATAGAAATAATAGTAATTCATAGGAATACACAAATTAACTAACTATTCAAGACTCTAAATAGCAGATGTTGTTCATTTTAGAATTTTATATCCAAGGTATTGATTCCTACTCACCATCTTCTTTGTTCTTGCATAGAAATTTAAGTACCCAATCCTGGTCTTGATATTCAAAGTTTCCAAAAGCTAACATTTCCATAACCATTCGATATCTTTGCCCTCATGACTCCTTAACACCACTTCTTTATTTTACTCCCCAGTACCTATTATGTACAGCTGTATCTCCCTACTCGCCTGGTAATACTTTGTTTGGAATTCTTTTTTTAAATTTCCTTTTCTAAATTCTATGGAGGGGTAGGGGATAATTTAATTTCTTTTTTTTTTTTTTTTTAAGATTTATTTATTTGGGAGAGAGAGAGAGAGTGCAGGGGGTGGGAGGGGCAGAGGGAGAGGGAGAGAGAATCTTAAGCAGATTTCATGCTGAGCATGGAGCTCCACATGGGGCTTGATCTCAAGACCTTGAGATCAGGACCTGAGCCTAAATCAAGAGTCCAAAGCTTAACCTACTGCGCCACCCAGGCACCACCAATTAATTTCTGTTCAGCTCTCAAGGGTCAATACAAATTTTACTTCTTTAATGAAGACTTGGCCAAACATCCATTATTTCTTTTTCTTATAAGTATAAAATGATAAGAAAGTAACAGGTTTTTAATATTTGTTTTGTAAAGAGATTGAGACCTAATTGACTTAAAATAAACTGCACATATTTCAATGTACAGTTTGATGTTTTGATACATGCTTATACCATTGAAATCAGAAGTTTCCTCCTGCCCTCTTTTTCCTATTTTTTTTATTGTGATAAAATACATATAACATAAAACTTACTATCATAACCTCTTGTGTATAGCTCAGTGTTTTGCATACATTTATATTGTTGTGTAACAATGGTATTTTCTTGATTGTACTTGTAATAGCTTTAGTCCCCTGGATGTCCCAAATTGTCCTGCCTTCCATTACTGACATTACAGACTTCTTGGTCATCAGCCATAGAAATGGACTCTGGCTATCTAGATGACAATCAGAGATTCATAGAATCATGGAAAGGCTGAAAACCAGGCTGGAAAGTGAACAAAAAGCAAGGGTTAGGCAGCTTACCCCACAGCAAATACAAACTGGAGGAAGAATCCTTCTTATGTTCTCTCTGTGCTATAGGGAAATTTGAATTCCCTCTATGTTGTTAAATATATTGTTGAGTCTATATAGTGTTAAATCACTTGTTCAGGATTTGAAGTCCCAAGTGTGAGGCTGTATTTCTGATTAGGGAACCTATCACTGATAGGACAGGAGTATTCTGCCTCACTGGACTTCCAAGGTGGGAGGGGATCACTATCTTAAAGGCGGTGTACACACATCAGGAGATCCCCCAGAAGAGGATTTTGTCCATTGTTTAAGCATCTCTTGACTCTCTAATGTGATTATAAGGCCTTGCCTTGTGTTTCTTCGATTTCTTCCACAATAACTGGAAAGTTTCTAGGCATATTATAGTTTTCTATATGCATTTGTAAAATTAAGTTAAATGATAAGATATTATCCTTAAGTTTCTCAGAGCCTATGCTCACAAAATATTTACTGGTTCATTCAGTAAAAAATAAAAATAAATAAATAAATAGGGGGATAAGGAGTGATTCAGAATTGCTGAATAGCTTCTCCCATATTCAACCCCATTGACTGAGAGTAGAGATTGATTAAGCTGTGTCTGGTCTCATTTATGTTTTCAACCCCAAGTTTTCATCCAGTTCTTTTCCCTTCCGGCTACCCTGCCATGATGTTACATTTCACTTTGGACTGACAAGGACCTCTATAATCTAAAGCACCTCTTCATTTCCCACCACCATCCCCTTGTTTACTCCAGTGTGCTGATCACACACGCATCTACTCAGGAACCTTTACCAGGGTCCCACTCTTGCCTCAGTTTCTTCCATGGCTTACTAACTTGTTTTCCTCAGGTCTCTGTTTCAGCCAAGGAAGGTTCGTCTGACAATCCTACATAAAATCATTGCTTCTGCCATCTTTCATTAGTTACCCTTGATTCCCCCCTCCCTGCTTTGTCTTTATCGCATTTATCACCATCTGACTTATTATAATTGTCTATTTCCTATATCCCCTGCCCCTCCGTGAAAATATAAGCCTCCTGTGAACAAGGATTCTTTTTTTTATGTTTAGTTCAGTGGTTGGCACAGTACAGCTATTTCTGGCCTGCCCTTTTATTGCCTGAGCTTAGAAGGTAAGGATGAACATTTGCAATGGATTTGATTATAGGAATGCTAACTTTGAATCCAAATCAAACAAAATGTTATCGTTTCTAGAAAAAAGATTTTATTATTCTCAGTAGGAGGCTTGTATTAAAAAAAATTGTACTTAGTTTTTATTATTATATTTATTTATTTATTTATTTATTTGAGAGAGAGAGGGAGAGAGAGAGAGCAACCACGAGCAGAGGGAGGGGCAGAGGGAAAGAGAGAGAAGCGGGCTCCCTGTTCAGCAGGGATGCGGGGCTGGATCCCAGGACCCTGGGATCATGACCTGAGCCGAAGGCAACAGCTTAACTGACTGAGCCACTAGGTGCCCCTATTATTATATGTTTAGTTTCATTAATAAAAGTTGAGGATATTTGTTTTCTCTTTTGTAAATACTACATTATTGATTTTGTCCCTTGGCTCACAAAGCCCAAAATATTTACTATCTGACCTTTTACAGTTTGAAGACCTCTGGTTTAGTTTATAGCTGTATTACCAGCCCCTACAGCAGTGCCTGGTATAGAGAAGATCCTCAGTGAACTCGTTGAATTTGTAAATAAATGGATTACTCCTGGGGCTATTGGAAGGAATAGATTATAGAGGATGGGTTGTGAAGATAGTTAAGCATAGCTTTGAATTATATATATATATATAATCATCTGTCAGAATCAGAGACAGGAGACAGGGGTCAAAAAAGTGGGACAAATTCAGGCAGAAGACAAAAACCTAGAGGCCCCTGAGGCAGCAATTGCTTTATGGAGCAAGCATATCATCTATTTCCCTTTTCCATCGTGGTGTAATAGCATATGAAAGGAACTAGGAGGTAGTGAAACTACCTCATGGGATTGTTGAGAGATTTAAAAAAATAATGGAGAACACTTGGAGAACACAATAAAAACTAGCTATAAATGTTTTATCGTGACATATCTTTTGTTACATTTTTTTATTCATTCATTTATAACAATAGAACATGGAGTTTAAGTTGAGTAAAAGGGAACTGCTGATCTAGAGGAGGGATAGTGTAAGATGGAAGCATCAATGGATTGAATGTCTTGGTGGGTTCAATAATTATTGGAATTGGGGTATTAGGTGGAAAGATAGTTGGTTATCAAGGAGTGGGACCTTTGCAATTGATATCAGTGGTGCAGTTACTGATAATGACAAGGTCTAGGGTAATGCTATCCAACAGAAATTTGCAGGCTACAAATGTAATTTTAAATTTTCTAGTAGCTACCAAAAAAGTAAAGAGGTAAAATTAATTTTAATAATATATTTTATTTAAGCAAATGTATCCAAAATATTATTATTTTAACATGTAATCAATATAAAAATTATTAATAAAATATATTACATTCTCTTTTTTATACCTTAGGTCTTTGGAATCTGGTATATATTTTATACTTTCTTTTCTTTCTTTATTTCTTTTTTTTTTTTAGTGAGAGAGAGCATGGGTGGGGGCGGGGAGGGGCACAGGGAGAGGGAGAGAGAAAGAAGCAGGCTCCGTGCTTAGCACGGAGACCAATGCAGGGCTGGATCTCACGACCCTGAGATCATGACCTGAGCCGAAATCAAGAGTCGGACACTTAACTGACTGAGCCATTCAGGCGCCCCTACATTGTATACTTACAGTACATCTCAACTAAGAAGTTAAATTTTTTTTTTTTTAAGATTTTATTTATTGGGCGCCTGGGTGGCTCAGTCGTTAAGCGTCTGCCTTCCGCTCAGGTCATGATCCCAGGGTCCTGGGATCCAGTCCCACATCGGGCTCCCTGCTCGGCGGGAAGCCTGCTTCTCCCTCTCCCACTCCCCCTGCTTGTGTTGCTCTCGCTATGTCTCTCTCTGTCAAAAAAATTAAATAAAATTAAAAAAAAAAAAAAAAGATTTTATTTATTTATTTGACAGAGAGAGCAAGAGAGCACAAGCAGGGGGAGCAGTAGAAGGAGATGGAGAAGCAGGCTTCCCGCTGAGCAGGAAGCCCGATACCGGGCTCGATCCCAGGACCCTGGGATCATGACCTCAGCCGAAGGCAGACGCTTAATGACTGAGCCACCCAGGTGCCCCAAGAACTTAAATTTTTATCAGAGATGCTTGATAGGTATTTAGATTTCAGAACCTTTACAATTGAAAAAAGTTAATTTACATACTCAAGTTGATCCAAACATTCTTAAAAGTTTTTCAATGACTAAATCACTTATCATTTAAAAATTTTATATTAATTTAAATAATGTTAAATAAAATTTAAAGTTCAGTCTGTTAGTCACACTAACCACACTTCAAGATCTCAGGAGCACATGTGGCTGGTGCCTACTGTATTGAATAATGCAGGTCTAGGGTGTGATGGATGGAGTGAGTGGCTGAAATAAAATAGATGGCAAGATCATTGGAAGATGAGATTAAGAAACAGAGAGGACAGGATATGAGAAGCCTCATCTAATTGGATAGTGAAACCACCAAGATTTATAATGGATATATTTTAGAGAATAGTTATAACTCAGGAATTATAATAGAAAAATGAGGGATAGTGTGGGCTTGACAGATGACCTACAGCAAGCTGTGAGATTTTAGGGAGGAGTGAGAAAGGAGGAATAGTTTGGAACTGGTAATAGAGAGGAAAAAAAAGACATGTACTCCAACTCATTGACTAGTAGGGAGCAATGGGAGAAAACACAGTCCCTGCTTGAGGGAGCTGTAGTGAAGAGAGGTCTTTAGGGAAAAGCCAAGAGTAAGGGACCCTTTAAAAAACAAATTGAAGATAAAGGGGATATTTTTCAATTTATTGATAATAGCGTTCTAATGGGTGTAAAGTGGTATTTCATTGTGGTTTTGATTTGCATTTCCCTGATGACTAATAATGTTGAGCACTTGTATATCTTCTTTGGAGAAATATCTATTCTAATCCTTTACCTATTTTTATAATTTTTTTTTGGTATTATTCCACACAATTAGGTTTGGGGAAACTTTTCTCTCTCTTTTTTAAGGTTTGTTTGTTTGTTTGTTTAGCAATCTCTACACCCAACGAAGGACTTGAACTCACAACCCTGAGATGGAGTCTCATTCTCTTCTGACTGAGGCAGCCATTGTGCCGCTCTTTGCCCATTTTTAAATCAGGCTGTTTGGTCTTTTGTTGTTGAGTTGTAGGAGTTCTCCATATATTCTGGATATATGATTTGCAAATTTTCTTCCATTCTGTGTGTTGTCTTTTTCCCTCTTTTGATAATGTCTTTTGATACACAAAAATTTTAATTTTAATGCAGTCCATTTTGTCTATTCGTTATTGTTGTTGCCTGTACTTTTGGTGTCATACTTAAGGAACCATGGCCAAATCCAAGGTCATGCAGATTTACCCCTATATTTTCTTCCAAGAAACTATAGTTTTTGCTTTTAAAAATTTAGGTCTTTGACCTATTTTGAGTTAGTTTTTGTATGTTATGTAATGTAAGGGCCCAACCTTATTCTTTTGCATGAGTATATCCAATTTTCCCACCATTTGTTGAAGAGACTGTTCTTTCCCTATTGAATTAGCTTGGCACCCTTGTTCAAATCAATTAACTGTAGATGTAAGGGTTTATTTCTAGGTTCTCAATTCTATTCTGTTGATCTATATGTCTACCCTTATGTTAGTACTACATTCTTTTGATTACTGTAGATTTGTGGTAAGTTTTGAAACCAGGAAGTATGAGTTCTCCAACTTGTTCTTTTTTGAGACTGTTTTAGCTGTTATGGATCTCTTGAAATTCTATACAAATTTTAAGATGGGGTTTTCCATTTCTGCAAAAATCCTGCGGGAATTTTGATAAGGATTACATTAAATCTGTAGTATTATCATTTTGTAAATTTTAAGTCTTCCAATCTGTGAACCTCGGGTGCCTTTCCATTTAGGTCTTCTTTAATTTTCTTTTTTTTAAAATCCTTTTTGTTTTTGTTTTTTTTTGGTCTTCTTTAATTTCTTTCAGCTCTGTTTGTAGTTTACAGTAGAGTCTTATGCCTCCTTGGTTAAATTTATTTCTATCTTTTTCCCTTTTATGTTATTTCAAATTGTTTTCTTAATTTTCTTTTTAGATTATTCATTGTATGTGCGTAGAAACACAGAGGAGATTTGTGTGTTGGTTTTTTATCTTGCATCTTTGCTGAATTAGTTTGTTTGCTCTAACTGGTTTTGTGAGTGTGTGTGTGTATTTGTTAGTTTTTTCTACATATAAGAACATGCTCTCTGTGAATAGAGATAATTTTACTTCTTCCTTTCCAATTTGGATGCCTTTTATTTCTTTTTCTTGCCTAATTGCTCTGACTAGAATTTTCAGGACTAGGTTGAATAGAAATGGTGAAAGCAGGCATTTTTGTCTTCTCTTTAATCTTAGGGAAAAGCTTTTAATCTTTCCCCACAGTGTTTGATGTTAGCTACACAAGACTTTTTGCAGTTTAGAATATTCCATCCATTTCCAACCCCTTCCCCATTTTTGGACTATTTTTTGGTTCTATTTTTTGTGGTCTCTTTTTAGAAATTCAAGTATTTACGTATTCTCTGTTCTGTGCTTTCCAAAACTATAGTCTTCATTCTATCATTTTCATCTCTCTGTCCATATCCTGTCTACTGTAGGAGGGATTTCTTAATTTTGTTCCACATATTACTGATTTCACTTTCTCAGTATTTGTTCAGTTTTGTTCTCTCTCCAGTATAGATTTTTATTTTGACATTACATCTTTAATTTCTTTGCATTGGTCCATATTGTGCATATTGTCCTCTTTTTCTGACTTGTTCTATTATTATGATCTTGTTTCTTTTTTATATAGGTCACATTTTTTTACATTATATATATTTGGATTACATTAAAATACACAAATACAAGATGTATTTACATAGATTGACATACATGAGAATGTCAAGAAATTTTATAAAATTTGTCTTGAATACTGTAATATAACTTTCTATGTCCTTCCATACCTTTCTTTATGTTTACAGCAGTTTTAAAATATATCTGTATAATTTTTAATTAATATCTGCCTTCCTATTTGATTTTAAACTTAGTGTAGAGTGCTCATATATCATTTATTTTCCCTTCTATGTCTAGTATCTCTGATAGTATTAATTACATAGGTAAGACATATTAATTACAGGTTCAAAAATATTTGTTGAATAAATGAGTAAATAAATAGTTTTTAGAATTATTTCTCTTTCCCTTAGTCTATATTTTTTCAGAGACATCAGGTTGAATTTCTACATGTATTTGTCTGTTAATGAGGCAAGATCCAACCACACTTAAGATTTTTTAACAGGAATAGCCCTGGCCCTGCTCTTGTCTATGAGAATCGTAGTTGATTTTTTTTTTTTTTTTTTTCAGATCTGAAATCAGACGGCAAGCTGGCATTCTATTCAAATTTCTAGGAGGAATTTTTCTCTACACAATTCTTCTTTCCTTAGGGTGCCTTCCTATCCTTCTCCCATTTGATTTTAATGCTCTGAGCTAATGGAATGTATAAAAAACTACAAGTCCCAGCTTGCACTACTACCTGACATCCCAGGCTTACAGACATCCCAGGATGCAACTTGCCATTGCCCATCCTTCCACATGGTCTATGAATGGATATAGTATGCAAATTTGGAGAGTGGAGTTGGAGAGGATTTTCTGTGCATATGTGTGTATAAAATAGTTTTCTGGCTAATTAAAAATGCAGCATCTTAAACCTCTGCAGTAAATAATTTAATACTTGGTTTCTAGAATGCTATAAATTGTGTGTCTTAAGTTAGAGAATAGTCAATATTTTTTTCTCTTTTTTAAAAAAAGTCTATATTTATTGAGAGGAAGTCTAGATTGTTAAAAAAAATCAATACAGCTATCTTCCTTTCATAGTTCATGGATTTTTCACCTTAATTTTGTATATTGGATGTTTTTGTTCAGTCTCAATTTTTAGTTGTGGCATGGGATTTGGTCTTTTTTTCCTGTACATTTTAGTAGGAAGTAGGGAAAGCCGGTATGAGTGACCCCTTTCTAGATATCATTCTAAATTGGAAATTCCTGAATTCTGTTTTCAAATTGATAGCTGGGTACCACCTGACAGAATAGTAAATTCAGAGTCCTCCGGATCTTATTTGCAAACTAAATGTGGTAATATCACTAGAGGACAATCAATGAGAAATCTAGAGTCTCTCAGGAATTAAAATGTGGCACCATGGGGCCAAGATATGAGTGAAAAAATATTATAAACATGCACCATACTGAGAGACTGGGTAATTGTTAACATGATACCATTCTACCAAAAGTTCCTGAAAGGTTTCTGCTAATTATGGACCAGTATATCTTACTTTCTTTTTTTTTTCCACTTGTTTTTTTTATTATGTTATGTTAATCACCATATATTACATCATTATATATCTTTCTTAATGGAAAGAATTAATAATTAATGTCCTCTTAATAGACAGTGACATTATTGCTACAGCATAGGGGATATAGTCCCCTAAGTTAGATCAAGTTTGGTCAAAGCATTAAAGAACTATTCCTCTGCCAGGGCTCTGTCATTCTTGGGCTCTGCCACTATCGTGGTCTACCCTGCCCTCAACCAGCCCTGGGATGACACGCCTGATAGCCACAGGATGGGCCTTGATTTCTAGTCACCGCCATCTTATTCATTGAGGCAAGCAGCAGCTATGGTTGCCCTACATAACTTTCTTGGAATTTTGCATATTTATTCCTCAATGTCAGAGTTTGAAGTTTGGGAGAAATTTCTTATTACTGTGTAAAGTGGATGTATGAATTTCAAACTGGCCTAAAGATTGTAGAGGTGATATAGCATGTTGAATGATACTAAAATTTTAATTTAAGATCTCTCAGTTTGGGCTATATTAATTTATTTAATCTTCAAATAAAGTTTTGTTAGACATGTGGTAGGTGGTTATGGAACATGTGAAATAAAGTTCCTCACTTCCAAGGTAGGATATTTCATTTTCTTGGAGGAAGATCTACTTTTCATTTTCCTCAAGTCTTAACATGTTTAGGGGATAAGGAGATAAGGTCAGCTAGTTCTAATTGTTGATGGAAATGGACTTGGGGCTCATAACTACTGCCAGATCCCTGTGGGATATAGAAGTGGTGTGAAGATGAGTCAACCAATCTTGGACTCTTTCCTAATGAAAACCAAATGATGGTGGGATACTGGTCAACTTGTTTGTCAATCTGAAAGGGTGGTTCTTTGATATATTTACATATTTGCATGACCAGATCTGAGTGGGACAATATAATCTCTACTAGGAATCATTGTGAACAACCAATACAGGGCTTGATTATATATACAATGCTTGCTCAGAAACCAGGCAGAGTCAGACTGAAGAGTAACTGTGAATGCCACCATTTTACAAGCCAAGTAAGAGAGGCAGAAACTGGCTGAGAAATTCCTTAGGATATATCACAAATTAGGGACAGAATTTAGAATGAAATTCACAGGCACTGAGGTTCCAGTCTGTTGCTTAGTCACCGAATCTTTCCTCTATTCAGCCTTCAGTCATGGTTCTCCTTTAGATTGAAAGACAGATTTACTTACGAAAGTTGGTGCATATAGTGTGACGGGGGAATGAGCAGAAGTGAGAATCCAAGTGACGTTTCTAAATGTAGCATTTGTGGACACTGCCAAATTTAGGCAGTAAATATTTTATTCATTACTTCAGATTTATTTTCCACTTTAAAGATGAAACATACTTTCCAAACAATTTGGCATTATAGTAAAGTGAGAAAAAATGAAAAATAATTGTGCAATCATCAAAATAAAAAGAAATTCAACATTTTGCTGAATTTCCTTTTTTGAACACACATATACAATTTTTATTATATGTATTATATTCTGATTTTACCAGTCTTTAAACAATGCTTTGAAATTAAAGAAAAAGTAATTATGGAAGAATATTTAGATAATAATTATTGTGAAGATCAGAATTCAGTGGCTGGAATTCTTAAAGGACTGGCTATTACTGTGAAATTGAACATATAAATATGACAAAAATTCATGGTTGCCATACAGTTCTATAGGGGTTTAATAAATACTTGCTAAACAAATGAACATGCATATATGTACATAGATAATACTTTATATTTATATGTGTGAAAACCCATAATTGGATCAATTGGCTAGAAAAAGACCATAAAAACCATCAAAGTCTTCAATGAAATTTGTTTATCTCATAATGTTAGGTAATAATAATAATAACCATTTATCATGTACCTATTGTTGTACACACTACCATACAGATGTAAATTCTCTTTACAACAACAACCAGGAAAGAAGTGAATACTTATTTCAATTTTACAGATGAGCAAATGGAGGCTTAGAAAGTTGAAGTAATTTGCACAGGTTCACACAGTTATTCAGCACTGAATTTAAACCGATTTATATTTAATTCCAATCAATCAATGCAAGGGGGTGATAACAAACTTCAGTTTCTGAATCTCAATAGTTCACAAACTATTAGATACAATTAAGAGACTGTAATGGGTGAAATTAAAGTCTCTTACTAGCCAAAATCAGTGACCTATCATAATAAAGTCTGTTGAGTCATTCCTTTAGGAAAGTAATACACAAATATCTTTTATAGATGGTAACTTTTTGTGTAAATTATTAATAAAATAAGTTTGTAGTTTTCTGGGTGTTGTAGATTGGAAATTTACTCTCTGCTAAACTATTCTAGCCTGCTTATCACTTAAGAAAACAGTTTTATTGAGGCACACTGGAAATACAATAAACTGCACATTTTAGAAGTGTACAACTTGATAAGTTTGACATTTGTATATACACATGAAACCCACATGTCCATCCTCCACAGTTTTCATGCTTTTCTGTAAGAGTCCCTTTTACCCTATCCCCTCTTTCTTCTGCCCGCTAGGCAACCACTGATCTGTTTTTTGTCATTATAGATTAGATTAGCTTGTATTTTCCAGAGTTTTATATAAATGGAATTGTATGTGTATATATATATATATATATATAGTCTGGGTTCTTTTAGCACAATTATTGGAAATTCATGCTTTGTTTTATGTTTATCAAAAGTCTATTCCTTTTTATTGCTGAGCAGTGCTCCATTGTATGTATGTACCACAATTTGTTTATCCATTCTCCCAGTGGTAGATATTTAGGTTGCTCTAGTATTTGGCTATAACAAAGAAAGCTGCTATGAACATGCATGTACAATTTGCTGTATGAACATATACTTTCTTTTCTCTTGGGCAAATATCTAGGAGTGAAATGGTTGGATCACATCGCAGTGTAAATTTAACTTTTTGAGAAATTATTGGGTGTTTAACAATTTTACTTTCCTACCAGTAGTACATGAGAATTCCAGTTTTTCCATAATCTCCTCTACATGTGGAAAGTGCAGTCTTTTTAGTTGGAGTTATTCTGATCCACCTGCCTTATTTACTTATTTACTTACTATTTATTTATTTATTTATTTATGAGAGAGGATGGCAGAGGGAGAGGGAGAGAGAGTTTCCCAAGCAGGTTCCACACCCAGTGCAGAGCTGGACATGGGGCTTCATCTCAGAACCCTGAGCCAAAATCAAGAGTCAGAGGCTTAAACAACTGAGCCACCCAGGCACTCCTACCTGCCATTTTTAAATGATATTGACATTTAAGCAATCATTTATTTATTTATTTATTTTGGTAGTGTCAGTATTCAAACTGGGGAAATATTAGGCAAAAAATGTCAAAAGGATAAAGTCTTCCTTGGTTACGTTATATAACATTTTTTTTTTATATTTGATAATGTCATGAACATTGTATTTCAGGGTTTTCCAGTTAAAATGACAACTCTTGAGGTAGAGAAAATGTTATTTATGAGTCTTCTTTTTATGGCCTTACTGAAGTTTTATAATTTTCATATTCAGTTCTTGTGTATTTTGTTACTCTATTTTTAGGTATTTTAAGTTTTTGTGAATATGATTTTTAAAAAACATTTCAATATATGTTTTATATATTTTTAAAAGGTTGTTGATTGTTTATAGGAACACTTTCTTATCCAGCCTCTTTGATAAACTCATTTCTTTCAATAGCTTATAAATTTACTTATATTTTCTATGTAGGCAGTCATTTTGTCTGTCAATGAGATTTTTTTCTTCCTTTCTAATTCTATACCTCTTATTTCCTTTTCATATTTTATTACATTGTGGTTAAATGCTTTTTGAAGTGACAGATTATTAAGGTTCTCTCCTTAGTGTTCATTTTGGATCAAAATGGTGCTCTTTGAAGACATGAAGTCTAGTCTCTGATACTTACTATTTATATAACCTTGAGCAAGTAACTTATTTAAACAAGCCTCAGTTTCCTCATCTGAGAATAAGGATAATAAAAATGTTTGCAAATCCAATTTACTGGGATTCTGTGAGGATCAAATTAATTAAAATACATGCAAGCAATTTTTAAACTGTGAATCGACATGCAGGGATTAAATTACTTGCCCATTATGGAGGAGCTATTGTATCTGTTTCTTTGGAGTTGTTTTAAGGGGGCTATGTTATCCCTAAAAGCTTATAAATATATATTGGCTTGTCAAGAACTTATGTCTTTTTATTTAGTGATTAGTTCAGAGCCAACTATAAGAAAATTTAGCAGGAGAAATTAATATAAATAATAAGAAAATCATATCAGTTTGGTGTTTCAGCAAAAAGATGAAAATTTTAGAAAAAGTAAACCACATTAATAAAGGTATTATTTTTTGTGGGAGTGTTTTTGAGAGTAAGACATTGCCTTAGTTTAGAAATTAGATCATATAAACACCTGAAATATGAAGTCTGAACATATATAGTGAACAAAATGATCATCATTGCATTTATATTTTGATAGTCTGTAAGAGGTCTACGTATAGCTAGATGCATATTTTAAAGTAATTTTTTCTTTTCGTAAGAAAAAGATATATACAAGAAATATTTATAGCCACATACTCATAAGACTGGCCATCAAGAAACTGTTCTGATCTTTGAAGTAAGACTTGTATTCTGATCATTGAACATTCACTCTTGTTGATCAAAGGCAAACCAGTTATCAAAAGAAGAAAGAAAAACTAGGTCAAAGGTGAAAAACAAAATGGGGAATAAACTAAAAGAAAGTATCTCTCATTCCTAGCTCATTAGTTAATCATGTGTTTTTTTAAAAAAATATTTTAAATGTTTTATTCATTGTAAGATACCATGTATTATACTAGTTTTCATCAATTTAGACCCAAGAACAGAATTCATGGTGATCTATATTAGTAAACAATGATTAGCAATAATCGCGCCTCGGATAAACCTCATTGGCTACGATACTGCCACTGCACATTTGAAATCTGACAGTCAAATGGAAGGAATATTTCATAATAGTGGAAATGAGGTAATCTTGCAACTCTGAATTTACCCAGAATTTATAAATTATATTTACTGATAGCTATTATATATATTCATGCAACATGGATAAATAATTGAACCCTAACTTTAACATTGTGTATATGTACTCAATGCCATGGTAGAGACTGTCTAGTAATTTGCAAATGGTTCTGACCTTGAGGGCTAGAAATCCTAAATCTTCCCTGAGTTTGAGCTATTCCTGACTTACTCAAAGTGGATGTGTGAAGGGTGCCTGGATGACTCAGTTGGTGGAACATGCAATTCTTGATCTCCCAGTTGTGAGTTCAAGCCCCACGTTGGGTGTAGAGTTAACTTAAAAAAAAAAAAAAAGTGGATATATGAGTGTGTGTTGTGGGAAGGAGGAGAGGAGAAAGGGGATATTGGGAAGGTGTCCTGATGGGGAAGTCATTGATCACAGACCAGGGTGTGGCTCCCACCTGCACTGTCTTGAGTCTGGGATATGGAGAATGCCATGTAGCCATGGCTTGGATATTGACCTTTAATGATTGTAGATTAATGAGGAAATTGGAGCTACTTGCTGAAGGATGTTATTTTAGGAGAATCCTAAACAAAGCGTCATTATAAGCAAACTAGAGAGTATTGTATGTCTTCAGTCTTTTCTATTATTTCCTACAATTCATTGTGACCTAACTTCTCTCAGTCTTTCATCTGCCTCATTTTTATCATTTATTGGCTTTCATCCCCATGTCTCTCACTACTGTGAAGAGTTCTGCACAGGGTTGAGAATTTTCTTTTCCACTCTGCATTCTTATCTCTGTCTTTGTGCTTGACTCATACAAAAATGGACTAAAATTTCCTGAATCACTTCAATTTTATTGAGTTAAATCTTCAGTTCATTTCAGCCATGGATCAACCACCGTCCTTCTTTAGGTCATGCCAACATTTTGAACAACTGAGTATCTTTAACAAGTCCCCTCATCATCATTTCCTTGATTTCATATCTTTCACTCCTTCATTCTTCCAACATCCTTTACTTTCTAAAGGTATTTGTTCCCCTCATTATGACTTTTGATCTTTTCATTTTTTTTAGTTCTCTTAATATGTTTCCTGCTCTATGCCTTAGATTATACCATTCTTTCTGTTCAGAATATTATATATCTATTGAGATATTCTTCATTATCTAAAGATCATTCTGAATGGCACATACCTGAAGTATTCTCTGATTTCTTTAGTTACAATAAAAAGAAAACAAAACAAAAGAAACCTTTACATTTACAAGGTACTTTCTTATACAATATTTTATTTTGCTATCACAATAACCTTGTGAGGTTACATGCTGCTCTTTTATCCATTTTACAGAGAGCTAGGTGGCTGGTCTACAGATGAGGTTTTACTCCTTGTTCAGTGCTCTTTCTGCTAACACAGTCCTGCCAGAACCAATTTTCAGAACTTGTTTAGTGTATTATTTGCATGATTCAATGATACTTAACATACAGTAGTTTATTATGTAGTTATTTTTATACATGTAAGAGCTCCTGCTTCTACTTTTTAAGCTCTAGATAATGTCTTAACTTCCTTTAGAGTCCCAAAGCAACTGCCCCAGTGCCTTAAACATGGAAGATGCTCAATATATATTTGTTGAATAGATGAACAAATTAATTATAGGACACTACAAAAGATAGAGTGTTGGAAGCCAGAGCCAGGATGCAGAGCAACATGCTTTCACAATACTATTTTGTAAGTAAAACAATTGAGGCTTAAAGAGGGCAAAAGGTTTCTTGGGGTCACATCACAAATTAGGAACAGAATTAAAAAGAAAATGCAGAGGCCCTGAGGTTCCACTCTGCTGCTTAGTCACTGAATCTTTCTTCTTTTCAGCTTTCAGTCATGGCTCTCTGTCTAGGTTGAAAAAAAAAAGATTCGTTTATGGAAAATGGTGCATATAGTGTGACGGGGAATGAAAGTCTGGCCCCACAACATTTCCATATGCCCTTAACAAGATCAGCTGTGTTTAGCATCTTTCTTTATCAATTTTGCCCACTTCATGATCTTTCAGGTTAAAATATGGTCCTTACTTCAATAGATTCCCATAAATATGGGATATTATGAAGATTAGTGATGCAAGACACATAATATCCTGCAAGTTCCACAGGAGAAAGGTATTACATAAATACAAAGCATGATTATTTTTTCCACTAGCAACAGGACTAAGCTTACCAACACATAGTTCACAGGCTGCTGAGCCACCAGCAGATGATATACACTTTTTCCTGTACATGGATTAAAGTGGCAAAAATTTCCCTTGGGATATTTGGACCATTTACTACACTTAAGGTATTTTTTTTTTCTGGGGGTGGGGTGGGATGGGTGGTGTGTTAGTGATAGAGCAAAAGCGTTAGAAGTGAGATTAATTTCAGATCAAAACATGTATAGAAGGCCAAACAGGAAAACAAGTATAAAGAAATAAGTACAAAGCTAATATCAACATGTAAAAAATGTGGCCTTATTTGTCCCTTACTTGCATTTCTTGTGATGTTGGATTTATTCTGAAACAGAGTATTATCAAAAACATTGAATTCAGTCATACTTCAATAGAAGAACAATTGTGAGGTCTAATTTTTGGAGAATCTTCTGTATCAATGGAGAAATGATATAATTTAGAGTTGGTTATAAGAAACATTATTTTATTAAAATAGTTTTGCATGAAATCAGTGATATCATTTAGTTGTTGTGATTCACACTTCTCATGTCTGGAAGCAATGTAATTCCATGACTTAAAGATCAGATAATAATATCAAGCCGTAGAAAACGTGATCATTTTTTGTTTCACTTTTTTTTAATGAATATGCAAATATTTTATATGAGCTAACTTCATACCTCATGTACAATGAAAAAGGTATCCTTCCACAATCTGATGACCTGGTTTGATGGCTCCAGGAAGTGAATAACTATAGAATTTATTGCCAGCAAGATTAACTCAACATTGACTAGGAAAAATGAAACTCATTATCCGACAAAGACACGCTCCTGAAATTAGGGTAGTGAATACTAAATATCTTTATATATCTAGTTCGTATGTTCAGTGATCTGGACATATAGTTGCAGCTAACTAATTCTGGCATGCTCATGGAAAAGCTAAGCATTTCAGAATCATCCAACCCTTGGAAGTGGTACTAAGGTTTTTCTCTGTGGACAATAGGAAGAGTCTGATTCATATAATTCCCGGGTTGATATTAGACAATTCTAAGGTGTGAATTGGTGGGATCTCACTTGAATACTTGTCTAATTACTGAAGGTGAATGCCAGTTGTTCTCTGAGAAAAGATCTGGCTTTCCTTCTCTTCCATGAGTTGGTAGGTGGGCCTTCCATGGAAAAGCATCTTGGATAAACTTTTCAGGCCTCATAAAAATTGTAGCAGTTTTGCCTGCTCATCTAGAATCTAAGGTCTCCTTATTTTTCTGGAGCAAGTTATGCCTTTTCTAAGACATGTGTCAGATTTTTATTCCCGACCTGTGTATTTCCGCTAAAGAATCTGACGCTCAGGGATGTAAAATAAGTTGTCAAATATATTTCAAATTCAAATTGAAACAGATTGTCAAATCTGGATCTCCTTGATTCCAAAGCCTGTGATCTCTCCCAGGTGCTACCCTTCATCTAAAGTTGAATGTGAGAAGTGATTTTTTTGAGAGACATTAGTCCAAGGGTTTGTCCTCCATCAACTTCTGTGGATACTCAGGTATTATTACTGGATCTAGTTTGAAGAAAGAATGACAATAAGATCCACTTGCATTAACTTAGACTGGGTGGAATTACTCTTTCTGCCTCTAGCTTTTATTGGAAGAGATCCCAAGAAGCAGCAACATTCGGTCTATTTCTTTCTCAGGGGTTTCAGATTAAATCCCACAGGAGAACGTCTTTTAGAATTTAGAGACTAGGTGTTAGAATTTTCTTCTGTGAGGAATTTATATGCTTTCTACTGTCAGTTAATATGAACTATACACCTTTACAAGTTTCTTTTCTGCATTAGCTATCACAAAGCTCAGAGTTAAATTGGATATTTTGACATGAACCATATGATGTTTTTAGTTAGAATATTTATTTTTTTTCTCCTCTCCTTGGTCCTTGTTTTCTAATTTATTGAGTGTATTTTGCATGTTATTAATTTCAGCCATCTCAATTCCTGTCAATAAATAAGAGTAAAGACCTGTATAAAGAGAACAGAATTTAATCCTTCTACCTTTTATCTTCTTATGCTCTCTTCAAGAGACATTATATGCTGTACAATGAGAGAAGAGGATCTGAAGTCTAGGTAAAGATACTAGGGAGAATGACCATGTCGAAGAAGAATCTAATTAAACTCATCCAGTGCTTTTTGAGTACAGACTATGTGTCAGGCACCATGGGGTATTACAAGCATTAATATAAATGTAAACATAGCCTCTGACTTTTACAGCTCACAGACTAGAAAACAATAAATAATGGCACAGTATATAATTAATTTTATAAAAAGATAAAAAAGCCCAAATTAAATGAAAAATCTCCAGAATGTTTTATACCACAGTGACATTTTAAACATGAAAACATGCAAGAAAGTAACTTAAAGCTTTTATTCTTGAAACTATACAGGAATCTATTCTAATGTATGATTAATCTTGTGTTCCATTGACAACATACTAAGCACAGGCAGTTGCATTTGTATTGCAGCCTGTGGATTGTGTATCATTTCTGGCATACCAACCTACCCTCTTCTTCTGTATTCAAGAACGCAGATAGGAATGGAATTGGGGATGACATTATTTTAGGAATAATCTTGAATCTGGTCTCATTTATAAGCCAAGACAATCATTTGCAAACCACAACCTAATGGTATAACTACAACATGTCAAGAAAATTGCTATGCCACATTAAAATGGGGTCAAAATTAAAAGGTTTTAATTTTCACCTAGTTTCTAATTCTTAGTACTTTATTGATATGAAAAATACTTGATCACTATCTCTCTTAAGGTGTCTTTAGGCTTCTCTAACCACTCCTCATGTCTTATTTTTATTGCTAAAAAACTCAGTTCCCAGCTATTAACTCCTAGTGTTAGTAACAAACGGAAGACAAGACTCTACTAACATCTATGGACTTATGAGCTTTCGTTCTAAATTAGACACATTGATTGCCTATACAATCAATTCATTAGAAACCAGGTCTTGTTTCACTTGATTTTTATTAACAGTAAGGAAATTAGGACTGTTAACTGTGAAATGTATTACTTTTTGAATTTGACAAAACCTTTAATCCTCTTGTGACCCTCAGGATTTTTGATATCTCTGAAATTTCTTAGTTATAGAATAACTAATACATGATTTTAGCCTAACATATAAAATTTTCTAATTATCCATATCTGGCTAGGGTAACAGGTATATGATTTTGTTTAGGCTTTTGGAAAATTTTTGCCATCATGATACAACATAAGATTGATCTACTGTTCTTAGGATAGATTAGGTTATGCTACAGTAACAAACAACCTCTAAATCTCAACTGTTTAAAACGAAATATTTTTATCTCTACATACCAGTGCCCGTTGCTGGGATTGAGGTGTGCTCAGAATCACTCAGGGGCCTAGGCTGATGGAGTCTCTATTATCTTTTTTTTTTTTTTTTTAAAGATTTTATTTATTTGACAGAGAGAGAGATAGCAAGAGCAGGAACACAAGCAGGGGGAGTGGGAGAGGGAGAAGCAGGCTTCCCGCCGAGCAGGGAGCCTGATGTGGGACTCGATCCCGGGACCCCGTGATCATGACCTGAGCCGAAGGCAGACGCTTAACGACTGAGCCACCCAGGCGCCCTGGAGTCTCTATTATCTTATATCTCCATTTCAACACGAGCCTTCAAGGTTTGCCATTGTAATCATGGAGAATCATCACCTGCTTTTAAATGGTTCCATCTAGAAGTGACCTATCACTTCCACTCACATTTCATTTGCTGAATCAAGCCACATGGTTATGACAAATTTAAAGGGGCAAGGAAGCTTATTTCTCCTGCAAGACCAGGAAAGGGAGGAGCATTAGTAAGATATATCACACTTACGGAATTTGACTGTGGCATCAGTGTGTGGATATTAAAAAGACAAAGCAGGAAAGAATGTCCAATGGAAAAAAGACAGTCTCTTCAACAAATGGTGTTGGGAAAATTGGACAGCCACATGCAGAAGAATGAAACTGGACCATTTCTTTATACCACACCCAAAAATAGACTCCAAATGGTTGAAAGACCTAAATGTGAGACAGGAGTCCATCAAAATCCTAGAGGAGAACACAGGCAGCAATGTCTTTGACCTCAGCCTCAGCAACTTCTTCCTAGAAACATCGCTAAAGGCAAGGGAAGCAAGGGCAAAAATGAACTATTGGGACTTCATCAAGATAAAAAGCTTTTGCACAGCAAAAGAAATAGTCAACAAAACCAAAAGACAACCGACAGAATGGGAGAAGATATTTGCAAATGACATATCAGATAAAGGGCTAGTATCCAAAATCTATAAAGAACTTATCAAACTCAACACCCAAAGAACAAATAATCCAATCAAGAAATGGGCAGAAGACATGAACAAACATTTTTCCAAAGAAGACATCCAAATGGCCAACAGACACATGAAAAAGTGCTCAACATCGCTCGGCATCAGGGAAATCCAAATCAAAACCTCAATGAGATACCACCTCACGCCAGTCAGAATGGCTAAAATTAACAAGTCAGGAAACGACAGATGTTGGCAGGGATACAGAGAAAGGGGAACCCTCCTGCACTGTTGGTGGGAATGCAAGCTGGTGCAGCCACTCTGGGAAACAGTGTGGAGGTTCCTCAAGAAGTTGAAAATAGAGCTACCATACGACCCAGCAATTGCACTACTGGGTATTTACCCCAAAGATACAAATGTAGGGATCCGAAGGGGTACATGCACTCCAATGTTTATAGCAGCAATGTCCACAATAGCCAAACTATGGAAAGAGCCAAGATGTCCATTGACAGATCAATGGGTAAAAAAGATGTGGTATATATATACAATGGAATATTATGCAGCCATCAAAAGGAATGAAATCTTGCCATTTGCAACGACGTGGATGGAACTGGAGGGTATTATGCTGAGCGAAATAAGTCAATCAGAGAAAGACATGTATCATATGACCTCACTGATATGAGGAATTCTTAATCTCAGGAAACAAATTGAGGGTTGCTGGAGTGGGGGGTGGGGTGGGAGGGATGGGGCAGCTGGGTGATAGACATTGGTGAGGGTATGTGCTATGGCGAGCGCTGTGAATTGTGTAAGACTGTTGAATCACAGACCTGTACCTCTGAAACAAATAATACATTATATGTTAAAAAAAAAGAAGAAGAAGATAGCAGGAAGGGAAGAATGAAGGGGGGGAAATCGAAGGGGGAGACAAACCATGAGAGACTATGGACTCTGAGAAACAAACTGAGGGTTCTAGAGGGGAGAGGGGTGGGGGGATGGGTTAGCCTGGTGATGGGTATTAAAGAGGGCACGTACTGCATGGAGCACTGGGTGTTATATGCAAACAATGAATCATGGAATGCTACATCAAAAACGAATGATGTAATGTATGGTGATTAACATAACATAATAAAAAAAAGAAATAGAAAGCTATGTTGAAATAATTTATGTGTATTTTAAAGTACTCTTAGAAATCTATCTATATCATATCACAGAAAAAAGAAAAAGTATGATACTATCACAACCTACTACTACCTGTTGGACGTTTGTGTGTCTTCCTTGGGAAAAAGTCCATTTGGTTTCTTTGCCCTTTTTAAAATTAGATTTTCTATTTATTTTTTGCTAGTGAGTTTTTGAAGATCCATCAGATATATGGTTTGTAAATATTTTCTCTCATTCCATAGCTTGCCTTTTCATTCTGTCGATTGTTTCCTTTGTTGGGCAGAAAATTTTTAGTTTGATAAAGTTTCACTTGCTTATTTTTCTTTTGTTGTCTATGCTTTTGGTGTCATATCCCAAAATAAGCTTTGCCAAGAAAATGTCAAGGAGCTTTTTCCTTATGTTCTCTTGTAGGAGTTTTATGGTTTCAGGTCTCACATTTAAGTCTTTAATACATTTTTATTTGATTATTTGATTATTATATATGGTACAATTTAAAGGTCCAATTTTACTCTCTTACATGTGGATATTCAGTTTTCCCGACACCATTTTTTGAACAGACTGTCCTTTCCATATTGTATACTCTTGGAACCCTGTGATAGATTAATTTACAGTGCATGTGTGGGTTTATTTCTGGACTCTCAATTCTATTCCATTTATATATGTGTCTGTTTTTATGTCATTACCACACTGTTTCAATACTATAGCCCTGTAATCTAGTTTGAAATCAGGAAGTATGATGCCTCCAGCTTTGTTCTTCTTTCTTAAGATTGCTTTGGCTAGTCAGCATCTTTTGTGGTTCCCTATGAATTTTAAGATTTTTTTTTATTTTTATAAAAAATGCCATTGGAGTTTTGATAGGAATTGCATTGAATTTGTAGATAGCTTTGAGTTAGTATGGACATTTTCACAATATTAATTCTTTCCATCTAAGAACATGAGATAGCTTTCCATTTGTTTCCTTCTCATTTTCTTTCATGTCCTACAATTTTCAGTGTACAGATCGTTCATTTCCTTGGTTAAATTTATTCCTAAATATTTTATTCTTTTTAATGCTATTGTAAATGAATTATTTCTTAATTTCCTTTTTGAATAATTCATTATTAATGTATAGAAAAACAACTGATTTTTGTATGCTGATTTTGTGTCCTGCAATTTTACTGAATTTGTTTGTTAGTTCTGGTGGAGTATTTAGGGCTTCTTATATGTTAAGATATATTATTGGTAAACAGAGACAGATTTACTTCTTCCTTTCCTATTTGGATGCCTTATTTCTTTTTCTTGTCTAATTGCTCTGGCTAGAACTTGCAGTATTGTGTTGACTAAAAGGGATGAGAATTCTATACCTAATTTGTTGAGAGTTTTTATCATGAAAAAATGTTGAATTTTGTCAAATGTTTTTGCATTGATTGGGATGATCATATGATTTTATTCTTCATTCTGTTAATATGATGTATCACATTTATTGATTTGCATATGTTGAACCATCTTTGCATCCCAGGGATAAATCCCATTTGATCTTGGTGAATGATCTCTTTTTATGCACTACTGAATTTAGTTTTTTGTATTTTGTTTAGCATTTTTACATCTAGGTTAGTCAGAGATATTGACCTGTAATTTTTGTTGTTGTGTGTCCTTACCTGGCTTTGGTGTGGGTGTAATGTTGGTCTTGTTAAATGAGTTTAAAAGTATTCTCTCCTCTTCAAGTTTTTGGAAGCGTTTAGGAAAGATTGGTATTAATTTTCCTTTAAATGTTTGATACAATTCACCTGGGGGGGTGCATGGGTGGCTCAGTCAGTTAAGTGTCTGCCTTCAGCTCAGGTCATGACCTCAGAATCCTGGGATCGAGCCCTGTGTTGAGCTCACTGCTCTATGGGGAGTCTGCGTCTCTGTCTGCCTCCCTTCCCCCCGCTTGTGCTCTCTCTCAAATAAATAAATAAAATCTTAAAAAAAAAAAAAAGAATTCGCCTGGGAAGCCATCTGGTCCTGGGCTTTTTCTGTTGTTGTTATTGGGAGGTTTTTGTCATTGTTTAGCATTGCTGGCCATTGTGAATGCTGAAAGTTATAAAAGCATCAACAGCTATAGCTCCTAAATCTGCAAAATAGGAATAATTATTTCCACTTCAAAGGTTTTTTTGTGAGATATATATTAGATCTTATATACAAAGAATCTAACAATGCTTGGTACAAATGTTTGTTTCTTTGTCCTTGAATGATTTAATAAATGAAGTCTACTTTTTATTCTTCATTCTCATTATTACTCTCACAACTTGGACTATATAATTTTCTGAATTATGCCAAGATTTGGTCTACCATTTCAGAATACTCCCCAATCCCAGTCTGGCTCTAGCCCAGTAGTACTTAATTGGGGTCAAATTTCCCTCCAAGTAATGTTTGGCAATGCCTGGGGACATTTTTAATTGTCACAACTAGGAAGTGGAGGGATTCCTACTGGCGTTGAGTAGGTAGAGGTCAGGGATGCTGCCACACATTATATAATGCACAAGGCAGCCCCAAGCAACAAAGAATTTTCTGATCCCAAGTGCCAACACTGCCCTGTAGAGAAACCCTGCTTAGCCTAATTACCTGGTTTTAGCTCTGACTTCTCTGATATGTTGGCAGGTCGTTTTGAACTGTCCCTCCACTCTACTTCTTTATTCTCCTCTGATAGTTCTTAGAGTTTTCTCTCCTTCTGTAGCTTGAAGAGAGAAACCAAGTCTTATTTGTCTTAGTATTTCCCAGAGCAGATTCAGGTCTTAAACTTAAGAAGATCTGAGTTGGTATTTACTTAATACATGATTCTGGGCGTTATTAGTATATGAAAATAAAATTGTTTTAATAGTTTTTTTTTTTTAATTTGAGAGATAGAGCATGCACGTGTGAGTGGGGGTGGGGGTGGGGCAGAGGGAAAGGAGAGAGAGAGAGAGAATCTTAAGCAGGCTCCACACCCAAACACAGAGCCCAATGTGGGACTCAATTTCACAACCCTGAGACCATAACCTGAGCTAAAATCAAGAGTTGGAGGCTTAACCAACTGAGCCACCCAGGCACCCTGAAAATAAAATTGTTTTATAAATAATTGTATTTTTTCAGGATATTTAGCTTTGAGCTTTTGAGGCTTGGAGGATTGCTGTAATAGTAAAAATGAGGGTGCATGCCCATACATGTCTTTCTTCAGACAGGAAAAATAGTTTTTTTTAAAAGTGAATTTGACACACAGGAGAGAAATAAAGTGTGATTAAATAATCAAAGAAAAAGAATGCGTTTCCTTTGCATAAACATAGATAAAAATAAATACAATGTTTATCTGTGCCTTTATTAAGTAATGACTTTAGGCATTTTTTGTAAAGTTAATATATAATATACTAACTTTTATTAATATATAATTATGTTGTCCTGTGAATTTTATATTTCATGAGCTATTCTGTTACTTTTGCTTTTTGTTAAGCTATTCTGTGCCTACTCTGTATTTTAGTAATAATAGGATCATAGGATTTTAGCTTGTAAACATATATAGCATTTTTTTTTTTCCAACTAGGAGTCAATATTTTTACCAGCTTCTCTTTATAGTTCTAACTTGTCTTATTTTTTTGCTCCAGGGACATTCCCTTCTCATTCAAATGGGAGATAAGAAACTTTCAATGTGATATTCTACAATTAGAAAATTGAGAATGGAAAATCTTATGAAAGCAATTTCTGTGTGATGATTTGTATGGAAACCAGATTTGAGATGGTTGAGAAGTGAGGGGGAAATGAGGTAATGGGGACAATAATAGACAATTCTTTTGATAAATTTGACCATCTAAGGGGAAGAGAGAGCCTGGGAATAGCTAAGGGGCAGAGAGGTGGAAGGAGAATTTATTTCTTCAATGGAGAGAATTTGCTATGTTTCAATCTACCAGTGTCTATATATTTTTGAGTCATTTCACTTCCATTATGCCATCTGGAAACTTTCAGTTTAAAGTTTTTACACATTCTTCAACATTCCATTAAAATTTTAATGCAAATTATATGAACCACTCACACTCAGTGATTAAAATTGTTGCAGATACAGCACAAATATATCTTAACTGATTCTAATAAATAACAGCACTGATTATTATTGTTCCGTAACTTTTGGTTCATGTGTTAAGTTTGATTTTCCCAACTTATAAGCTTTTATAGGCATGTTTCCTCTTTATATTTGGTAGTATATTTAGTAGTGTTCACTGAAAAAATATTGTTGAAGACATAGTCTCTTACACGGTATTAGGAGTCTTCTTTTTTTTTTTTTTTAAAGATTTTATTTATTTGAGACAGAGAGAGAGAGAGCATGAGTGATGGGGAGGGGTAGAGAGATAGGGAGAAGCAGACTCCCTGCTGAGCAAGGAGCCCGACCTGGGGCTCAATCCCAGAACCCTGAGATCATGACCTGAGCCGAAGGCAGCTGCTTAACCGACTGAGCCACCCAGGTGCCCCTTATGGAGTCTTCTTAATAAAGCCATGCCAAACAAATTTTTGTCAGATGTCAGTTCCACAGAAAGTTTTATTAAGCTGCCTATAAATTTTGCATCTGATTATATTTTCTTCTTGGCTCTGGCTGCTTGAAAGGTCAGCCTCTGATCCAAGTATAGGTCCACTTATAGGATTAACATTAGAGCTTATTGTATGAATTCCATTAATACTGTTTCTTATTACTGGCCTCCTCTTTGTTTTCTACCTTATTTCACTTCACACCCATTTCTACATTAATTTTGTTCCTTATTTTATTGTATGTTTTCCAAATAATTTGAAATCTACAAAACTTGGCATTATTTGGAGTACAATAATAAATTATAAAGTGAAATTATAATATTAAGGATAAGTTTTTTTGCATGCCTATAGGTCTTTAGGTCTTAATGACTTATATGCAGTGGCCATGCAATAAACATTTATTTCTGTTGATGATGTTAATGATAACTCTATAAAGTGAGAAAAATTCTACTGATCAGTAGGATTGAATACATGAAAGACAAACCAAACAAATAAACGAATGAATTAACAACAAAACACACCTCAATCTGGATTCGTTTTTTAGTTTTCTAAAACAAATGAAAATTTTTAGTTCTAGTCATTGTCTTCTTACAGGGGGGTAGGTGTTACACATGCTACCAAGATAAATTTCTTTCAGTGACACCTTTCTCCTAAATTACATAAAATGTTTTGGATTAGGGGGCTCCTGGGTGAATCAGCTGGTTAAGCGTCTGCCTTTGGCTTAGGTCATGATCTCAGGGTCCTGGCATCCAGCCCCAGGTCAGGCTCTGTGCTCAGTGGGGAGTCTGCTTCTCCCTTTCCCTTTGCCCCTCCCCCTACTCGTGCATGCTCTCTCTCTCTCAAGTAAATAAATAAAATCTTTAAAAAAAAGCTTTAGATCAGGAGATATATCTGGATTTTTTACCTTTGTTGCTATTGTTTAGGGCCTTGCTAATGGAAGGTTGTCTCACAGATTATTATTATGTTTTGGCATAATCTGATAACTGGTTAGAAATGAATGTTCTTGGGTCCCATCACCCATTTACTAAATCAATTTTCAGTTTAACAAGATTTGCAGGTGACTTGTATACACATTAAAATTTGAGAACCATTTATTCAGACGACTCTTAGGAGGCTTATGCTGACAGGCTTTAGGAGTAGGATAATTTTAGAAATACAGAATGGTGACTCTAATTGATATTTAAATCTACTGGTACTCTAGTTTTATTTCTCCAGAATTTTCTAAAAAATACAGGCCAAAGTTGCAAATTGTGCTTTTAAAAAAATTTAATTTTGCTAAATCCAAAGTTGCCTTGTAATTAGCTTTAGACAGGTAGCAACGAAAAATCTATATAAATACACATGCAATCTGCCTCTATATCTGTAGGCAAAAAGACTCTTGAGTAGGTATACAATTAATGTAATATATGTAGAGAATAGTTTCAGTGGCTAATTTGCATTTGTTCTCTCCACCAATACATTTTAGATACACGTTTGTTGGAAAAGGACAGAGAGCTCTAGCTGATAACTTCATGGAATTAGTTTGATTAAAAAGGTTCTCTGTTATGACATTTATTTAGATCTGTCAATTTATCTACAGTTAATCCATGAACAACGTGGGGGTTAAGGGTGCTGACCCCCATGCAGTCGAAAATCTGCATGTAACTTTTGACTCCCCAGAAACTTAACTATTAATAGCCTACTGTTAACTGGAAACCTTACCAATTACATAAACAATCAATTAACACATATTTTGTATGTTACATATATTATACACTTATAATAAAGTAAGTGTTAAGTAAGAAATGCTATTAAGACAATCATAAGGAAGAGAAAATACATTTATGGTACTGTACTGTATTTTATCGATACTGCAACACTTTGCACGATGATGACAGTTTACAGATGATGACACTTTATGTCATCTGTTTACAAGATGAATCATGTCAGTATCTACATCAATTTTGTCTTACATGGTACAAAACACTGTAGATATTATATGTATTATTAACACTAGGCCTCAAAAATGAAAAGATAATGTGAAAAAGAAATTCATAATTATTTACAGGTATAATGAATGATATGCACTGATAATGAAGAAGCAGCAATATGATTGCTTTATGGTAGCTTAGTCTATACAGTAATGAATGGATCATTCATGTAAGATTTTTATGGCATACAGTGTTACACTCATACTCATAATACAGCATTGGAAACATCACATTCAACATTTCTAGTCTATGGGGTTTGTCTGTGATTTTTTTTCAAATTGGCAGAAATCTACAAAACTTTTACAATATATTTGTTGAAAAAAATCCACTTATAAGTGGACCTGTATGGTTCAAACCTGTATGTTTAAGGGTCAACTGTACCTATCTATGTATCCATTTTTGTATCTGTCACCAAAAAAGTTCTGTTATGATATCTTTGTCTATGCCAGTGTTATTTATATCTACATCTAAATATTTCATATCAAAAGAGTGAATTTGTGGCTTTTTAGTCAATTCATAGATCATAGAACATTAAAATTGGAAGAAAGTGTAAGACACACATCAATCCAGTCCCTTGTTTCCATTGTAGATCTGAATCTGTTATTCCAAAACTTTCAGATTATAAAATCCATCTGAACAACTGTGTTCTGGAATCTGTATTTTAATAAGCTTCTAAGGTAATTCTTATGAGTCAGGTATGTTTGGGAAACATTGAAATCAGTGAGTTAATGGGTGTATAAATTATTCTCCTTTTAGAAAAAAAAGCTCACATAATATTGAAATTAATATTCTGTTCTTTCTAATCATGTTTTTAATATGAATTTAGGGTTAAGTCTAAATTTAGTATTTGGAAACTCTATATTCAGCATTTTATACTTCAGAAGAATCAAAGCTTCTCTGAAAAGTTATAGAAATCAATCTTTTGTAGCTCACTTTCAGAGTTCTTTAATATATAAATTAAAAGATACAATCCATGTCATTTGTGAAAGTGGATATTTCTATGATTATGAAAATTGAAATTAAGAAAGGATATATTCTTAACACAAGCATTGGTGTGGAACATACCATTAGCTTGTTTACCATTTGCCTTGATTTTGACATCTGTATGCTCAGAGTTGGGGGGCTGCAGGGCTCCAATATTTGATCATTGTCTACAAATCTTGCAGGGAGACTTCAACTCAGCTGCTGAAAAATAAATGCAAAACAAGGAAGAGATTACAGTTGAGTTGGCTACTTAAAAAAAAAAGATATAGTAATTATCTCTGTCTGTAACTTAGGGGTGCACAAAATGTTTACAATAACTTGCTTGGCAAACTGGGTTTTCTCATATTCCTCATGGTTTAGGTGTCAAAACCATATGCTACCTATAATAATGGACTTTTCGAGGGCACAAAGCTATTCATATTCATGTCATAGGATATGTTTACATGGGAGCAAAATGCTCTAACATCAGAATAAATCAGTAACATCTTAGAGTTCAAATTTCCATATGCTTCCTTGGCATAATAAAGAAGAAAAATTCCGATGTTGTGTAATACACTTTAATTAAAAACAGAACTTTTCTACAAATCATGGAAGTTCTCAAATAGTGCAGACAAATGTATCATTTTGTCATATCATAAACATTTATCATCATTAAGTAGAAATAAGGATAGAAGCTATCACACAGATATTGTGTGCTTTTTTTTGATCTCTGAACATACCCATTTATTTTAATCAATTAAAATCGGATTTGACTTGGATAAGGTTTTAGGAATTGTCCCATGTCAGACTGCATCAGGATAAATTGAACGATGTTGTCTAGGTGATGCAGAGGTATCTGAAGCATTTAATTACTTTAAAAATTATGAATGGAGGTTTAGTCCTTAGAAAAACATCTGATCATGTTTTTATGTTTGCAAAGTTATGCTCTTTAGGTTTCCTTTTATCAGAAATATTATAGTTTGTATCAATAGTTGATGATATCACTATTAAAAAGTCATTCCACAGTTATTTTGATACTTTTCAATGAAAAAAGGTCAGCAGCAGTGCATATAACTGAGAACTTTCAAAATAAGATCCTGACTATGATAGGGAAATATGAGTCCATCTATGCTTGTAAAGCAGAATTGCATTTTATGTGATGAATGACTTAATGTACATGTTGATTCTTTTTGGAAAAAAGTTATTTGAATTATTGAGAGATAGCCAGAATAACCAGGTTGCTTATAATTATTTTTGCAAAATATTCTCTTGTACAAATGTGGAAGAAATAATAAAATCAGCGCATTTTTTAAAAATGGAAGTTTCAGGGGCTCCTGGGTGGCTCAGTCAGTTAAGCGGCCGCCTTCGGCTCAGGTCATGATCCCAGGGTCCTGGGATCGAGTCCCGCATCGGGCTCCCTGCTCGGTGGGGAGTCTGCCTCTTTTTCTTCCTCTGCCTGCTGCTCTGCCTACTTGTGCTCTTTCTCTCTCTGTCAAATAAATAAATAAAATCTTAAAAAAAAAAAAATAGAAGTTTCAGCCTTAAGTTACTAAAGGGACTATGAAAGAAGTGACCATCGGAATACTTCCTATTTACAAATAAAGCATGATTAAATTATATCATCTGAACCTAGGATTTAGTATTTGTCATCAAACAACTTCCTAGTTTAGGTTAAAATACTCTTGGATTTTCCCTCACTCTGAGAAAGTAAGTAATAGAACTATAAATTTCATGTAAAAATGATAAGAAGAGTCTCTATATAGATACTTATTTTTAATAGTAATTGCAAATAAAGTAATAAAAATGAATATTTCAGATCTTCCCTCCAATAATACTATATATATTTCAAACATAAAAGGCAGGATTTTGTTTTAGACTTCCAAAGGGTAAACTAAGGAAAAGTGGGAATTGCAAAGCACACAGCTTCCAGTTGCATGGGTCTTATATTTCAAACCCATTAGCAGTAAAATTTCATTTTCACTACTGAAGGGGCACTTCACTCCTGAAGGCTTGAATGTGTTTTCTAAGTTAGCCAGGACAAAACATAAAGTTTTGTGCATATATATATTTATATATATATTTTTTTGCATTACACTTCGAGTTGCACCTGGAAGTAAATAGCTAACTAGAATAGACTAATGATATGCTCAGTGTCGCCAACAGTTGTGGAGTAAGCATCTCTCCCTGTCTGGGTTCTCCAGTGAACTCTTAAACCATTGGCTTTTAATTCAGGAACACACTCTGAGGAGCATGTCCCCTGCTCTTTATTACATTCCAGGGGCAGCTCCATCAAACTGCATCACTGCCGTTTAGCACAGCACTTACTCTCTCTAATAAAAAAACACTCCAGGTGTTATATTGAATGGATTATTATCAACAGAGGATTCCAAAATTTGGTTTATGCCCTACTCTTTCAAGATTCAGGGCAGCCTGAGGTCCCAGATGTGTTTTATGAGTGCCAACATGACATGTGAAAAAGATCTGGCCGGATGCATAAAGATGGTCAGTAGAGAGTTGTATTCTGACCCAACAATGTTCCATGTTGTTGGCTTAGGAAACAATTTCAGGAGATGGTTACTATGCCTCTTTGTGAAAATGGCATCAAAGGCAAAATAGTTGATAAAGAAAAAAGGAGAAACAATGACAGTGAGAGAGAAAGTAAGGGCTGAGTGACAGAAGACCAACAGGACCAACAGGATCAAGGAAATAATTCTTTAGCTACAGTAGTTTCCTTTAGAAAGGATCTAAGAAGTACCTTATTTCCTCATAGAAAGAAAACCAAGGACTTAAGAGAAGATCTAAATGATGGGATCCACATTTCCTACCAAGATTATTTAAGAAAAGTATTTTAATACCAGGTATAAAATAATCAAATCCTGACAGGCTAGGCAGTATATATTTTTTTAATGATAAATCTTGGGGTCAACAACAGATTTTTGTGTACATAATAATAATACTTTGAGGTCACAGACTAAACTCTAACATGACATACAGTGATCCCTTTCCTGCTGCCTCATTTCCTCCCTTACCTGTCTCCTCTTTTCAGTCTTTCCGTGTTCCTATTTTTATGTTCCATTAATGATGAAGATCCTATTATTCTCCACACATGCTTTTTGTTTTTTATTTCTCTCATCTCTGTGGCTTTGCATATCATCTCTTCTGTACTTGGAACTTCAGCCTCTTTTTTGTCTACCTAACACAAGCTCATTATTAAGGCTCAGATCAAGGGTTGCCTCTTCTAGGAAGCCTACCTTGATGTCCTCACTTCTGCTCAGCACATTTCTGAGTGAACCCTTAATACTCCCTGCGTTTCTCCACCGCCTTAGAGTTGTAGTTTTCTGCTGCATTTTGTCTTTCTTCTTAACTAGTCTCTGACTTACTTGACTGCAGATGCTGGATTAGATACATCATTTAAACCCATATTCCTACAATTTAGTGGATGTTCAGTAAAGAATTTTAGAAAGAATGAATGAAGTATCTTTAGTAAGTTACACAGATACTCACAGGAAAAAAGTGACTTGGGACATTTTATAAAGGAAAATATTTTTAGTGTCAGCTTGGCAATAATTATGGGCTTCAATTAAAAACCTTTAATTGCTGGCTAGGCAAAGCTGGGGTAAGAAAGATGTTCTTGGTAGGGACGGAGATACTGAAATGACTATATTAACAGAACCAGAAAAGTTGAGATCTACTGCAATGAGTCATTCAGAAATTGTGAATTTCATTTCATTTCCTATATCTTTAAAATTAAATAGTGTAGTTTCTGTCATTCATTCATATATTTATTTTTGAGAACTTATCATGAGCCTAGCATTATGTTATAATCTGGGGAAACTAGGATGGATATGGCATACGTTTTTTTCTTTGGGGGCTCACAGTCTCTTAAAGATGATATTGTGGCTTGCAGACAGTCCTACAGGGATGAAAGATTTTGAACGATAAGAATCTAGCCCAGTAAACGTAGAAAAATCTTTGAAGAGAAACAGACAATTTTAGTCAATCTGCACACTGAACTGTCAGAGACAGGGGAAGGATGATGGGAGAAGTTCTCAGGAGGCATCTACATGGACAAGAACTCTGATTTGTGCGATTTATTTCACTGGGAAGGACTTTAATGGAAGAAAGAGAAGGCAAACAGTGGAAAAGCCTGCCTGAGATGGAATATGGTGGTGGAGGTGAAAGGGTTACATCTTTGTTCTCTATAAGCTTGTGACACTGATCTGAACTAAGATGCACTTTCCTCATCTGTAGAGTGGGTACAAAGATGAGTAAAGTGTAAAAGCCTTGGGCAAAGGCAAAGTAGGAATCAGACAAAAGTGCAGCATTTTGTTTTGCTTTTTACAAATCAAGACAGGTTTTAGCATGTTTTTATGTCCAGGCTATAAATGCTCTGAAATATGAAAATGGATGTTGTTTGGCTCCTGCTGAGTTGCCCCTGACAGAAGACCCTCTGAGCCTCCCAGCCCAGGCAGAGCTGGTTGAGCTAGGCTCACTGAGCTCCAGAGCACAGCATGGCCTTCTCTTCTCTGCATTTGTAGCTTGAGGCCTTAACCTTTTATCATTATTTTATTTTTATTTATTTATTTATTTATTTATTTTTTAAAGATTTTATTTATTTATTTGACAGAGAGAGACAGTGAGAGAGGGAACACAAGCAGGCAGAGTGGGAGAGGGAGAAGCAGGCTCCCCGCTGAACAGAGAGCCCAATGCAGGGCTCGATCCCAGGACCCTGGGATCATGACCTGAGCCGAAGGCAGACGCTTAACGACTGAGCCACCCAGGCGCCCCACCTTTTATCATTATTTTAATGATGTTTTTATGTTTAATTTAACTGTAAATCACATTAACAGAGTTTTGACTAGTATGTCAGAGGGCTTGAAAACTGAGTTAAAGTTATTCTAAGAGCTAAATTTGTCAGGTCTGACATGTTTTAGTCAAGATGATCCAGTCAAGTGTAGAGATGTTGGAAAGATGGTGCGGGATGGTATTTAATTTATTCAGGACTTGAGGGGTGGAAATGGACTGGTAGTAGAGCTTGCTCCATAGTAGCAACAGTTAAGAGGATAATTTGTGGCTTGTCTTAAGGACATTAACCAAAGAAAACTGCCCCTAGAAAGCAACAAATTATATGTTATGCTTAAATTATTTTCTGAAGAATATGATCACATCAGAACATCACATAATTTAGGAGACATTAGTGAAATTCTATACTTCCCTTATATTGCATAAACCTATTATAGTAATGAAAGACAGGCACTCATTTTTCTATATTTAGAAATCATACCTTTAGGGGTCAAAGATTCCATTTGTGAGGTTTTTGCTAACAAACATTTTATTTTCTTAAAAAAATTTTATTACAAAATAGGTGTTAAAGCAAGAAAAATATACAATATAAAAATTAATCACTTTACTATTAATATTTTGATATATATATTTTTACTCTTTCTATGAATATTAGGATATCACAACTGCTGAAACAGATACCTCTAAAATATTAGTGGCTTAACACAATAGTTTATTTCTTACTCTGGAGGGGCTTGCCAGCAGTGGAGGGTGGGGGAAAGCAGTGCTCCCTCATGCTCTGCTCCATGTAGTCACTCAGAGCAGTGCCATCAATAACCTTGCTACTGAAGATTCCTGGCCACCAACCTCCAGCAAGGGAGAAGAGAGAGGATGGCCGGTGAGATGTTTGTAAGTTGCAGATCATAAAATAGTGAACCAACATTTCTGCTTATACTAAGAAATGCTGGAGAGGAAGCAAGTTCAATGTGTACATTGTTTTCTTTGCCATCGCAAATACATATGTCAACAGGCTCACATTCTATACGTTCTGCTGTGTGGTATTGTCTATTTACCCAGCAATACATCTCAAACTTCTTTTCTTGTAATTTATATCATCATTATTTGATTATACTACAATTTTGCACTTTTAAAAGTCAATTTCTTGTTAAACATTTTGGTTCATACCAGTTTTCATGAATGTTGGCAGTAGTCTGATAACATGCTTGCACTTTTGCATATTAACCTGATTATTTTCCTTTAAAAATTCCCAGAAGTAGAATCGCTGGGTCAAAGGGTATGTATCTTAAACAATAACAACAAAAAAGACTTGACACTTTGCTAAATTGCCTTCAGACATTTATATTCCCACCAGCAATGAATGTGCCAGTTGATGACATTTTTCTCTTGGATAATGGGGTCTGGAGATAGAAGCTGAAAATTGTACTTCCAGGATCCTTTTTATTTTATTTTATTTTATTTTATTTTATTCTATTTTATTTATTTTTTTAAAGATTTTATTTATTTATTTATTTGACACAGAGAGACACAGCGAGAGAGGGAACACAAGCAGGGGGAGTGGGAGAGGGAGAAGCAGGCTTCCCTGCGCAGGGCTCGATCCCAGGACCCTGGGATCATGACGTGAGCCAAAGGCAGACGCTTAATGACTGAGCCACCCAGGCGCCCCAGATCCTTTTTATTTTAGTGTGAATTAAAGAACTGGTCATCAAGTACTTGTTGAGCCTCTACTAAGTGACTGGCTTGTGCTATAGGGAATTCAAGAAAAGATAATTAAGTTGTTTTTATTGGGAAACAGTACTTTATTCTATATGCTTAACAATAAAAGGGAGTTTCAATTTCCTGCCTCTCTCCAATTCAGTAATTGAAGCTTTGGTCTTTACTGTGGCTATAGAAAAGAGTAAGAAGAGGTAAGGTGTTTCTTAAAATTCTATAACTAATTCAGATGAAAAAATAAGGTATTTAAATTTATTCTTAAAAAATATTGTGATAATGAGTTGAAAATGATTTCTGGGTATTGGTACCGCAGCCACATTAGGCAAAGGGAGTACAAATCTGGGGCATGAACGGAGAAGCAGAATCATGCCTCAACTTTGGCTTCACGCATTTCTTGAAAAAAAGGGTATATAATTATCATTTCAAGTTATGAATTCCCATGGCCAATAGTAGCAAAGTCTAACTTAAATTTTAGTTTAATTTTAAACATTAAGAATACTGTTAGAGAGGTATAAAGTTTGAGGCATCTTGTGAGCTTTTTCTCATTATTTTGACAATCATTTTCCAAGTTGCTAATGATCATTATATACTCATTTAAAACTATAATGTTTGAAAAAATATACAATGTTTGGATATACTCTGAAACCATATAGATTGATTTTATTTCAATGATAAGTATTATCTTTCCTTCTATTATTTAAAATTATATTTGGGTTTAACCTTTATTTAAAAGTAATGGATTTCTCAGATTCAGATTTGTTGCCGTGTTCGCTTATGTGTGTTCAATGGAAATAATTTATTACAAAATTCATTAACTAGATTCTTCTTTTTCTATTGTAAGATAAATTTTTAGTGAAAGTAAGAACTTGTGTCTTCCTGAGATGTAGTGTCTATAGAAATGTTATTTCCACAAAGTAGAAATACAGTCTTTCTGGGCACGTGGGTGGCTCAGTCGTTGAGCATCTGCCTTCAGCTCAGGTCATGATCCCAGGGTCCTGGGATCGAGCTCCGCATCGGGCTCCCTGCTCGGCGGGGAGCCTGCTTCTTCCTCTCCCACTCCCCCTGCTTGTGTTCCCTCTCTCACTGTGTCTCTCTCTGTCAAATAAATGAATAAAATCATTAAAAAAAAAAAAAAGAAATACAGTCTTTGTTATTAGATACCTGAGTTGTTAGTAGGTATATGTGCACCATAATATATAAACACTTCTATGAACGGATAAATTTATGTATGTTGTGTAGAAATCTGAAACTTTAAAGATGGATACTCTATTCTCTAAATACTCAGAATGGCCCTGTCAAAGTTCAAAGGATAATACAGTAGTTTTCAAAACTAATAGGCAAATATGCTTGGAGTAGAAATGTAATTATAAATATAAATATAAAAATAAATTAATCTCATGAAAAATGAATCCATATTCTTTTTAAAGTATCTAGAAATCCTTAAAGTCTAAACTTGTCTCACAACTACTTTGTTACCTTCAAAAACTTTTTTGTTTTTACTTACCTGAGGCCATTTACTCAATTAATTCATCAAGCGTATGTTGTGTATGAGATACGTAGTCCACTTGATTTAAGACTTTATAGTCCACTGGGGGAGACAATCAAGCAAACAGAGAACTGCAATTCAAAATAATAAGTTTTCTTATAGAGGGAAGTTCTGGGTTCTCTGGGAACATAAGAAAGAGTCCTGAAAGAGATCAGAGATCAGATTGTTTTATATTTGCATTGATGCTAGTTGTATTTTGAAGTACTTGATAATTTGTTAGTTTTGAAAGCTTCTGAGTTATCACTATTGCTAAAAGACTCTTCAGATCATTCAAAAAGAAACATCTAGCTGTTCAAGTTTCTAAGTACTCTAAGGGGTACTGGAAGGCAGTCTGTCATGAACCGTGGTGGTCCATTTAGCTTGTCATCTTTTGACTTCAGTTATTATTGATGTTACTATTTCAGACAATACTATTTGCAAATCTTATTAATGTATATACATCCTACACTTAGGAAAAATTTATACTGCATAAATATTAATGATTGTGATGTTGTGTGAGAAGTTTTGTTTCTTGTCGATCTTATAGTTTTAGAAGTGATTGCGATCAAGTCCAAATAGACTCGACATGGCTTATAAGTCAAGGGGGATTTGAAGGACTTGAACTGGCCTGAAAGAACGTCAAAAAAGACTGGAGAATCAGCAGTTGAGGGTTGAAGTTGCCTTAGGTCAGGAAGAGGGAGGGTCTCTGTAAAAGGCTCCCAACAGCTGGGCTGTAAAAGGTACAGCTGGAGCACTTGGAAGGGAGATTGGAAAGGCCTGATACTGCGGAAGAATGAGGGTGAAATGAGATGTGCCTTGCTTAGGACAATAAAAGAAAGGCAGGAACAGCTGCGGGGTTTGGGTCTGAGATGCATGGCAAACCCGGTTGCAGGGAAAGCCTAAATGAACAGCAATGGGAAACATATGTATGTATATACGTATATCTGAAGATGCACAAAACATAATGCTTAGGAAAGACTAACATGCTTAAAACGTTCTGAGTGATGAACTGGAAGAATGAAGATTAAAAGCCAAAGAGAATTGAATGGACAGATATTTTGATTCCAGTTTCAGGTTAGAACATACTGTAAATACCGTACTAAGAAATACTTGGAACTCTACACTGGCCACCAAAACCAATTATGACCTAAGTGAGTTTGGTTTATTTTAAGTTCTTAATTGGAGCCTTTAAAGCATCCTCCAGTCTATTTATACATGGACTAATAGGAAATCAATTTAACTTGCTCTACAATAGTTTAACAATATTAAAACATTTACATAATTTTGTGATATTTCTCATTGTAATAGGATACAGTAGTCAATTAATTTTTTCCTTCATTATTAACAATGAGCTTTTATGAAATTGCTGCTTGGTACAAGAGCTGCTTTCTGTCATTGGGTCATTAGATTTGCTGCTTTGAATTTAAAGGGAAAATAATATTAATTCCCTCAAATACCTTTTCTTCAAATTATGTAGCAATGTCTTTTTTCCCCTTCTTTTTGCACTGCATAATATAATCTGGCAAAAAGTAAGTGTGATCTTAATTGTTAGACTTGTTTATTCCAGGGAGGAACCAATGGAGCACTTACAGTAATTAACATATTTTCTGTGGTCTTCTCATTTTGTTAATGATATCTTATTGAAGGCTGTGCAGTAATTACTGCCCACTGAGGTACATATGCTGAAACAAATTAATGGCCAATGACCAATAATGATTACACTTGTAATTATCTATTGTAAAGTATAAGCAGAAAAAAATTGAAATTAAAAACAATGTTCTTTGAAGCTAAAATTAAACTGTATTATTAAACTGTGCTAAAAATCATATTAACAACTCGATAGAGAAATGATATTCTATGTTTTATCATAATCTCCATCAGTTTCATTTAAGTTACAGGAGACTTTTACTTTTGCTAATGTTGCACAGCTTCACTCAGTGGGAGACAGGGGTAAAAGTGTGAAGAATAGGATGCCTATCATGTTTACTCTCAGGTATGACTTTTAGGTATTTATAGCACATTTGTCTTAACATAGGCAAAATAATTTTCACTGACTTCAAGAAGTATTCAAACTTCATTTATTTAATGGGTTTATTAAAATAAAGAGTAAATTTCCTAAAACGCCCACTATAACTTGGGATAGAGGGTGGTGGTAGATGTTCATGCAGTTTTCACACAACACCACTTGATTTTGTAAAGTTGAGCAGTTTGAAACTCCTTCAGTGTATATATTTTGCATATGGAAAAATAATAATAAACCTTAGCTGAGGATTAGCATAGTACAATGTTGGGGTTCTCCAGACTGGGATACAAGAGATTTGATTCCTAAGTCTGTGTCACTAATCACCTAGCAAGTCACTCATTGTCTTTGGCCTTGGTTTTCTGACCTGAGAAATGGGAACTTTGTACTAGATCATCTCCAAGGACACTCATCAGCTTTAATGTTCTACAAGTTTTATAATAAGGATCCCAGGATACTGGGAATTATTTCTCTTATCTCTGGTTAAATTCTTGTGTGAAAATATCTTAAGATTTTTTAGGTAATTTTAATTATTTGGAGTTCGGTTGATGAGTCAAATATTCTCATCTTTGATTCTCAGGCCTCATCAAGTATTTAGGATATGAAATAGAATCCTGAATTTTTGTTTGCCTGAGTAAAAAAAAAATGACACCAGCATCTAAACCTAGATAACCTAGCTTAAATGTACACACTATTTTCAAATAAACTTAAAAATAATATTTACATAAATTATTTTTAATTAAAATATTTAATGAAGTGTAATGATTTTGTTTATAATAATGTTTTGTTCCTTATGAAAATTTGGGTTCCTGCAAGATCAGACTTAAGTTTTTATATATTGTTGTACCATGACTCTTAGCATGTATTAATGTTCAAGAAATATTTGTTGAAAGAAAAAAATGATTGTCAACATATCTTTCTTTGCTTTTGAATATTCTGTATGTTGCTATGTTGTTTTAAATTATTCTCAGTGTCAAATATCTTTTCTCCCTCAAATAGGAAGTTGGCTTTCTATGTGACAACTTAAATGTTTTATAATGAAGCAATTAAGGCTTGCTTCTTTTGAGTTAAGGTTTATTATTTGGATAGGGATACCATGGTGGAATTATGATCTTGCTGTTTTAAGTTGAATATCACATCCAAATTGCTTTTTTTTTTTTTTACATATGAGGAAATTGGGCATAATGAAGATATAAATTGCTAGATTATTATCTAAAATTATCTAAAATCTCTGCCCTGGAGATTTCGACCTGTCTATTAAATCTTTAGGATCCACCAGCAAAAGATGAGAAAAGTTGTTATCTAGCTTTAAGATTTTTCAGGACCTCTGACTGCTTTTAATTTTTTCTTTCAGTTCATGGGAACTGGTCTTGTATGCCTGACTGAACTTGGTTTAGATTTTTGACAGTTTTTTATTTGTGTCCCATTTGGATGTTTTTCAAAATGTCCAGACTATTCACATTACATCTGAATAAGCACTACCTAATGGTTTAATTCAAATTGTCTGGCTTACCTCTAATTAGTATTGTTAATGTTTACAGATTATTCTTAATAAAATAAAGCTTTGTGGCTTTATTTTAATAACAAAAATAAAAACATAATAAAAATAAAATATTTTAAAATAAAAATAATGTGGACATTATCAGAGGTTTTAAAGAAAAATTTGTTTCAAAAAAAACTGACTGCTAGAAAACTCTTGGTTGGAGTAAAAAGAGAAATGACAGAGTAGCCAAAATAACTCTCTCTTATGATATAATTCCCAATCTGGAATAATCTTGGTAGTCATCTGTTAATATATTTAGACTTAGCAACACTGACAAACTGAAGGTTATAGAGATGCACATGGTGAATACTTACCTGCTAGTCTTACCATACTAATAATTAGCACTAAATTATAAATATATCCAAATCTAGTGCATGTCTGCACATCTGTGTTTTAGTAATTTAAATAAAGCAGTTTGCTACAATATGAAGTTAGAAATTGTTTCCTATTCTAACTTAGTAATTAGTGAAAAAACAAAGAAGAGATTCTGAGAAAACTATTATCTAGAAGTATGCTGGAAAAATAAAATACTCATTACTTGGCTATTTATTTCTAGCCCTGAAATCATGAAAGGTTTTGTTTATTTTGCTAATATAATTTAAAGAAAGTTATTTAAAAAGTTAATAAGGCACGAGCCTGAAATTTATTTAATTAAAAAAAATCATGAATTTAAAAAAGGGAGGTTATGGGCAATTACACTATAGTCTTGTCTCTTAGATAAGCTGCTCCATGAACTTGGGCAAGTATATTTATCCTTCAGAGGCTCATTTTCCTCATCTGACATTCCACACTTTTCTAGTCTGGAGCATCACTAAAGTCCTTTCAGAAACTATTTGCAATGTGTATATTGGTGTTAATGGTTTTAGTTTCTCTCTCTCTCTCTCCCCCCCATATGTATATAGTTATAGTTATAAATTCTCTTAAATTCTATATGGAACATTCATAATCTTAAATGTATATATACCTTGTATATGAAAAAAATAATCAAGAGGAATAAATTACTTTTCTTATTTTATTCACAGATATAAAATAATTCCTACCATGTCATTTTCTTCAATGATGTGTACATTGGAATTATGGTCCTAAGAATATCACAGTCAAATTTTTTTTTTTTTTTGGAAACATTTCAACATCTCTATTCAAAGACTGGCTGGATCATGTTTACAGAGGCTTTTCAAGGCATCTGTTCTTAGCCACAGCTGAGAATGGGGCCCACCGTGCAGACTGGAAGGATCCACCTAGAATTTGTTGAATTAAGTCCTTGCACCTGGATATAATTGTCGTGCCGCTGTGCTGGGGTTTTCTTAAGCTACTGGTAAAACAAATTAGCTCAATTTAAACTGGCATCCAGTAGAGAAGCAACAACTCACCTCATATAATGTTTTTCAAATAATTATTTTTGTATTGCCGATTTTACCTCATGAATATTTTCCTGGGGGTTGGGTGAGAAAAAATGTAGCTAAACCAGAGACGTGATAAAAATTCTACTCATGTTATAGGCTTTGATATTATTGCAGTATAATTAAGATATGGGTAAATATGCGATTATAGTTTCAGTTCAGTTGGATTTTTTCTGCCACTAAACAAAACATCAATTCAGATATTTAGTTGTGAGGTAAAGTTTAAGAAATATTCTCATATCCACATGCAAGTTTCATAAACCATTGATGTATTTGTTGTAGCTTTAATAGTACAACTGTTTTTACAGATAGAAAAAATACATGTGAGAAACATAATAAACAGGAGACAAGATTCATTTATGTTTGTCAGTAGAATTAATGAAACTCATGTGGTTATGTATTTTTGAGTCATTTATACTTGGCAACCTAATTCATAAGTTTTCTTGGAAACCCAATAAACTCCAAACTTTAATGGCTGGTAAGAATGAGGCTAGTGCTTGTGGGATTATGGGGGCTGATACATGTATGTATTTCTGTGTGCATTCATTGCTTACCCACTTAGGACAGATTTCATAGGTGCCAATTATATGTCAGGCAGGATTCTCAGCACTGAGGACACAGCAGGGAAGCCTGAGAGGTGCCTGGCTTCCTAAAGTTTACATTCTAGTTTGGAAAACACACACAGAAAGAAAGAAGGAAAGAATGAAAGAGAGAGAGGAAAGGAGGGAGGGAAGGAGGAAGAAAAACTAAGAATATAATTATGTAAGTTCAATTTAGTGTTAAGTTCTATGAAGAACAAAGTGTGCGCTAATTAGAGAGTATGAAAGGTACAATTAGATTGGTCAGGAAGGCTTCTCTGAGAAAGTTTTCATGTTGATATATGTATCAGTAAGCACATATGCTAGCTGCATTAATATACCCATGTATTTGTTAATATGCCTTTGTATTTCCAGCCCCCTTGCACAATGTCTAGCAAAAAATGGAGAAAAATATTCCCTACTTGTATGGAAGGCACAAAGCGTTTAGGAAGGTCTGTGCACATGTGTAGAATACATATAGGATATAGATTTTTCCAAAATATAGCATACAGAACACAATAAATCAATATTACAAAATAATTTATTAGAAAGTTTTGGATATAAAGCCCTATAGAGCCTTTCCTAACCATTTTTCTTCAAACATTGTCACTCCCCGGTCATAATAACTTGTGCATATTTCTCTTAGTACTCCCTGCCTTGCGTTATCATTAGTTGTCTATCAATGTATTTTCCTTTCAAGAGTTTACTCTTTGACGGAGGCCTTTGTTTCATGTATCTTTGTATTTCCGGGGCCCTACAACAAGTCTAGAAGCAAATCAAATATGATTTAATATAAGTGTGTGATAAAGGGATTCTACTGTAGTTCAATAAAATGTTCAGAACTGTTACAGAGGAAAATTTCGCTCATATGCTGATGTTCTGAGAGTGAAATATTGTGGTGAGGTGGCAGAGCTGAATTCCGAATTCCAGCCCCCCAGCTGGCTGACTTGAGCTCATTGTTGGCAACAAACACGGCTGCCGAGTTTGATTAGCAATGACAACGCCACTGTTGCTGGTGGAAATAGCTACTGTTTATGCAGCTCTAATGTCAGCTAGTAGCCACGAGCTGCACTGTCCTAGCAAATCCTGACAATTACCCTGTGAGGCAGGTGTTACACACCCACTTTACAGATAAGTAATTGAAACTCGGAGAGAATGAAAAAACGCCTGAATTCATCAAGCTTCTCATAGCTTAAAATAATTTGTGTGCTGAGTTATATTTATGAAATGTATGATATGTAATACAAATAGTATAAAATTCCAAATTAAAAAGTTATAAAATGACTGCCACATATATGTATACATATAATGTATATATATTTTGTATAATATACAATATTATATATAAACGTATATATAAAATGTTTATATATATAAAGTGGCTGCCATATATATGAGTGTATATTTATATATACGTGATGCGTGTGTGTTGTTAAATGGTAGTGGGATAGTCTTTTGAATGTTTGGTGAGGAAAGGATGCAAAATGTCAGGGATATGTATCTTGGTAAAGTTTGGGACAGTATATACATGTTTGATGTGTATGCGTACATATATACTCACCATTGTGTATAGATATTTGCAAAGTTATTGGATACTATCGATTTTGAACCAACTTATAGTCATTATGGTATAGTCTCCTTACTAAAAAATGAACTTTGGGGGAGAAAAACCATGAGAGACGATGGACTCTGAGAAACAAACTGAGGGTTCTAGAGGGGAGGGGGTGGGGAGGATGGGTTAGCCTGGTGATGGGTATTAAAGAGGGCACGTTCTGCATGGAGCACTGGGTGTTATACGCAAACAATGAATCATGGAACACTACATCAAAAACTAATGCTGTAATGTGTGGTGATTAACATAACAAAATAAAATTTAAAAAAGTGTTAAAAAATAAAATTAAATTAAATTTAAAAAAAATGAACTTTGGTTTGGAGGACAGGGCATGTTTATTTGTGTTCTCAATGCTTAACACAGTGTGTGGTGCAAATGTAAGCACCCACTAAATGCTTGTTAAAAAAATAAAAGAATTAACAAAGCATAGCATTGTCACATAGCATAAGGGGGCCTAAGATTTTTATGCCCATTAGCTTTATTTATTTTTTTAAATTTTTAAATTTTTTTAGTTTTTAAAGGTTTTATTTATTTAGTTGACAGGGAGAGACACAGGAAAGAGGGAACACAAGCAGGGGGAGTGGGAGAGGGAGAAACAAGCCTCTCACCGAGCAGGGAGCCTGATGTGGGGCTCGATCCGAGGACCCTAGGATCATGACCTGAGCTGAAGGCAGATGCTTAATGACTGTGCCACCCAGGCACCCCTGCCCATTAGCTTTAAAAACCAATGTTAAAACCATAAGAGACTCTTAATCTCAGGAAACAAACTGAGGGTTGCTGGTGTGGTGGGGGGTTGGAGGGATGGGGTGGCTGGGTGATGGACATTGGGGAGGGTATGTGCTATGGTGAGCGCTGTGAATTGTGTAAGACTGATGAATCACAGACCTGTACCTCTGAAACAAATAATATAGTATATGTTAAAAAAAAAAAAAGAAGATAGCAGGAAGGGAAAAATGAAGGGGGGGAAATCAGAGGGGGAGCCAAACCATGAGAGACGATGGACTCTGAGAAACAAACTGAGGGTTTTAGAGGGGAGGGGGGTGGGGGGATGGGTTAGCCTGGTGATGGGTATTAAAGAGGGCACGTACTGCATGGAGCACTGGGTGTTATATGCAAACAGTGAATCATGGAACACTACATCAAAAACTAATGATGTAATGTATGGTGATTAACATAACATAATAAAATAAAATTACAAAAAAGAAAAAAAACAATGTCAAGAACAGAGGAAAACAATAAGCAAATACTGGTTATTATTATTTTTTTATTCCAAAAGCTCAGTGGAGTTTTATTTTTATTGTAAGAATTAATCTATTTCAGTATTGTAGTTCTGAGTTAGGCAAAATGGATTAGAAATGCAAAACTTGAGAAAATTGCATACATGTGCAAAAATCTAGCAATAGTATTCCTTTTAAAAATCTGATATAGGCCTGTAATCTTCAAAATAAGCAGCTAAATAGATATTTTATGAATTTGATGCTAATGATCACTGATATTCACACATTTATATATGTTCACACAGTGGATCATAATATTGACTGATAAATGTGTATGTTCTAATACATCATTCACACACATACACTCTGTAACTGAAAAAGAGGCTCCTGCACTGTGAAGCTATGAAGCTCACCAAATATCATCACGTGCTTTTCAATTTATGGATTCTTTTGTTAATATAGAAAAAGGCAGAAGAGAGGTGCAGACAAAAAAAATCTGTAACCTGAAAATCAGGAGAACTATGAATCGTTAGAATTGTCTTTTCAGAAATATAAAAATAGGTTCAAAATTAAGTAAAAGGATATTTTTATCTCCCCATGGGATGATGGAGGCAAAGGTCAGTCCTCACTGCTGGTAATTTATTTTATGTTTATATGTCTCTAGGTACAGAGAAAGTAGAACTCACCCAAATGCTTTCTAAAAGTTTAAGCACACTGACTCTATTATATGCAGCAAAAAGTTGAAGAGCTGGTCTATATATAAATGTAGGTGACTTGAGGAAACAATCTCACTTTTACATGGTTATGTGTATCAGATATTAGAAAAGCCAAAATGTGTTTCTCTACTTAATCGGTTCAACCTCCGTAATTACTGAATACAGAGTAAAAATAACCCAGTCTGTAAAATCTATTAATTAGAAGTAGAAGATTTGGGGTAGAAGCTCCTCATAGACTGTGCAGTACAAGTGTACAATTCTCAGAGTTAAAGGGAGGCACTTTATAAGGAAGTGTTTATCTCTTAGTTTTTCTAGGGCGGCACTTGTTCATTCTATGGAATTGGAACTACCTTGGGAATAATTTCTCTCAGGATGACGTGCTGCCTCAGGCATCCCACTGTAAACAAGGCTCTCACAGTTCTAATATTTTTCTTAAATTAATATTGAGACCAAAAGGGAGTGTGACAGCCTTTAAAATTCCCCAAATTATCTGATCTTAGTGTTCCACGTGTAACTCTGAAGAGAAATTAAATTGTGTTTTGTTGAAAGACAGTGTAGGGACTCAGTACAAGAGTCTAGAAGTTACCTGGCTGTCACAAAAGATTTCTTTTTATAGACTGGATGATAGATGGTCGATTTCATAGAAAATTCTGTTTTCAAAACTTATATGTCCAAAATTTAATTTCACTATCTGATACCCATGGATTTGTTAGGTTAAAGTGATATGGAGATAGGTAATTGGAAATGAAGAGATGCACAATAATCTAGTTGCTCCAGACAAAAACTAAGGAGACAGCTTTGATTTTTCCCAATTGTCATTACCGCAAATGCTCTACACTGTGTTTTCAAAGTAAGTATTGTGATCCCATTGATTTCTCTATATCTCCACTTGAGTCAGTACCTTCTTCTGTCACCTGGACTACTGTGCTAGCTTTCCTGCCCTGGCCTCCTACTAAAATGTATTCTTTGTACAGGAGCCAGAAAGATTTTTTTTTAAGTTTATGTCAGATTATGTCACTCCTTCTTTAAAAGCTTCTATAGTTTTATTCATAATGGCCCAAACTGGAAACAACCCAAATGTTCATCAACCAGTGAATGGATAAACAAATAGTGCATTCATACAATGGAATTCTTTCAGCAATAATGAACAACTGATACACATAACAACGTGGATGCGTCTCAAAGGCATTATGCTAAGTGAAAGAAGCAAGACACAAAAGGCTACATGATTCCATTAAATGACATCCTGGAAAAACTATGGGGACAAAAATACAATCAGTAGTTGCTAGGGGGTAGAGGACATGAGGGAACCCTTTGGGGCGACAGAAATGATCTATTTCTTGATTGTGGTAGTTATACAACTTTATATATTTGTCTATAATCATCAAACTGTTATGTGCATGGAAAGGGTGAATTTTATTACATTCATATAGCCATCACATATATGAATGTAATAAAATTTATTACATATAATACTTATATTTATTGTTTATAATAATTATATACATATGTTTATATGTATATAATTGGGAGACCCAATTCCGCAGAATACATTAAGTCTCCTTTAGAAAAAAACAAGAGAATAAATCCATCCACATAAAGTGCCTCCGTTTAACTCTGAGAATTGTACATGTGTACTAGAGAGTCTGTGAGGAGCTTCTACCCCAAATTAGATACATATGAGGTAAATTATATCTCAATAAACATGACTTAAAAAAATAAAGGCCATTCTATGGCCTCTGCCTGTATTTAGAATAAAAATCCACTCTTGACTCTGGACTGTCAGGCCCTTTGTGAACTCGCTTCCCTGTCTGCCCTTCATATTTCTCTCCCAGACTCACACTCTTCAGGTTTACTACACAGGGTGTTTTCTTAGAGGTTTAATATTTAGCTTTAAAAACAAATAAATTATTAGCCTCTAAAAATAACATTCAATTTTTATTAATGAGGATTTAAAGTATAAAATTGTGTGTTAATAATTCTTTAGCATAATACCTATATTTTCTCATAAAAATTAAAAGCCCCATCTACAAAAAAACTGTTTTCATCATAATAGGCATCCTGATTCTTAGTTCATGGAAAGGGAAGAGAGAGGCAGTAATTTTAAGTATCTGAGATCACATTCAACTCAGTTAGTGACCAGGTATTTTCTGACAGTTAAACATGATATGAGAAAAGATGAATTTATGGTATATTAATTAATTAAACAAGTGATTTTTTATACCTATTACATAACAGGATACTCAAGGGAGCCATTTTTTACTTTATAAGATTATGAAAATTGATTTTGATTAAATAATAACCCCTCTTATTTTATTTAAAAATTTAAATTTAGCATACAAACATTTAATTACTTATATTTTAGACATACACCTTCATGTGTGTTGAATATGGGCCAACACAAACTTACAGAGTTTTACAACATGTAAAAGGATAGAAACTGTGTGTAGAAAACACACACCTCTACACCCTCACACATATTTTATTTAGTTATAAGAAAAATATACTTTTTTAATAGTGTCATCATATAAAAGTAAAAATTCAGTTCACATATCTAAATTAGATTTACAAAGCTTCTATAAATGCGTTAAAACAGATTCACATAAATCACTACAATGTCATCTTAAAAAAAAAAAACAAGTCACATCTATTATCTGACAGTGCACCTTATCTCATAGGTCATATTTACATATTATGCACCCCAGGAATGTGTCAGGACTAGACAAAATTTCCAGCTCATGTGAGAAATAGCAAAAATACAAGCTGATTCTATAGTAGGATCATGGGACTTGAATTTTTAAAGTTTTTCAAGTGACTGTTTTCTCCCTCCCTCCTTTCTTCCCTCCTCTTTTCTTGCCTCCCTCCCCCCTTCCTTCCTTCCTTCCTTCCTTCCTTCCTTCCTTCCTTCCTTCCTTCCTTCCTTCCTTCCTTCCACTTCTCATTCTTCTTTTTAGCCTTCCTTTTCTTCTTAAGTTCACTGAAAAGTATGGTCATTGAAGAAAGTTTCCAGTTTATGACTTCAGGATATATATTCAATTCACCTTAAACTTTTGCTGTTCAGCATGAATATAGTCAATATTCAGATTGCTTGCTAGCCAGAGTCCCAGAATTTGTTTTAAGGTATCCAAGAACAGGATGACATTACTCAGGAAACACCTTGTACAATGATGCCACATCCATCACTTGACTAAGAGCTTGTTTTCAACTTTATAAGCCAGTGGGGTGACCTTCTGTTCCCAAGAGAGGGCCTAAAACGTACTGGGCAAATCTTTGGCTCTTGAAATAGCTGTTCAATGTTACAGATGTTCAGGTGACTGACTAATGGTTTCCTTCCCTCGTAAGACAGCTCCTGGGAAGCTCAAGGATGTGGCTTTAAACTGGAATGACTCTGGGGAGCTAGGTTTGATATGGCATGGTCTCGAGGCATCCCTAGTCTGAAGTTCTTCCAGGAAGTCTGGTGAGTTCTAAAACTTCCCTGGCAAACCGATCTGCTCTGACAGCACAAAGAGGAAAATGTAAATGAGGAAAATACCAAGGTCAAGGCCTCACTTGGTGCTTCCAGAGTGTAGTATAACACAGTGGTTAAAAACTTTAGCACTGAGGTTGAGATACTCGGCTATCCTTCCTAGTTCCATCTCTGATGGCTGCATGACTGGAGCCTCAGCTTTCTCATTAATATTAATAATGATATTAATAATAATAATGATAAAACATTTTCCAGTGGAATTGTGAGGAGTGATCGAAATTAACTAAGTGCTTAGCAAAAAGTAAACACTAACTAAATGGTACCTATTAGTATTGTTATTGTTACCCTGAGCCTCAGAAAATAATTTAGCCATAGTTGAGAGACTACTGGGGATTTTCTCATTTCATCAATGATAAGAATAATTTATACAACTGTTGTGATAAATACATATGGAAGGAGCTGAGCACATTGACAGGTTGAGTTCAGAATGCAAGTGGGTGCTGGAATTTAAAATATTCATAACTAGTTTATATAGAGGTAGGAAAATTTTGTGCGTTGAATCAGTTTACTTTATTCAGGTTTAGGCATAAACATCTTATTTTCTAGGTTTTATAATTATATATAATATTTATGGTAACAAAATATTACAGGAGGAGGAAGCTTAGAAGTAAACCAATATATGTTATATTTTTCTAGTATAACATTTCTATGAGAAATTAGATTAAGGTAAGAAAAATAAAATCTCCTGTTAGAGTTCCTTCAGCATTTTGTAATGCTTCTTACACAAAATGCTCAAACTATAAAAAAAATCCCATTTGTTTCTTTTTCCTGCACCTGTACCAGGTCTAGGAAGCTAATTATTGAAAATACATCTTCCAGAGATTAAATAGGCAAATATTATTGTTCTTTTAATATAAAATCAATGGAAAATAGTTAACATTTTTATATCTATTTCCTTATCTTCCTTTTTCCTCATTATTCTTTTTGATACTACTATTATTATTACAGCTGCACAGAAATGACACATTGCTAAATAGCAGTGAACACTGGAAGAAGGTTAAGCAAAGTTAATTTATGCAAGGTAACTGCAGCTAGAAATGCGGGAGGACCTTATTCTACTTAATAAATACATTATTTGTACAGGTCAGTTTTACCTGCTGAGTATTTCCAGGCATCCAAATAATTGTTATTCTCAACTGTCTCTTCTCATGTCTTCGCCAAGCTAACCCACAAAGGATGAGCAGCTCAGAGCTTAGTGAGTGCTTCCCAGCTGGCCCCCAGGAGCGCTGGGAGCTTGCCTGAAGAGCTTCCCAGAAGACCCGAAAGGCCACAGCAGCATCACTTACAGAAACGGCCCGGATAATGTTCGTTTTGGATTCATCTTCTGGCTTTGTGATCTTGGGCGAGTTACTTGTTTTCCTCCATTTCTCCATATGGAAAACTAGAGGAGTAATACCTACCTTACAAATATTGCTTTCATGAGAAACAATGGAGATGATGTTTGTAAAGGGTTTGCTAAATGCAAAATGCTTATTCCACTTAAATCTATCACGGTAGTTAAAAGTATGCCATTAGCTTGAATCTTGGCTCTCTAATGGGAATAATGATTGTGCTTACTGCTCGGGATTGTTGGCAGGGAACCACTACATATAAAACAGGTGGGGCCATGCTTTTTGTTATTATTACTCTACTAATCCTTATTTTCACTCAGAAGCAGACCAAATGGACATACTTAATATAGAGTGTAAGAATGATAGAAAAGTGAGGTTAATTTTTAAAAACGAAATGAAAAGAATAAACATATACTGTTTATGAATATGCAATATTTAAGTTTTACATGCTATACAGCGATAAAATCATTTCCTTGACAGAAATATTAACTGAAAGAAATAATTTTGATCATGGAGGTTTGTATGTTCTTGGACAGGCTCATGTGAGCACAAAATGAGATGGCTTTTGAAAGTCTTTCTAGCTTTGGCTGGGAATAATGTTTTTAATTGGAGAGTGTTCTGTATTACCTGATGGATTTTAACTTCTTGAACATCTTTAGTACTTAGTGCACGCAGCATTAGCTAGCTAGCTTTTGAACATTCAGAGTTATTCTTTATTATCTTCAAAAGATAGTGTTTTATGATATATGTAAATATGCAAGCTTATACGCTCTTTAAGATGAGAGGAAAGGGAATGATTTTATTCTATGTTAGAAAAACTGGATTAGTGTTTCCTAAATGTTAACAGGTGTAATGTAGATAATAAAACCAACCACAATGAAAATATTCCTCTAGTCAGGTTTGAGAGACACTAGATTAATTAATACTCCAAAATAAAAATTTTATTGTACCACTTCTCAGAAGCTTTAATATATTAATGTGTACTGAGAATCTTGAAGGATGGCACTAGTATGTTTGCTAGTATTATCTGACCACTGAGTTCTTCTCCTGAGGAGCTATTGTTAAGGAATATATTTTGGGAAGTGTGGGGCTGGAAGATTAATGTGTTTCCTGTTTTCATTTTTTAATGAGAGAACACAAAGTTCATACGAGTTTAGAATTTTCTACATTTTCATCTTGCTTGCTCAGTTGCATTGGGGACATCCTTGTAAAGATACTTTACCAGAGAGCTTCTAGGGAGAAGAGACTGGATCCTGGCTTCTCCCTTTCTTCCTTCTTCCATTTTAAAAGTACAAATTATTCCATGGGCTAAGCCCAGAAAAATTCTGGTTTTGCCTCCAAGAGGGTCTAATCCTAAGGCTGGAGAAAAAAAATAGCATCTGAGATTTAAAGTAACAGGAGAAAAAGACAACACTCCAAACAAAAGTGATATCTGCGAGAACAGTTTGGAACTTTGAAAATTATTTTAAAGGGAAAATTAGAGGCATCAATAAAATCAGGAAGGCGATAATGATGACAATTGTTTTATCATGTGTTTTATTAATTGTTATAGAGGAAGGAGGGAAACAATAGAAAAAAATCTCAATTGTAAATCCTTTTGTTTTGTCTTGTTTTTGTTTGTTTTGTTTTAGTCTTCCAACCTTGATGCTATTGATGTTTTGGGCCAGATAATTCTGTATGGTGGAGGAACATCCTGTACACTGTAGGATGTTTAGCAGCCTCTACCAGATGCCCGTAGCACCTCACCCCACCCTCCTTGTCATAACCAAAAGTGTCTCCAGACATTGCCAAATGTCTTCTGGGGGGGGGGGGGGCAAAATTGACCCCAGTTGAAAACCATTGGTCTACCACTGTCTCACAGTATTCTCCCCCTTTGGTACTAAAAGATGAGTACAGCATCATGCTGTAAATCTTCATGTGAATAATACAATGCAAATATCTTCAAGAGGAATAACAATTCTTTAACAGGGCTTCTGTCATTTTTCTAAGTCTCACTCTGGAAGTATGGGATTGCCTTTTTTTTTTTTTTTTTAAGATTTATTTTATTTATGAGAGAGAGTGCACACACACATGTGCGCCCTGGATGGGGACATGGGAGAGGCAGAGGGAGAAGGAGAGTGAGAATCTCAAGCAGACTCGCCCTGAGCACGGGACCCCAAGTTGGGGGGCGGGGCTCAATCTCACGACCCTGAGATCAGGACCCATGAGATCACCACCTGAGCGGAAATCAAGAGTCAGACATTCAACCATTCAACTAACTGAGCCACCCAGGTGCCCCTGGGATCACTTTTTAATATTCTATTAGCTGACTTATTTTTCATTCTTTTGCCCTGACTGATCGCCATTTCCACTTAAAAGACAATTAGTAAAACGTTCTCTTTTGGTCTTAAAACATTTAAGAAGGAATTACTAAAACTGTGGCTTAAAATATCTCCTCGTTGCTGAAACTTTCTGGAATTAGCTAACATCAGTCATTTCAATAAAATAAGTAGTTGCCATATATGTTGGTTAAAGCTATAAACCTAAGGAAATGGGATGACATACAGTACCTTGCCTATTGATATTTTTACGTTCTTTTGGGCTATAAATTCACACCTGTCTCTTAATAGTTTCCACCTTTCATACTGGTGTTTCGGGACTCTGTTATAAGACTAGAAATGAAGCTGTCCATGATAGATTAGAAAAGAGGAGAATCTGAAAATAAGCTTGTGGTTTCCTAGCTCAATAGAAGCTAAAAATGCGCATTACAGTATTGTTTTAATTGTTATGTATGTTTCTTTTTGTCTTGGGTCTCCGGGACTGAACATTCGCTTCTGGAAAGCTACATGGTGAATTTTTTAATTTATGTCAACCTATACTGGATTTTGAGAGATTCCCTAAACAAAGGAGTAAAAAAGGAGAAATATCTAAAAGGAAAAAGAAGACATGTATATCCTGATAACTAGATAGATTCTCAAAGCTTATATATGTGTTGTAGACATGAAATAATTTAACATTGTGCCATAATATTTTCTGCTTAACATTCAATTATATGTTTTCCAGTTTTAAATAATCTAATTATAGTATAAGTAGAAAGATGAACCCTAAAGGAATCTATATCTCAACTTAATAGAAGGAATATTATTTTCTTTTTGCTTTCCAAAGTTTCTTTTGAGTACAAAGTTTTAAAATGAAATGTAATACATTCACCACCCAGTTATCCCTTGTGCTTATATTACCCTTAAATAATAAAAAGCTTAAAGTCCATTTTTCTATTTCTGAATTTTACATATGATTACATTTAAGTTAATCTTCTTTATTTGTTTTCCTTTTATAAAAAGTTACTCTGTTACCTCTGTCAGATTACATTAGAGGATTTTGGTGACATTCTTGTACTAGAGAAACTACAAACACTTCTACAGGCTATGTATTTATGCAGCCACAATGGGTATAATCCTATTTTTATGAAGAATGAATAGAATTGACTTAAAAATAGAAATAGCTTCCTGAAATCACCTACATTCTATTTAGCCCAATTTAAAAAAATAACTTAAAAGCTTGTTGCAAACATTTAAATCAGATAAGTCAGCACAATCCCTTGCCAAAGGTCAAAAAGATTGCAGTAAAAATCCAAACAGAATATCAATTGGGACCTGACAAGGCAAAGGAAGTGGACGATTCAAATACATTTCTTTTTGAATACACATTTGCTCATCTTTGCTCAAGGGTCAAAACAGAATTATTCTGGAATAGAAGTGGTGACTATATGACCCGTTGTTTAACGAGTGTTTCTAAACTGGTTTATAATTACCAAATTAATCTCAGAATATATTAAAAACCTATTTGCACAAGCTATGTACAAATAAAAAAAGGAGCAGAGTACTTTACCTGCATCGATACAAAGCATTGCATAACAAGTATTTGTTTTTGTAGTTATTGTGGCTTTGGGAACAAGTAAATATAAACAGCAGGAAACAAAAACACAGAGACAGTGCAAGTGGAGGTTGTCAGGGAGCAGTATGGTGGCTTTAGGCGCTGAATTCGGCTTGAAGTAAGCTTTGTTTCAGTATGTGTAAGAGGCTTTGGCGCTGTATCAGAACTCTGGGGCAACCACTCAGCCGGACGGGGATTATCCAGCGGTTTACTAGAGTCTGTGCTTCCCAATTCATAGAAAACTTGCCTCCCTCTCATACTCTTACATTAACTCACTTTTCCATCTTCTTCTTTTTTTTTTCTTTCTGGGATTTTAGGTCTTTTGGCTAAAAAGAGTAGCGGATGTTAATTCAGAATCAAAAGTATTTAATGAACAGAATTGAGAAGATACCAAATGTTTGACATCGATAGATAGTAAGTAAGCATAGCATAGGTAAATTTGCAAACTGAGTAATTCATTTTCTGAAATTGATATTTCTTTGTCACTGGTTGCCCTACTAAAAATGTCCTGAGCCCAAATTGACTGTATTTTAATACAACTGCTACTCACTCACAATAAAGTTCCAAATGTATTTCTATTCTAACAATGAAATACATTCTTTTCTCTCTCCCTTTCTTTCTTTTCTTTCTTTCTTTCTCTTTCTTTCTTTCTTTCTTTCTTTCTTTCTTTCTTTCTTTCTTTCTCTTTCTTTTTTCTGAGGCTTGACAGGGTTAATTCCATTTAGCTGTAAGAAGACTATGCTCTGGTGGAAACCCCATGGTTATTCCAAAGGCATGACCATCAAAGAACCAGATTAGCTGAGTGAGGAGGGAAAGGAAACTGTGCCCTTCCTGTCTCTTAATAAAGCTAAGATTACAGAAGTATTTAATAACCTTTGTGGGTTTTAATAAGAAATTGTATGAACACTTTTGGTAATTCACTCAATCTATGGTTACCGTTGAAGATTGTTTTTGTTTAAGCTAGCTTAGATATCTAGAAAGTGTTGTAAAACCAGGATCCTATTACCCATAGCACTGCTAAGTAATCAACTATAAAGACGTTAAAAGTTCTTTTTGGATATCTCATTTGCACTGTGAAGAGTGAGTTGCACCACGGCTAAAGAAACAACAGCAATTGTTTTATACGCACTGAGAAGGCAATAAAACGTGGATTCCTTATGTAGGTCCAAATGTAGCAGCTGGATTTGGCTTTATGAACCATGAAAAATAGTTCCCATCTGGAAGTTGATGTTGAATAAAGATGCAACAGTAAGACAGCATTTTATGTGAAACATTTTATACAGGTCTAGCAAAATTGTTGGTAATTTCCATTTATAATTAGAAAATAATAATTGAGGCTCAATGAGTTTGGTATCAAATACCTAAGACTTTCTTAATCTTGGAGAGAGTGTTTCATTCATTAAAAACAAACTAGGCAACAGCAAAATTAATTTTAAATTTTCTGACTAAATAATTAGTACTTTAATAATTGTAGTTATACAATTATAAGCAGTCACTTATTCTGAAGTTTAAAATTTCATTGGCAATAATGGTAAATTCTTTATTGAAAAATGTATGGTAATGTGTACAGTTCACTCCTTCATTCTACAGCATATTCTAAAATGTTAGTTCTGTCTTTGAATAAATTTTTATCAAACATTCCATGTAACTAGTACTTGAAATCATATATATGAACTGGACCTTCTGAGGTTATTGTACTATCCTCAAGCCTTTGAGGAGAAATAGTCTCAAATAAAAAATAAACATAGAACCATAAATCCAATTTTATAAGATCGGGATAATGCTTGTCAGCATGTTCCAATCTCCTCCTGAATTTATTATGTAAATTGATCAAAATTATTGCTTACTGCCAACTCTTTTTAGTAGATGTTTTGCATTTAGCAAGGACAGACATAATTTGCCTCCTTTTTGCACTTGTTTTTGCCATATTAAAATTGAGAGACTGAGCAGATAATAAGAATGTTCACAGTAGTTCTTTTTTGCCAATGAATTTTTTTATTATGTTATGTTAATCACCATATTACATCATTAGTTTTTGATGTAGTGTTCCATGATTCATTGTTTGTGTATAATGCATCATTTTATATATGTTAATCCAACTATATAAGATTTAAGTTCAAAGGTAGTACTGTTTCCGCTTTTGCCTATTGGTTCTTTAAAACAGATAAAGATTTTAAATTAGTAGAGTCTCAGCCTTTTTTTTCTTTTTTAAAAATATAAACTTTTGAGTGACTTAATTATTGCAGATAAAACAAAGACTGCTTTACTATATCTGCAAATTTAAAAATAATTTGTAGCATATTTTGAAGTTCATTGAAAATTCAATAAAGCGGGAAAGGATAGAGACACAAATTGAAGGTGTAAATCTATTAAAATTTATTAAAACTTGACAAAATTTACTAGATAATAGTATTATAAACTTCCTGTTTTTCCTTAAATGCTTATTTCTAAATTCATCTATTAAAAAAAATAAAAGAATTGATGTGTGTAGGGGTGCTTGGATGGCTCAGTTGGTAGAGCATGTGACTGTTGATTTGGGGGTCATGAATTCCAGCCCCATATCAGTGTAGGGCTTACTTAAAAATATTAAAAAAAATAATTGATGTGTGTTTTGAGTTCTACCTATGTGAAATAAAAACCAAACTACCAGAGACTTTACACTATATGTTCTATCTTGATAACTATCCAACATATTGATCTGTTAGCCTGCTTTCTGCTAAGCCCAAAGCTCTACAGTTTAAAATTTTAAACTACAAAATATTATTTCAGACTCCTCAAGCATTGTATGAATAAAATTTGAAAGATAAATGAATGTTAGTAACTATAAATATTTTTATTTTCCAAATGAATTAAGCATAAATTCTTTTAAAAAAATGGAAAGAGAATCCTTTTTCCAATTATTTTTATTCATTTTTTTTTTTTTAGAGGGGGGGAGGAGCAGAGGGAGAGGGGGAGAGAGAATCTCAAGCAGACTCCACACCAGTGCAGAGCCCCATACAAGGCTCCATCTCACAACCCTGAGATCGTGAGCTGAGCCAAAATCAAGAGTCGGACACTTAACCGACTGAGCCACCCAGGCGTCTCTCCAATCATATTTTAAACAATCCTCCTTCCTTTCTAGAATCACATTACCCATGCCTTTACAGAGATGGGCCAAATGTTTTTTGCTTAATGTTTTAGCTCTAAACCCAATTTGAAGATGCAACTGAAATTGAACTATTCCATAAAGCCTCTCTTGATTCCTCCATTGCAGTTCTTTTCACTTTTAAACTTGCAGAACTGGGATCATCTCAGTAATTCCTTGGACGACTATATATATGTATGTATATATGTGGCATTATATATATATGCATATATATGATATTATATATGTAGTTTTGACTTTGTACTTATGATCCTCTACTCTTTAGATGGTAATGCAAGTAAATTTTGTAACTTCCAGTGCATCATAACTTCCTTCAAAGCAAACACAACATTTACAATTTAAGAGCTCATAATTCACAGCTTTGTATGATAGGCACACAATAAATAATTGTTTCTTCTCTATCCTTGACAAAGCATTGCATCAGTGATTCTCAGCTAGGGGTGATTTTGCCCCTCAGCGGACATTCGACATTGTTGGGAGACATTTCACTCCTTACAATGGGGAGCAGGGTATGTGGAGGGTGGCAGGTGGTACTAGCATCGAAGGGCAGAGGCCAGGGATGCCATAAACAGGACCGCCCACTTGCCTTCCTGTCATATTCGTACATAAACTCCTTAGGTACTCCTTTCCATCCATTTTTTCTCCTTCTGGGATTTTAGGTCATTTGGCAAAAAAGAGTGGACGCTAAGACAACAAAAAATTAAACAGCCCAAAGTTTCAATAGTGTCAACGTTGAGAAACATGTATCACATCAAATCCCATAGTCACACAGTTGAACAGAAATCCAAAAAGATTCTTTGGTAGGGAAACAAAATCTTTTTAAAAATCTAACTATGGTATATAATTTGTCCTTTGTCAAAAATTTTCATTAAATTTCTCCTGTAATGTGAAATATTAGGCACTTTTATATAGAAATTATATTATCTTTTTCCTGAGTATTTATTTAATGAGCATACATTTTATTATATAGATTTTACCATTTTGCTGAGTAGTTTTTTTTTTTTTTCCTGGTTGGAAAGCAGAGACCCAAGAAGGACAAAAACAGTAGAAAAATCATAGAAATCATGTGTTTTGTTAGGCAGAAACAAAAATTGAGGCAGTGTCTTAACTTTATTCTACCTTATCTCTTTTGTAAATTTGCAACAAAGATTCCATTAAATTCAGTTGTCTTTGGGCCAGCTATAAGTTTCAGAAAGACAGGTCCTCTGGGATATTTTTTTCTGAGGGAATTACAACATCTCACAGCAAGAGAGTGTTCCCTCCACTTAAGGACAGTGGCCGGGTGAGGTTGCAAAGTGTAGTTTTGAATGCGGCAGGATATTCTTCCTCATTTTGTTCTGGGATACTTCTTCCTCACGCTCTGAGATTTGTGCCAAAGCCCTGGAGATAGGACCTCTCATAACAGCCTTAGTCCCTCCAACATAGGAAAATCTGTTTGTTGTTTTGTAACACAGTGCAACAAGAAGTGAGGGAGGGAAGGGGTCTTAACAGTAATCACTTCTTTGTGAATATTGGAGTATTATGTATTTTCTTTTCAATATTTGAAGGTCTCTTCCAATTTGAGAAGTTAAATATCAGGAATCAGTTTCTAAGTTTACCACTTAACTACCTTTCTATCTTAGTTTTTGGAATACCTCTCATACTTCCATAAATGTAGTTACAGAGAAATTTTAATAATGACAATTTCTTACCAAAATCCAGGTACAAATTCTAGCCAGTGTTAACATTTAAAAGTATCCTCGTATTTTTTCCTTAGAAAGTAAATTGTGAAAGCTGTGGTTTAGTAAACTAAGTATATAATTTGCATTATACAGTTTTAAATTCCTAGACCTATTTTGTATCCTAGAAACATCAATATGTACTTTGTTAGAATAGAAACATATTTTAAGTTTCAAAGCAATAGATTTACTCTATATTGAGGCATGTCTTGGTTATTAAGATACTGTCAACAACAAAAAAACCTTTATGTATCTGTTCCACAATACCATGATTTCAAAAAATAACTTTTCAGTTTCTGAGAAGCAATCTCAAGAGCCACCATGCAAGAGATACGTTTAGTTAGACCCCAAACTTTTATAAGAAATGTCCACATCTATTTCTAAAATCTTGCTCAGTGTTCCTAGTTTAGCTGTCATCAATTCTCTCTTTAGTTTTTCTTTCTTTTCCCTTTCTTTCTCCTTCTTTCTTCCTTCTTTTCTTTCTCCTTTCTTTCTTTCTTTCTTTCTAGAATTTTTCTCTGGAATTCTTTATTCTTACAAACACCCACTCATACTCGGAAAAATAAAATATTTTTGCAAAATTCTTTCAAATAATTTATTTGCCCCCTTCTCCAGTTATAATTCAATGTATTCTACAAATGCACATTAAGTTGTCTTTAAAAATATTTGTCTCCATTTTGAGCTTACTTTAAAAGGGAATGACCAATGAATAACTGAAGTGGTGCTTTGAAGTATGGTGGCTATCATTTATCATTTTAGTTGGAGAATGAGACTACTGTTAAATTATAAAAAGTAATCCCTTAGTGCTCATACACATGGAAATGACTCACTATTTTGAAAATCATCTGTCTTACTCCTAGTGAGCCTGGTTTGGCCCAGTCAAACAAAAATGTGAGTGCAGAAAAATAATGTGGACATCCTGAATGCCCAATGGTACCAGACTTTCAAAAGGAGTCAGTAATTAGGTTGTAGATACAAAAAGAGGTAGAGATTATTTAAAATTATGGGGTTAGATTGAAGGGAGAGATAATAGATAAATATGGTTCCATTAAGACATTTAAAGACAAGTAGAGAAAAGATATGTCTAATATATATTAAGCTAACTCCTAAGTTTCTTTTTGTTTTTATTACCTGTGGGAACTTCCTGCTGCCTAATTGTCTTTTTTTTTTTACATGTATAACTCTCCAACCACACTGTGAATTCTTGAGGGCAGGGATTGAATTTCATTCTTTATATGCCCTGGACTGTATCACCTGAAGTAGCAAGTACATTCATTGGAATAATTAGAATATACGAAAAAATTGAAATATAGTGGTTTTAGAAAATCATCACTGAACTTTAAAAAATATTAAGTTTTTTCAAAGCTACAGAACAATAAGGAAATAGTATAATAAACATATGTGTAGCCAACATGTGCATGTAACAGAGGTTGACAGCTTGCCTTTTGCTTCAAATCATTTTTTTTTTCCATGCATTCTTTTTTTTCCTTTTTTTAAATTTTTTTATTGTTATGTTAATCCCCATACATTACATCATTAGTTTTAGATATAGTGTTCCATGATTCATTGTTTGTGCATAACACCCAGTGTGCTTCAAATCATTTTTAAAAGTACTTAAAATTCTTGGGGCACCCGGCTGGTTCAGTCGGTGAAGCATGCGACTCTTGATCTTGGGTTGTGAGTTCAAGCCCCGTGCTGGATGTAGAGATTACTTAAAAAAAAGAAATCTTAAAATAAATAAATAAAAGTAGTTAAAATTCCTTTTTTTTTTTACCTTCACCAGTCTCCTTTGGCCCCCCTTCCTCCCCATAGGCAATCACTGTTCTGATACTGGCGTGTTCACTTCCTTTTCATGTTTTTAAATACATTTCAAGATATAACCTATAAATAAAATAGTGTATTGTTTTCATGCTTAAAATTTACATAAGTATATTGTACTCTGTGTACCCTATATCTGGTTTTAAATTTACATCTGAATCTACATCTATTTTTAAAGTGTATCAAATACTATCTCATAATTTTAATTTATATTTGCATTTCTCTGCTTTCTAATGAGATTGAGTAAAGTAATATAGGTTTATTTGCCTTCTGAGGTTTTTTTCAGCGAATTGCTTATTCATATCCCTTGTCCATTTTTTTCTACCAAAGAACCCCAGAGTTATATGTATTGCCTATATCCTCTTCCTATTTGATTTCTCTATACGTGTTTATAGTGCCTTTCCTGTACAGGTATTTTAATTTTAAAGCAGACAAATTTATCAATCTTTTTTTTCTGACATGAGATATTTTTGTTTTATTTAAGCGAACTTTACATATCCTGAGGTCATAAATGGTTTGCTATATTTTCTTTTCTCATGCAAGAGGTGCATTTAAGTCTTTTCCATCTGGAATTTATTTTGGTGTATGGAGTGTGTTAGAGATCTTATTTTTTTTTTTTTTTTTTTTTTTTAAAGATTTTTTTTTTTATTTATTTATTTGAGAGAGAGAGAGAATGAGAGACACAGAGCATGAGAAGGAGGAGGGTCAGAGGGAGAAGCAGACTCCCTGCCAAGCAGGGAGCCCGATGCGGGACTCGATCCCGGGACTCCAGGATCATGACCTGAGCCGAAGGCAGTCGCTTAACCAACTGAGCCACCCAGGCGCCCCGAGATCTTATTTTATTTTACCCTGTATAGATAACCAATTTTCCTGACCCTTTTCCTTGAATAGAACATGTTTTATTCCTTGCCCTGTAATGTTACATGCCAAATTCCCATATATGTGTGGGGTTGTGTATGGCCTCTCAGTCCTGCTTCACTATCTGTTGATCATTTATACACAAATGCCACATCATTTTAATTAATGTATTATTATATTATGCCTCAATACGTACTAGAGCAAGTTCTACCTTTTTGTATTGGCCATTCTTGGCCATTTTCTCTTTCATATGAATATTAGGATAAGCCTATTAAATTAAAACTTGTTAGTATTTTGATCAGATTTGCATTGAATCTATAAATCATTTATGGAGAAAATGGCATCTTTATGCTATTGAGTCTTTTAACTCTGAATGTTGTATATTACTCCAGTTTTTAAAGGTTTTTTTATGTCCTTACTTAAAATTTGATGATTTTTTTATCTACAGGCCTAACCTTAATAGATTTCTTTCTTTTTTTTTTTTTTTTTTTAAAGGTTTTATTTATTTATTTGACAGAGAGAGAGACAGCGAGAGCAGGAACACAAGCAGGGGGAGTGGGAGAGGGAGAAGCAGGCTCCCCGCCGAGCAGGGAGCCCGATGTGGGACTCGATCCCAGGACCCTGGGATCATGACCTGAGCCGAAGGCAGACGCTTAACGACTGAGCCACCCAGGCGCCCTTAATAGATTTATTTCTAACAACTTTATTGATTATACTGGTATTGTTAATAGGATTTTTTCCTAGTGTAGAATAGATATGGGTGAAGAAGTCTGGGTTCTGGATCCAAGGGCTTTAGTTCAAATCCTAGCTCTACTACATACTAGGTGTGTCTCAACATACTTACCTGTAATTCGGGAACAATTACTAGCACTGCTTCAGTAGGGTTGTTGTGAAGAGTAATTGAAATAATACATGCCTAGAATATAGCACTTAATATACTTGATTTATTAGCACTACTCCAACTCCTGTTCCATTTACTGCTTAATTTTTGCCACTATAAAGGATATTATTCATTTGTATATGTTCGTCTGTAGTTACTCTCGCATTTTCCTGATAGAAAATCACATCATAATGACTTGTTTTTAAAATTCTTACACCTTTCATTTCTTCTTGTCTTACTGTGTTAGCTAGGACTTCTAATATAATGCTGCATAAAAGCACATTGTACGTTTTTACTGAAACAAATTAGACTTTTAGAGAACATTTATGTGAGTTTCCTCTTTTGCCAATGGTTAATTACATAAAAGTTTTAACCTACTCTTTCTGTTTCTTTTGGGTATTTTGCAAACAAAACAAACAAAGTAAAACATGGAAACACATACCAAGCTTTTCCTTCTGCCTATTATGTTGTTTCTCTGTCACATTCATCTCCTTAAATCCTACCCATCTTCAAGACCTAGTCTAAAAGTTCCTTTCTCTATGAAATGTGTGGCTTCTAGCTGGAGGTAATATCTCTAGTCCTCTACCCCTTAGTGCTTCATCAGAATCAGAATCTCTCTTATAAATTTTATTATTGTTCCTACCCAGATCCTAATATTTTTGAGGTCAGGATCAGCATCTATTTTGTTTTGAATTTTCTTTCCTGCTACTACCAGCAAAATTTATAGTCAACAAATAGCAAATAAATAAATGAAAGAATAAGTAATATCTGGAACTGAATAACAAACATGTCTAAAGCTCATTAGGGAAGAAGCATAAAAGCAGAAACACATCTTTATTCTTTTGTGATAGTTTGCTATGTTTTTTTTTTTAAGTATGTGGCCATGAGTATACAGACATATAATTAATATTCTGAAACAAAGTAAGAATTTGCCTACCACTGTGATTTTTGATTAATTAACTCTACTAGAACATGTGACACAATAGAAAGGCAGTAGAAAAGCACCCTCATGGGGACAACCAGGATGCACAAATAAATGTCATTCATCTCTATTTAATAGAAAATTTAATAATCTATTCAGCTTCACTCTCCAGTTTAATCCAGGCCATTTCAGGAGTAGTCTTTGAAGAAATATTTTTTAAGAAGTAAGTTGACTCAGATGTTTGTAAATATGATGTTTGGATTCTTCCTCCTGTTTTTTTTTTTTTTTTTTGACAGTACCTTTTTTGTTTTGTTTTGTTTTTGCTTTGTTTGTTTGTTTGTTTTTTAAACTAAAGGAGCAAGTCCCTAATGGAAAATACATTGTAGTGCTCCTTATCACTATCCAGTCTTCGAGTTCGCCACAGTTGCTTCATTTTATGTGAATTTTCCCCTTTGGAATCTAAATTCTTAGCATCTAGACCAGTTTGTCACGGCAAATAGAAAATGTCTGGCATAAGTGGCGGACGGTTTCCTCTTTGAGGAGAAATAGAACCCAAGGTTTTTATTCATGAATCACACCAGAAGCTTTATACAAAAAAAAAAAGTACTAAATATGTAAATATAAAATGTCCTTACATAATCTCTCAAGTTCATAATGTATGTCATCCCTGTTTTTCAGAACTTGATCTCAACTTTATTTCTCAAAATATATCTGCCAAAGTGTGCAGAAACCTGCAGTCCAGCATCTGCTCCTGGAGGCCAGGCTTCCAGCTTGCACGGACTTTCAGGATCCTCCTTCAGGCAAACACCTGGAGGCAATCACGCAGATGCCAGTCGGCAAGCAGATGTGTGTGGGTAGGACTGCAGCACTTTTTGCCATTAGAACAGCTGGGAGGAAAGGAAAATAAATGTGTTCTGCTTTCCTCTGTGTCATATAAAACTCCCTTAGAGCATTCTCACCTGGAACCCATTTTCCTTCTCTTCTGGTCTTGGCTTGTTTTTGATGGGGAAAGAAACTTGCCTCACTTATCCTTCCAGGTTAAGAGGAAGTTTGTTCTTCCTTGACATCAGTCACCTTGGTTGAGAATGTTGCTCAGAAAGCATTCTTGTATTTGCTTAAAATATTCTTTGTTCCAAAAAGTGAGCTCCTTGAAGGGATGACCTTGGACTCTATAATTACACCACTGTATGGTGCCTAGTAAAAGTTTAAATACATAGATGCACTCATAAATAATTATGATTTCTGATTTATATCTCAGGTGCAGCTGAAAACTCAATGTGTATAATTTTATTTATCATTTAAAAAATATATACTTGGGGCACCTGGTTGGCTCTGTCGGTGAAGTATGTGACTCTTGATCTTGGGATTGTGGTTCCGAGCTCTGTGTGGGGTGTAGAGATTACTTAAAAATAAAATTTTGGGACGCCTGGGTGGCTCAGTTGGTTAAGCATCTGCCTTTGGCTCAGGTCATGATCCCAGGGTCCTGGTATTGAGTCCCACATCGGGCTTCCCTCTCAGCAGGGAGTCTTCTTCTCCCTCTGCCTGCCGCTCCCCCGCTTGTGCTCTCTCTGTCAAATAAATAAATAAAATCTTAAAAAAAATAAAAAGAATTCTTTATATATATATATGTATATATATATACACGTATATATATATTTGGTTTACTAATGAGATTCGGTTTGGAAAAAGTAATATATAATTAGATAGTACTTTTGAGAAACATATTTAATTTTCTTGTTTTTAACATTCTTAAAGTAATACATTGACTGGATAAAAAATACTCAAATAATAAAGAACACATAATTAAAAAAAAAATACTTGTTTTCTGCTCCACCCTTCTCTGCCTTCAATCCCAATCCCTAGACGCAATATTTTTAAGTGCTTCTGTTTAGGTTCTTCTGTTATTCAGCTCTGTTAGTACCAAATAATATGCAGATACCTCTAATTTCTTTATTTTTGTCCTCCCATTATGACAGATGAGAATTAGTGCACACCAAGCCTATCTCCTTCTCTCTCTAGCCCAATTTTATTATTTTTTAATTCTTCTAAATATCACTTATAATGGTGTTTTAAGGACATGTACATTTATTTTTTCTTGGGTAAGTACCCAGAAGCAGAATTGCTAGGTCTTATGATATTATTAATTATTATTATTAATTTATAATAAATAAGTGGAATACCATTCAGCCTTAAAAAGAAAGGAAATTTTTCCAAAGAAGACATATAATTTGGCCAACAGGCATATGAGAAGGTGCTCAACATCACTAATCATCAGGTAAACACAAAACCACAATGAGATAGTACCTCACATCCATTGAGATAACTGTTATCAAAAAGACAAGAGATAATAAGGGTTGGCAAGGGTGTGGAGCAAAAGGGAGCCCTTGCACACTGTTGGTGGGAATGTACATCAGTACAGCTATTATAAAAAAAGCATAGAGATTCATCAAAAAATTAAAAATAGAACTATCATATGATCCAGCAACTCCTCTTCTGTGTATATACCCAAAGAAAATGAAATCAGTACCTTGAAGAGTTATCTGTGCTCCCATGTTTCTTGTAGCTTTAGTCATAAGAGCCAAGATATAGAAATAAATGAAGTCTGTCAATAGATGAATGGATAAAGAAATATATATACACACACATATATAAATTTATATATATATGCACATATGTATAATTATATATACACACAAATATACATAAACATATATACTATTCAGTCTTAAAAAAGGAGATTCTGTCATTTGTAGGAACATGCATGAACCTAGAGAATATTGTTCTTAGTGAAATAAGCCAGACACAGAAAGAAAAAAAAAAATGCATGGTTTCATTAATATGTGGAATCTAAAAAAGTCAAATACATAGATGCAGAGAGAAGAATGGTGATTATCGGTGGTGGGAAGGTTGGGGAAATGGAGATGTTAGTCAAGGGATATGGAGTTGCAGTTATGTAGGATGAATAAGTCTAGAGATCTAATGTATAGTGTGATGACTATAGTTAATAATACTGTATTGAATATTGGAAATTTGCTGAGTGGAGATTTTGGGTACTCTCACCACAAAGTATGGAAACTGTGAGGATAAGATATGTTAATTAGCTTGACTATAGTAATCATTTTGATATATATATATACCAAATCATCATGTTGTACATCCTAAGTATATACATTTTTTAATTAAAAAATTAAAAATTAAAAAGTTATCCCTATTAAAAATGATGGAAGAAAATTCTGACACATGCTATGTGGATGAACCTTTAGGACATTATGCTAAGTGAGATAAGTGAGTTACAAAAAGACAAATACTGTGTGATTTTGCTTACATGAGATATCTAGAGTAGTCAAACTCATAGAAACAGAAGATAGAATGGTGGTTGCTAAGGAATGGGGGAGGGGGATACGGGGAGTTGTTTAATGAGTACAGAGTTTCAGTTTTACGAATGAAAAGTGTTCTGGAGACAGATTGCACAACATTGTGAATATACTTAACACTATTGAATTGTACACTTAAAAATGATTAAGATGGTAAGTTTTATATGTTCATATTTTACAACTTTTTAAAAAAGTGTAACAATAACATACCTGTTACCAGAAAAGTCAAGAATATTAAATATGTAAAGTGTGAAATTAAATTCTTCACTCTTCCTACACCTGAGAGGTAACCAGATCAAACAGTTTGAAAATTTTTTCTCTTGTCCTAAATTAAAGAGGCAGAGAAGAGTTATCAATGATAAAGAAGGCAAATCTCTCCTTTAAGGAACCACTGTTTGTAATGGCTACACTACCATCTGAACTTGGACACAATCAATATTTGATATGTAGTGCCATTTTTCTAGGTAATACTACATAGCTTTTTTATTTATTTTATTTTATTTTATTTTTTGAACAGGAAAAAAAATTTAATTTTGTACATACGGGAACCCGATAAAAATACAAGACTCAAAGAAATGACTAAAGCAGGCAGTATTTTTAGAAAAAGAAACAACACATTTGTGAAGAATTGATGACAAAACAGGGGTTTGGGCTTGAATTAGCAAATTAGTGAAGGAGTAACAAGGTTTGTTCATACAGCACTTTTGGCCTTGAATTCCCTCTCTCTAGTGGTAAGGATGCTTTCTACCCTCCTGGTACAAAGAGGGTGTCTTCAAATGGGAGATTTATTTTCTGCTTTCAGGGGGACAAAGGAGGTTCAGAGTATCCTTCTTGCACCAGCTGTTTCTTGAGTAACTTTAATTTAAAATAATGAATTATTTTGGGGTGGCATATTCTGCTCTCCAGGCCCACCTTTGAAATCCCCAAGGAGTTTCACAATTCAGAAGCTGAGTTGGTAAATTGCTCCAGTATTTTACTGAATTGGTCTTCTTCGTCTTGAAAATAAATCAGTTAAAATTTTTTTAAATTAATTTTTACCATTTTTAATTTTTAATTAAATAGATGACGTACAATATTATATTAGTTTCAGGTATTCAGCATAGTGGTTTGACATTTGTATACACTGTGAAATGCTCACCATAATAAGTCTAGTTACCATCTGTTACTATGCAAAGTTGCGACAATATTATTATTTTTTTTTTTTTAGGGTTTTTTTTTTTATTATTATGTTATATTAGTCACCATACAATACACCATTAGTTTTTGATGTGGTGATCCACGATCCATTGTTTTCATATAACACCCAGTATTCCATGCAGTACGTGCCCTCCTTAATACCCATCACCAGGCTAACCCATCCCCCCATCCCCCTCCCCTCTAAAACCCTCAGTTTGTTTCTCAGAGTCCATAGTCTCTCATGGTTCATCTCTCCCTCCGATTTCCCTCCCTTCACTTTTCCCTTCCTTCTCCTAATGTCCTCATGCTATTCCTTATGTTCCACATATGAGTGAAACCATATGATAATTGACTTTCTCTGCTTGACTTATTTCACTTAGCATAATCTCCTCCGGTCCCATCCATGTTGATGTAAAAGTTGGGTATTCAACCATTCTGATGGCTGAGTAATATTCCATTGTATATATGGACCACATCTTCTTTATCCATTCACCTGTTGAAGGGCATCTCGGATCTTTCCACAGTTTGGCTATTGCGGACATTGCTGCTATGAACACTGGGGTGCATATGGCCCTTCTTTTCACTACATCTGTGTCTTTGGGGTAAATATCCAGGAGTGCAATTGCTGGGTTATAGGGTAGCTCTATTTTTAACTTTTTGAGGAACCTCCACACTGTTTTCCAAAGTGGCTGTACCAACTTGCATTCCCACCCACAGTGTAAGAGGGTTCCCCTTTCTCCACAACCTCTCCAACATTTGTTGTTTCTTTCCCTGTCCATTTTTGCCATTCTAACTGGTGTAAGGTGGTATCTCAGTGTGGTTTTGATTTGGATTTCCCTGATGGCTAACGATGATGAACATTTTATCATGTGTCTGTTAGCCATTTGTATGTCTTCTTCAGAGAAGTGTCTTTTCATATCTTCTGCCCATTTTTTGACTTGATTATTTGTTTTTTGGGTGTTGAGTTTGAGAAGTTCCTTATAGATCTTGGATACCACTAATAGCTTTTTTTTTTTTTTAAATAAAAAAGGACAAATGATTATTTCTTAGTATCTAGTATGTGCTTGGCATTCTGCCAGTTTCTCTATAAACAATATGTAACTTAATTTCTCCACAATGTTATGAGTTGGCCCTTTAAAATGCTTCTGTAATAACTGCTCCTTGTCTTCATCATGACACTTAACATACTGTACCTCCCACTTGCTTCCTTGAGGCATAGATTGTGTTGTGTCCACTTTTGTACCTCTCCATGCCTATAGCAGGAGTTGGAACATGATATAAACTTCAGCAACATTTGTTAAATAGGAGACTATTACTATGCTCATTTTAAAACTTGTGACACTGACTTTCAAAGGGGTTAGGCAAGATCAGAGAGCTAGTAAATGACAGAACTATCATTTAAATTAAATATATAGTTTTCCTTTTTCAAATTCCAGCTTGTCTTTCTGATTTTCTGCTAAATAGAAGGTTCCTACACTGAGAAGCTAGGGTGGAACTGTAGGTCATTGCCATACTAAATGAAGTAGTGTATATAGAATTAGGTACTCAAGTCAGTGGATTCAGCAGTAAAATTAAGTCTGACATGTATGATGATAACAGTTGGCATTTGCAATAACTTTATGTGGCATTATATACTCATTAATTAGTCTACATAATACTTCATTATGTGAGTCTCCATTACTGAATTTTAAGTACCTAAGAAACAACACTGAATTAGCAATTAAACTAAGCCACATGAATAAACAGACACAGTATAGCATTCTATGAAGTCAAAATGAACATTCATGTTCTTAGAACTCAGTAATCAGGCTTTTCTTAATATTATGAAGAAACTACCCTCTTCTCTAGAGCAACGTTTCTCATGAAGTAGCTAGATAATTCAATGAAGAACCCAAGTTAATGGATTTTTATATGTTAATTTTAGTTAAGTAATTAATTTTTTAAAGTTTATTTCTGACGTGAGGGAAAGTAGTTATTCACAATTTTATTATCCAACTTTTTTTTTTCCATGTAGAATTTCCATTCCCTGGCTATGAGAAAAAAATAGAATAAAATTTTGAATTACATTTTCTTTAATTGTACTGAAATTGAATTTCAGGTTGAAAGTAAAATAAATCTAACTAAGATAGCTGTTTACCTCAATATAAAGAAGTAGAGAAAAGGAAAAAATATAGATACTTGGAGAGTAGAAACTGTACTTTAAAAACCAAATTTTAATAGAACGTGTACTATGTAGTGAATCTTTTTACCTCTCTTTTCGCAGGGGAGGTGAATGGGAGGCAAACTTTGGAATAGATATTTACTTTGTTTCAGAAAAAAGATGTCTGTTAAAACTGGCATGTTCTAGTTAAAATGGGATTTTGGAAAGGGAGTAGACTATTCTACATGGTTCCCCCCCCCATAATAAAGGAGCCCCAGGAGGCAATTAAGCTCAGGGCTAGAGACTTAAGGTAATGACACAAACAACAATGGCAGGGGAATGGGATTTTCCTCTGTGAATTCTGATTTTTCTCAGGGCTTTCCAGAAGCAATATCTTTGGAAATCTGGAGAAGAAGCTGAGTCTTGCTTCTTCCGTCTGGGGTAGAAAGAGAGAGACAAATGACAGAAGTTGTCCAGGGCTCTGACTCCATGAGGATGCTCTCTTTTTGTTCCCTTCCTCAGACGAGGCAGAATTATTTTTAAACGAGGCAGAATTATTTTTAAATGGCTGAAACTAAAATAGATGTTAGTAGTTCAAAAATCCTAACTATGAATAGTGGCTACCCTTTAAAAGATATAAAAATTCTAGCTATTGGCTAAGTAGGAGACATCCAGGAACTATCAGGACCTTGTCTGGAGTATGGCTGGGACAGCGCCATTTCAGGTCTTGAAGCAAGAGAACATTTGCCCTATGGAGGAAATAGTTTCATTAACAGTCCCTAGTAGTGCACATAGCTATGTGAGAGTGAGCGGTGCTAAAGATCACCCAGATGGCATGGGAATAATACATCTCTTCTTGGTGCCTGACTCCAGCTTGAGATAGATGAAAAGATGTAACTGACTTTAGGTTCTCTGTAAGTGTCAATTTGACTGTTAAGATTACTCATGAAGTGGGAAGCATAGATAAGAGATAGCTTGATGGCATTGTAAAGGAAAATGTAGTCAAAAACCTTTATAGAAATACTGAGGGGGATGCTTTCAATTGTGAAATACTTAAAAAAAAAGTTGAAAATAGGGTCACACATTTCTTCTCTTTAAAAATTGCCTGTCAAGTTAGTGGTGAAGAAGTGTGAATAAAATAAGCTAATTTGTAAGTAACGATTCAAAACAGAGTTTATAGGGCAATCAGGTGCAACTATGGTCTAGGCATATGTTTCACTGGTATGTAGTTGTGCTATTCTATTAAGGCTAGATTTGTGTACCACTTTTGTAGGGCTTTTTAAAATTAAATTTCAGGATTGCCTAAGTAAAATTTGCATTAAAGATTCATTTTAAGACTTCAGGAGGAGAAATGCAGATGGGCAATACGAAAAGATGTTCAACCTTTCTGTAAAAGAAAACAAAGTAATAAAAAATTATTGGCTGCTAGTTTAGGAAAAAAAAACCATTTAAGATAGATATTTGAAAAATCTGGTATTAGCAAAGGTAAAGCAAAGTAAGTAGTCTGCAGAGCTTCAGAACATGTAAATTAGTGCAGCCTCTTTGACAAACTATATCAAAAGTTAACTTTTGTTCATGCTTTGATCCAACAAATTTACTTGTTGAAATTTATTCTCAGGAAGTGACTGGATAAGTGTACAAATATGATTTAAATATAGAAATAGAAGTATTGTAATTGCTGGCAAATAACTTAAATAATCATGTTGGTCAAATAGATGATGGTGTATTCATGGAACAGAAATTTTGTTTGCTAAACATGATATTGCATATTTATATTTATTGACAAGGAAAGTTCTCTATAAAATGTTTTTGAGTGAATTATGTAGATTAAAATGTAGCATCTCGATTAAGCCCATTAAAAATTACATTTGTATGTATTGAGAGAGGTTGGAATCATGTTCCCAAAAATTTTAAGTAAATCTTCCTCAGTAGTGGGATTCCAGGTGACATTTAGTATTCTTTGTTATCCTCTTCTGTTTGAACTAGACAATGAGCATATGCTTAAAGATCCACAAAACACATCCCAATTTTAATTTTGTAAAACAAATCCTTTTTGGGGCACCTGGGTGGCTCAGTCGTTAAGCATCTGCCTTCGGCTCAGGTCATGATCCCAGGGTCCTGGGATCGAGCCCCGCATAGGGCTCCCTGCTCAGCGGGAAGCCTGCTTCTCCCTCTCCCACTCCCCCTGCTTGTGTTCCCTCTCTCGCTGTGTCTCTCTCTGTCAAATAAATAAATAAAATCTTTTAAAAAAATCCTTCTTAAATGTTGGAACTATATAAACTTTATTTTCTACATTAAGTGAAAGTAAATTTCACCAGAATTAAGATACTTGCTCACGTGCTTTCATCACCCTCACCAACCTTCAGTGTTTCCATGGAGATGATGAGGTAAGCCATTTTATTTGTAAAATTTCTATGGGGTTTAAAAAATTAATTTCATCTCCCAAATGATACAAAAGGTAAACTAAACTGAAAGATTTATGATGTATGTGGCATTTGTTCAGGTAATGATTTAAACACAGGTCATGTTGTATTGTGGGACACTAGTAGACTACAACCAGACCTTTTTTTAAATTTAGTTTCTATGAAATTTAGTTTATTGTTGTGTCTCATTTCCCAAAGTAACATTGATACATTATTATTTCATTACTATAATGTCTCCAGTAAAAGTCCACATGATGAAAGTAAAGTACTATATTTTATTGTCTCATTTGTTATTCATTCTTTTTTTTCTATTTTTTTTTATTATTATGTTATGTTAATCACCATACATTACATCATTAGTTTTTGATGTAGTGTTCTATGATTCATTGTTTGCATATAACACCCAGTGCTCCATGCAGAACGTGCCCTCTTTAATACCCATCACCAGGCTAACCCATCCCCCCACCCCTCTCCCCTCTAGAACCCTCAGTTTGTTTTTCAGAGTCCATCGTCTCTCATGGTTCGTCTCCCCCTCCGATTTCCCCCCTTCGTTCTTCCCCTCCTGCTATCTTCTTCTTCTCTTTTTTTTAACATATAATGTATTATTTGTTTCAGAGGTACAGATCTGTTATTCAACAGTCTTGCACAATTCACAGTGCTCACCATAGCACATTCTTTTATCTTGGGAATTTATTTTTGATAAATAAAAGGGTAAATATTTCATGTTGTTAAAGTATTGAATTTAGCTTTGAAGGATGGTTATGTGCTAAAGGAAGTTATAAATAGAACTTATTTTTGATCAACTGCCCCTACCCAAAGTTTAGTTTTAATAACAAGGCTCATACTAATATGTATATCTTGCTGCAAATGGAAGTTGTAGTGGATTTTCCTGCTTTTGAGCTCAGTATCTTTCAGCTATTTCATCTTTGCAACCCCCAAATTAAACACTCATTATCTTGTAAAAAATAAAAACAGCAGACAGTGAAATCACAATTTTCAAAAACTTTTCTTAAACAATTTCATATTATTTATAAATGAAACCTACAGTGCAGCATAACAGTAGGTCTCATTTGATATTTGGAAATTCACTCCTATGTTGCAAACTATAAAAGTTTCATGAATAAACAAATGGTTCTGTATTTAGCTATGCTAGACAAATAATTACTGTTCAATTTTTTAGAAAAAAGTATTTAGTAAACTCTAGATCTTATGTTTTTTTTTTTTTTTTTTTTTTTTTTTTTTGAATGGCAACTCCATTGAAGAGAAATTCTACTTCAAAATAAAAAAATGAATCAATTCGGGGCGCCTGGGTGGCTCAGTCGTTGAGCGTCTGCCTTCGGCTCAGGTCATGATCTCAGGGTCCTGGGATGGAGTCCCGCGTCAGGCTCCCTGCTCAGCGGGAAGCCTGCTTCTCCCTCTCCCACTCCCCCTGCTTGTGTTCCCTATCTCGCTGTGTTTGTCTGTCAAATAAATAAATAAAATATTTAAAAAAAAAAATGAATCAATTCGAGGTAAATGGTTACATATGAGGTAATGAAACTACTGAGTAAATCTACATTTTAATATTTCTGCACTATATGGAAAATTTTACATATATATTTTTTAAAGATTTTATTTATTTGACAGAGAGGGAGAGAGAGCACAAGCAGGGGAAACTGCAGGCAGAGGGAGAGGGAGAAGCAGGCTCCCTGCTCAGATCCCAGGACTGATCCCAGGACCCTGGGATCATGACCTGAGCTGAAGGCAGACACTTAACCGACTGAGCCACCCAGGTGGCCAAATTTCTCATATTTTATTGATAAAATTATTATTCAAGTCTTTTCCACTTGGGGTTTTTACTAATTATTTCTGTGTTGATTATATACCTTATTCTAATTATATCATAGCAGTTCTTTCCAAAGAGGTTGGACTGTTTAGTCTAGATCCTTGGTGAAAGGATTGACTACTGGTTTTGCATGAAAACAGGGTGACATAGAGCCTTCGATGATGAGACTAAAACAACAGGTTAATATAAACAGACTTTTGAGTTGGAAGGAAGCTAATTGTCATATGGATGGAGTGATAGAAGAAATTTAAGGACTTAAGGACTACAAATAAGTGATTTTTCTGATTGGCATTTGTTAGTTAACTAGACGAGAAAAAAAAATCAGTGATTGAAATAACACAAGGTTAATTAAGCTAAATTAACAGAAGATGAAATTCTGTTTGGAGGTCTTGGATGATACTCTTCATGATTTTCTTTGACACTCAAGCTACCAGCAAGACTTATGATCTACCTTTGTGCTTTTTTTCCCACTGAATTCTACTTTTAGTTTTAGAAATGACAAAGACAGTAGTTATGCTTACCAAATAGTTTTATGTCTTCACATGTGTCTGGTTATCTTCAATTTTATGTTGGTCTTTGTGTTTAAAAACTACAGACATACCTTGTTTTATTGTGCTTCACAATTTATTGTGCTTTGCAAATACTGAATTTTTTTTTTTTTTTACAAATTGAAGGTTTGTGGCAACCTTCTATCAAGTAAGTCCATTGGCACCTTTTTCCCAAAAGCATTTGCTCATTTCATGTCTCTGTGTCACATTTTGATCATTATCACAAACTTTTGAAACTTTCAAACTTTTCATTATTATTTCAAGCGTTTCAGTTATTATTTTATTTGTTATAGTGACCTGTGATTACAACTTGCTGAAAACTCAGATGATGGTTAGCCTTTTTTAGCAATAAAGTATTTTTTAATAATGGTATTATGATGGTTTTTTTAGACATAATGTCATTGCACACTTAATAGACTATAGTATAAATATAACTTTTATATGCACTGAGTAATCAAAATATTGGCTCACATTATTGCTTTATTTGCTTTATTGCAAAGGTCTGGAAACAAACCCAAAATATCTCTGAAGTATGCCTGTATTTGTAGTGTATGTTTGTGGTTGATGTATTCCTCCAAAGAGGATTTTCTTTGCCTTTTTCTGGCACATGGAAGTGCTAGCCATTCATGACCACTTTAATCCAAATTCAGAGTTTGATATATTCTGTGATGCAGAAACAACTTGAAGACAGGCAGCTCTCCATTAGAACTGGCTTACTTCAAATGTAACTCCTAGGGTGCAGCTCTTTGAGTCCCCGTCTAAGTGGGAGTTAGTTTGTCAGAATGTTCACCCTTCATGAGCCCTGGGCTCTAGGTATTGTCTCTTGTCCTAAGTGTCACCAAAAGAGTAGCTCAGCTGATTTCCTACCTCTTCAGGATTGGCAAGTACTTTATAGGGTGGAGACAATCCCAGGACCAGAATTACCTCTTTGAATCTTACTTACAAAATATTGTTTATTCTTTAGTACTTTTAAAAGATCTTAAAGATGTAAGATATTTGTAAGATATGAAATCTAGTTTTTTTAGTTATTTTTAGTGGCAAAGTGATTCCAAGTTACTCTACCATTAACTGAAGTAGAAGTCCCCATTTTCTTTTTTTTTTTTTTTAAGTAAGCTTCATGCCCAGTGTGCAGCCCAGCATGGGGCTTGAACTCATAATCATGAAATCAAGACCCTAGCCAAGATCAAGAGTTGGTCGCTTAACCAAGTGAGCCACCCAGGCGCCCCATCCCATACTCCTTTTAATTGTAAATATTCCATCATGTAATTTCTTCTTGGGTGTTTTTCCTCATGAAATTGTTACTGTGTGTGTGTGTGTGTGCGCACGTGTGTGTGTATACCAATTTCTTTGTCAGTTGTTATCTAGCCCTAATAGAATAAAAATTAATGAGGTTTTAGTTACACAGTTTCATTTCCTAACTTGTATGCCTGTATGTGACCTTTGGTGTCAGACAGGTTTGTGTTTAACTCTTGTGTTCACCATTTACTAGCTATATTACCTTGGGCTTGATAGTATAATTAATCTCTCTGAACTTAGGTTTTCTTGCGTATAAAATGACAACTGCCTTACAGTTACTGAGATATTGTATGTTACACGTATAAAATAATATTCACATATGATAAGAATATGGAGAATTTCCTATTCTCTCTCCCTCACATTTATTTTGGAATATTGAAGAGTTAAGTCTTTGAGAAATAAGCATTTACCAGGCATCTTTTTCCCTCCAGCAATCTTTTGTGTCATTATCTCAAAACATCTACCTTTTAAAATACATTATTATTGTTATTATTTTTCTTGCCCATTTCCCTTAGTAGACTGTAAAGTTCTTAAGGACAGGGCTTATGCTTTGCCTCTCTGAATCCCCAGAATCTAGTACAGTTCCTCACACAATATTAAGTGCTCAACATTTATTTGAATCCATAAATATTTGTATTTGGTTGTTTCAGGGATTCATCAAATACCCTTTAGATTTTGCATCAACTTGAACGGCAAAAGGAAACTAAATATTTGTCTGTAATAAATATTGAAAACCAAATATTTGTAAGTGTGTCTAGCTCCTAAAATTGCATTTTGAACTGTATATTACCTTTATGAGGGTACTGGAATATTTTTCTATGTACCTTATAAACTTCATACTATTTTGCACGTAAGAATTGTTGAATCTGATTTCTTCACTTTTCCTTTTTTTTCTGTCCCTTTTCTTCTTTCCCTTCTCCCTCTCTTCCTTTCTTTTAATGTTTTTATTGCAAAATGTAACACACTTTCAGAAAAGTGTATTCAATAGTTACATATATTTGATGAATAATTATTAAGCAAACATGTAACTACAACCTCTGTCAAAATAAATAGAACCCTTGTATTTTGCTTCTTTTGCTCAATATTATGTTTATGAATTCATTCATGGTATGGTGAATAGCTCTAGTTCATTTATTTTTATTGCCATATGGTATTTCATAATACATCTTTCTTATCCATTATACTGTTGAGGGATCTTTATTTCTAGTATTTAGCTATTAAGAATATTGCTAATGTGAACATTCTTGTATATGCCTCTGATACATGATTACTTTAGTTTCTCTAATGAGTAGAGAGTAGGAGTAAAAATTTCTAGATCATATGATATAGTATCTTTAACTTGAGTAGATTCAGTAAACTGCTTTTCGACATGATATACTATTTTACACTCCCATCAGAGTGTATGAGTGTTCCCAGATACTGCAAATTCTTTTAGTGTTAAAGATTTTTTAAAAGATTTTATTTATCTATCTATCTATCTATCTATCTATTTATTTATTTAAGAGAGAGCAGGTAGTTATATCTCATTTAAGTTTTAATTGGCATTTCCAAAAATTCTAATTTGCTTGAACAAATTTGCATATTTTTATTGTATATCAGGAGTGCCTGTTGTCTCTTACTCATTTTAAAAAATTGTGTTATTTGTCTCCTTCTTATTGATATGTAGAATTCTAGACATTTGTCTCTTTAATTGTGTTGCAAATATCCTCTCCTACTCTGAATTTTTTTTCAGTCTTGATTTTTTGTTTTTGTGGGGTTTTTTTTATTTATTTAAATTTTAGTTAATGTGCAGTGCAATATTGGCTTCTGGAGTAGAATTCAGTGATTCATCACTTACATACAACACCCAGTGTTCATCACAACAAGTGCCCTCTTTAATACCCATCACCCATCTAGCCCACCCCCAATCCACCTCCCTCTATTAACCCTCAGTTTGTTCTCTATTAAGAGTCCTTATGGCTTGTTTCCCTCCCTCCTTTTTTTTTTTTTTCTTTTCCCTCTTACCATATGTTCATCTGTTTTCTTTCTTAAACTCCACATATGAGTGAGATCATATGGTATTTGTCTTTCTCTGGCTGGATTATTTCACTCAGCACAATACACTCCAGCTCCATCCACATCATTGCAAATGGCAAGTTTTTATTCTTTTTTATGGCTGAGTAATATTCCACTCTGTATACATACCACATCTTCTTTATTCATTTATCAGTCGATGGACATTTGGGCTCTCTCCATAGTTTGGCTATTGTTGATAATGGTGCTATAAACATCAGGGTGCATATACCCCTTCAAATCTGTATTTTTGTATCCTTTGGGTAAATGCATAGTAGTGCAATTGTAGGGCAGTTCTATTTTTAACTTTTTGAGGAACCTCCAAAGCATTCTCCAGAGTGGCTGCACCAGTTTGCATTCCCACCAACAGTGTAGGAGCGTTCTCCTTTCTCTGCATCCTCACCAACACCTGTTGTTTCTTGTGTTGTTAATTTTAGCCATTCTGACAAGTGTGAGGTGGTATTTCATCATAGTTTTGATTTGTATTTCCCTGATGATGAGTGGTGTTGAGCATCTTTTCATGTGTCTGCAAGCCATCTGGATGTCTTCTTTGGAAAAGTGTCTATTCATGTCTTCTGCCTATTTCTTAACTGGATTTGTCTTGATGTCTTTGGATAAGCAGAAGAAATTCATTTTAATGAAGTCAAATTTATTAATCTTGCTCTTTATAGCTAAGGCTTTGTGTGTTAAGAAAGTATTTCCTACCCTGAGGTCATAAAGGTATTCTCTTATACTATCCTTTAAATATCTTTTAATTTTGTTCAACTTTAGATTTTTAAACCACTTGGAATTTATTTTTGTATATAGTGTGACTCCTGGCTTCAATTTTATTATTTTTCCAATATGGATATCCTATTTTGAGCAACTCTTAATGAAGTGTTTCATATATATATTAGACTATCATCATCATTATTAAAAGGGACATTTTATGGTATATCACTCTATTTAAGATATCTTTAGTGTATCTTAAAAAGTTTAATAATTTGGGGGGCTTAATTTTCCCTATAGAGGTTTTGTACAACTTTTATTTGATTTAATTCTAGATACTTGATATTTTTATTCTGCTTTATTTTTTTAAAAGATTGTGTTTATTTATTTGTCAGAGAGAGAGCGCGAGCGAGCACAAGCAGGGGGAGCGGCAGGCAGAGGGAGAAGCAGGCTCCCTGCTGAGCAAGGAGACCTATGAGAGACTCGATCCCAGGACCCTGGGATCATGCATGACCTGAGCCGAAGGCAGACGCTTAAGCAATTGAGCCACCCAGACGTTCCTTTTATTCTGTTTCAAACAGAATGTTTAACATTTTATGTTATATCTATTTGTTGCTGGTATGTAAAAATTAAATTGATTTCCGTATATTGATTTAAATCTAACAACCTTTCTAAACTCTTTAATTAACTCAAATAATTAACCTATAGAATATTTTGGATTTTCTATACATTTAATTTTGTCAGCTGTTAACAATGAAAATCTGATTTTTTTTCCTTTCAGGACTGAAACTCACCATTTCCTTTCCTTGTTGTACTCCGGGCTAGGATCTCCTTTAAAATAATGAATAGATTATATGCAAACAATGAGTCATGGAACACTACATCAAAAACTAATGATGTAATGTATGGTGATTAACATAACATAATAATAGCAAAAAAAGCATTGTATACTATTGCAGATTGAGATTTGGTTACTGTAAAATTAAAAAAAAATAATGAATAGATATTCTGACAGCAGACATTTTTACCTTTTTCTTCAACTGAAGAGAAAGCTTTCAAAGCTTTATCATTTAATATAATGTTTGCTATGGGTTTTTTGTAAGTACCCCTTATCAGGTTAAGAAAGCTCACTTCTGTTCCTAGTGTGTACAAATTCTTATCATCAATGGATTTTAAACTTTATCAGTGCTTTTTGTGCATTTACTGAGCTAATAATACATTTACCCTATTTTTAAACTTGATATAGTGGTGTATTGTATTTACTGATTTTTTGAAATGTGAAGCCAACATTTCTTTACGGGATAAAATAAAGTTGACCATAATATATTATCCTCTTTGTATAGTAATGGATTTGACTTGATAACTTTTTTTTTAAATCATCATTTTGGAGTTGTCGATACTCATTTAATAAATAGCTTCATTCAAGCAAAGAGCAGGTCAAATTTTTGGCCATTAAGGGGCATGCGTTTTAGCCAGGTTTGATACCTTTTATAAAAGGAAATTTTGTATTTAAAGTAAGACTTGAAACTGACTTTTAATTTTCCTTTCTCATGCCATCCTTCAGATTTGGTTTTAATGGATCATAAAATGAGTTGTGGAGTATAACATTTTTCTCTATTCTCTGAAAACATTTGTGCAAGTCTTTGTCTTAGTCTGCTCAAGCTGCCATTAAAAAAAAAACACCACAGACTGGTGGCTTAAGCAACCGATGGATTGTCTCACAATTCCGAAGGTTGGGCATCTGAGATCGAGGTGCAGTATGTTTGAATTACAGTGAGGATTCTCTTCCTGGCTTGTAGATGGCTGTCTTCTCACTCTGTCCTCAAGAAAGAGAGGGAGGGAGAGAAAGAGAGAGAGGGATAGAAAGAGAGAGAGGGAGGGTGGGGAAAGGGAGAGAGAGTTTCTTCTTTAGTGAACAAACTCATCATAATTCAGAGCATATAATCTCATCCTTAGGGTCCCACTCTCATAACCTCATCTAAGCCTAATTACCTCTCAAAGTCTCCCTCATCACATGGGGGGTAGGGCTTCAACATATGAAATTTGGGGGGAGGTGTGCAGCTCAGTCTATAACAATCTGGAATTGTTTGTTCAATGACTGCTTGGTTAACTCATTCATAAAGCCATCTGGACCTATAGTTTTCCTTGTGGGAAGAGTTTTACATTTGATTCAATTTTTAGAAGATTATTTAGGTTTTCAGTTTCTTCTCGAGTCACATTTTGTTAAAGATACACTTTTTTTTAAAGATTTTATCTATTTATTAGAGAGAGAGAGAGAGCACGCCTGTGTGAACAGGAGAGGAGCAGAAGGTGAGAGAGAGGGAGGGGGAAAGAATCCTAAGCAGACTCCGTGCTGAGCATGAAGCCTGATGAAGGGCTTGATCTCACCACCCTGAGATCATGACCTGAGCCAAAACCAAGAGTCAGATGCTTAACTGATTGAGCCACCCAGGCGCCTCAAAGATACACTTTTCTAGGAATTTATAAATTTGTTCACAATATCTCCTTTTTATCTGTTTCATGTCTGCAGCATTTGCAGTGATTTGTCCTATTCATTCCTAATATTATTTTCCCCTCCCTCCCACCCTCCTTCATTTTCTCCCTCCCTCTCTCCCTCACTTTCTTCTTGATCACTCTTACCACAAGATTTGTCTTTTCAAACATATAACTTTAGTTTTCTTGATCTTCTCTATTTTATGTTTTATTTCATTTCATTTTATTTTAAAGATTTATTTATTTATTTGAGAGAAGGGGGAGGGGCAGAGGGAAAGACTCTCAAGCAGACTCCCCATTGAGTGTGGAGCCCACGTGGGGCTTAATCTCATGACCCTGCGATCATGACCTGAGCCGGAATCCAGAGTGGAACGCTTAACCAACTGAGCCACCCAGGTGCCCCTCCATTTTATGCTTTAAAAACATTTTATTAATTTTTGCATTTATCTTCATTTCCTTTTTCATATTTCTTTGATTTTATCTTTTGATAGTTTTTGTAACTACTTTACATAGGTGTTTAAAATTCTTAGTTCATTAATTTTCAACATTTCTCTTTTCTATTATATGCATTTCTTGCTAGTAACATTTTACATGTTGCTTTAGATTCATCTTGTGAGTTTTGCTATATAACATTAGTGATTACACAGTTCAACATATTTTCTAATTTCTTTTATGATATTTCTTTGGTCTATGTGTTGTTTATTTATTTTTTTTTTTAAAGATTTTATTTATTTATTTGAGAGAGAGAGTGAGCACGAGAGGGGGGAGCGGGAGAGGGAGAAGCAGACTCCCCACCGAGCAGGGAGCCCGATGCGGGACTCGATCCCGGGACTCCAGGATCATGACCTGAGCTGAAGGCAGTCGCCCAACCAACTGAGCCACCCAGGCGCCCCGGTCCATGTGTTGTTTAGAATATATTGTTTAATTTCAGAAGATGTGGGAAATTTTTTTTTTTTTAAGATTTTATTTATTTATTTCAGAGAGAGAGAATGAGAGACAGAGAGCATGAGAGGGAGAAGGGTCAGAGGGAGAAGCAGACTCCCTGCCGAGCAGGGAGCCCGATGCGGGACTCAATCCCGGGCCTCCAGGATCATGACCTGAGCCGAAGGCAGTCGCTTAACCAACTGAGCCACCCAGGCACCCTGAAGATGTGGGAAATTTTCTAGTTACCAGTTTCTGATTGATTTTTGACATAAATGCATTGTGGTCAGACAGTATATTTTGTATGGTTCAGATCTACTTCAAAATAGTGTGTAATATTAATGACATACAAAAAAGTGCATAAAACATAGCTATTTAGCTTAACAAATTATTTTCAAGTAACTGTTCATGTTACTATCACCCAGGGTAAGCTATAAAACAATGTTAAAATCCCAGAAGTTACTTTGTGTTCCTTTCCAATTTTCTCTGAGATTTCAATCGTTTATTTGTTGACATGTACTTTATGGTACAATATATAGTCAATTTTCTAAATGTTTCATGTGTGCTTGAAAAAAATATGTGTCCTACAATTGTAGGGTATAATGTCCATAGGTCCATTTTGTTAAGTATATTTTATATTTTAAAATCTATGGCCTTACTTATTTTTTCTGTTTATTCTACCAACAACTGAGAGAGATGTATCACAATCTCCCACTATAAATACAGATTTGTCCCTTCTTTTGGTAATGTCAATATTTGTTCTTTTTTTTTTTTTTTGAGGCTATATAATTAGGTGCATACACATTTAGAAATATCATTTCTTTCTCAAATTTTTCACTAAATCTTTCTTGTCTTTATATTCTCTTCTGCTCTTTCATGTTTTTAATCTGTATTTGCAGGTGTCTGGATATTTTCTCTTGACTTACCTTCTTTTTCAGCTTTTGACTACCTTACTGCTCTTCCTGGTTTGCTCCCAAACATGTCCACTGAGCATATTTTTAAATTTTTAAATTTTATTTTTTATACTTCATTGTATTGAATTTTTATAATTATTTTATATTTTATGTTTTGCTGTGCTGTACTTTATTGTATTATTTAGTCCTTCCAAGCAATATTTGATTGTTTTTAAAATCTGCTTTGTCACTTTCTCTAACTTCCTATGCTCTGCAGATATTTTTGAGCTTGTTGTAGATATCTTTTTGCACAGTAAAGATGGTCATGTTGTAAGCTGTGCTAATGTCGATATGTAACCTCTTTTTCCTTCTGGCTCTTATTCATAATTTTTTTTTCTTTTTCCATGTATGTTTGGTTATCTGTGACTATCGTTGCCCTTAAAAAAATCATTTTTGAGATTCCTCAAAGTTTAGGGTCTAGGACCTTTCTTTGTGTGTGTGAGATAATTTGCTTTATACTCCAGTGGGTATTTACAGTTCACCTTAAACTGATTTTGGACCTTAAAGTCACAAATTTGCACAAAAACCAGTGATGAGATTTTTTTTTTTTAAGATTTTGTTTATTTATTTATAGAGAGCACAAGTGGAAGGAGGAGCAGAAGGAGAGGGAGGAGCAGGCTGCCCGCTGAGCAGGGAGCCTGATGCAAGACTTCATGCAGGGCTCCATGAGGGGCTCTATGTGGGCCTTGATGCTGGGCTCGATCCCCGGCTCGATCCCAGGACTCCCAGATCCTGACCTCGGTCAAAGGCAGACGCTCAACCCACTGAGCCACCGAGGTGCCCCTAAGGTAGTAGATTTCTTAACTACTATGACATAGCACACCTTTAAAAAACAATTTTGATAATGAAATGGTGGATTGACAGAGTTTTGTGGTAGGTGGAATTTCTTCCCAACAGGGAAGGCCTCATTTCCCAGCAGGCAGAAGAAAAACAAGTAAAGCATTTCTATAATAGAAATATTAATAATAATAGTAATAGCTCTCTATATTGAATGCTTACTTTATGGCAGGCACTGCTAAACACTTAATATAGAATATATTATTTAATCTTTAATATATATTATCCTCAATTTGCTGTTAGAAAAGCAGGCTCCATGAGGTCAAGCAACTTGCCCTAGGTCACAATTGGCTGAAAATCATCCTCAGGTTTTTTGAGAAATAGTATCACGCTATATGGTGGACTTGTCTTCATTTCTGTGAGGCCAAGAGACTTCTTCTACATGTTAATAGTGTAACTTTTTTCTTTTTTCTTTTTTTGAGAAACATATGGGCAGAGGTAGAAAATGGTCTATAGTATCATCTTTGGCATTTCCCCAAAAAGTACATTAGTGTGTTAGTATAGAAACAGTTGTTGGCAAAGAAAATACCTAACCTCTACCTTGCCTCACTGGTTTACTTAGACAGTTAATTCATTTTATCCGGTCTCTTGAATAAATTCTCATGGTGCACTAAGCTACATTTATGGGTAAAAAGTTGTAAAATACCTTTGAATACTTAGGGATTAAAAAAAGTAAGATATTCTTTTCTATTTGATTAATGTTGTTGCTGCCTAAAGTAAGTACTATTGATGGCATTTGAAATTGATACAAGTGTCATTTTTATATTTTGAAAGAAGAAATATGAAAAGAGCAATTGAGAAAGAAAAATATAATTATTCATGTTTTGTCAGCTTGTAAGTGAAGATTGTAAATAGTTGATTCTCAGTTTTAAAGAAGGGATGCAAGGACAAATAAACAAGTCAATCTAAAAATACGAGAAACCAGGAAACATACATGATTTGTTAACAGATATTGGCATTTTGTGAATCAGAGAGCCTCTCCCTCTCTCTTTTTTGAGAGGCAGGAATACAGTGTTTTGAAATCTTGAAAACTCTTACGTATGTTGCTGCTTTTAATGGTATTGCTAACACCTCAGGACAATTTTTAATGTGCAAAATCAGCTGCAGAACCACATGCTTCTGTGCTTGGAAACTCAATGCTACTTTGCGCTATTATGTGTCATAACTTCGTATGAATTTTTTATTGTTGCTTACCTGGATAATTTGTGACACCTCATTCAGAACTAGCTTCCCAAATTGTGAATCCTATGGCCGAGCTCCCTTGCCTACAATCCTTTAGCACCTTTTCTTTGCCTGCAAGATACAACAGAAATGCTCCAGCTGGTATACAATGCCTTTCACTTTCAGACTCCAGCTAACTCTCCAGTCTTACTTTAAACTCCCTCCAAACTTCCTCTGCCCTCCAGCTACCCTAAATTATTTGCTATTCCTCAAATGAGCCATGTTGTCTCAGGTCTAAGTGCTTCACGCATGGTGTTCAGTGTGTCTGTAGTGCCCTTTCTTTGTGACTTTCCAGGTACTTTTCATTCTTCAGAGCTTGATTCACCTACCACTCCCTCTTTGGAGCTCTCACATCCATGCAACAGAGAGCTGCTATATTTTCTGTCCATTAAGCCTCCTGGTACCTTATCCTGGCTTCTATATTAGTATCTCTCCATTGTATTGTAATTATATACATGGTTAGTACTACTTCCCCAGTAGGCCTTAAGCCCAGAGTAACAGTGAAAGCAAAATATATTTTGTTGAATAAAAAAGCGCATGGATAATACCTAATTCACAAAGTTATTATAAAACACTGTAAAACAATGGATATGAAAACTTTTGTAAGCTATTTGACACTATAGAATTGCTATTGATATATTTACCCACATCTACCCAAATACTCAGCATGCAAGCTAGGCCAGACCACTCTATTAAGACATTTTGAGGAGGGTTGAAAATTATGCATTTTTATGATTGAGCTTGTAAGATGTGCAAAGACTATGAAAGTAATTAGGGATTTAAAGATCACTCTCTGACATCAGAAAGCCTATTATCTATATTATGAGACAAGACATAAAAAAACAAATCTTTGAATAGCAAGTGATGCAAGATTTCCTATGATGAGTGGGCATTTGGTGCTGTAGGAGTTACGAGTGTCAAGAGGGAAGGCCATTATGAAGAAGCTGATTTTGATGTAGATATGAAAAGCCATAGCCTTTTAATTGAGAAGGGATGGTATGCAAAGTCAAAGGAAGGAGCTGCTTGCTCCTTTCTGTTAAATGTGAGCTAATGTGAGCACAACTTCTTTGAAATCTTCCTCATGGATTTCTCTGGCATTGCCCACATGATAAAATCCTGTTCATTCTTCAAGATTTGGTTCAAATGCTACTAAAAACACCCAGCGGAAGCATTCTTTTTTTTTTTCCCCTGAATTTCCAAAAGCATCATATCATTTAGGATCAGATTCAACTTTATATGATAGAAATCTCCCTCCCTTGGGCAATAGTCCAAGCAAAATAGATATTTATTTTCATGATTCTGCAATCATCAAAAACTCAAACTCCTTTGACTTTTCTGCATCTTCCTAGCTTCCATCTTAGATTCTCTTACCATCTAGAGTAGTTGTTGGAGCTCTAACCATTTTGCTCCAGTTTCAGGCAGCACAAAACAGGAAGGAAAAGACAGAAGGAATGTGCCCCTATCAAGAGCGTGCCAAGGCCTTTAAGTCAGTGACTTTGGCTTTCATTCATCAGAATGTCCAATGGTCACATCAGCTGCAAGCGAATTTAGTAAAAAAGCCATACCTAACTACAAGGATAGCTGAGAACAGTGAGCCAGTATAAAACTAGGGTCTGGTTTACGAGGAAGAGGAGCATGGACATTGTGTGGGTAGCTGTCCATCTCTACCACAAACACATTCTTTGCCTGTTTCTTGAGACAGTTATCATTGTCTTCTTTTCATGCCAGTTATTTGGAACAATGTTTATTTTCCCCCACCAGACTCTACTTCTTTGATAGCTTATAAATGATTAAGGAGAATTAGTTAGGTCTGGAAAGACAGAGAACTGAGTGGGATCACAGAGTGTGTGCAGTGGGGTACTGGGAGATAAGAATGGCAATGGAAATGAGGGCAAGATTATAAGAGTAAGGACTAGTCAAGGGAAGTAGTGGTTTTCAAGCTTTTGGACTCAGGGCCCCTTTATACTCTTAAAAATAATTGAGGACTCCAAAAGCTTTTGTTTCTGCAGATCCTACACATCAATATTTATCACACTAGAAATTAACACTGAGAAGTTTAAAACATATTTTTGTATTGATTCATTTTATTTCATCCATTCATTTATTCATTTATTTATCTATTTGAGTATAGTTGACATGCGATGTTCATTAAGTGTACAACACAGTGATTTAACTTCTCTGTACGTTATGCATACTCACTGCAAGTGTAATTACCCTCTGTCAGCATACGCCATTACAATATCATTGACCACATTCTCTGCCCTGTCCCTTTTATTCCCATGACATTCATTCCATAACTGGAAAGCTGTACTTCCCTCTCCCCTGCACCCATTTTGCCCATTCCCCCAGCACCCTTCCCTCTGGCAACAACCATCAATTTGTTCTCTGATTCTACTTTTCATTTGTTTATTCTTTTGTTTTGTTTTTTAAATTCCAAATATGAGTGTAATCATATGGTATCAATTTATTTTAAAATAATGTTAATAAACTATTACATATAGAAATAAGTTACATTCTTAGAAGGTAACTATATTATCCAAAATTTAAAAAAATCTAGTGGGAACAGTGTCATTTTTTTTTTTTTTTTACCTTTTCGTAATTTCTTTAATGTCTGTCAAAACTGAAGAAATAGGTTCACAAGTCTGCTTCTGCATTCAGTCTGTTGAGGTATTTTGTTTAGGTGAAGTACTTGAAGAAAATCTGGCTTTGCGTGGATATGTCATTGGGAAAAGGAGGATCTCTTGGATCCCTAAAAGGATCTTAGGGACTCCCAGGGGTCCTTGGGCCACACTTTGAGAATTGTTGGGCTGGGATAGTATGTATCTACAGAGTCTTAAAAACCAACAAAGGAAACCAAATAGGATTCCTTTTATTGTAAGGGGAAATAAAAATTTGTATAAATAAACACATTATTATTTGTTTTGAAGCCTCAATTCCATCAGTTTATAGAAAACATATTTTGTAATACTGGCACCTGCATGCTTCTGTTTAAAATGAGGATTCAGAAGGCAAGTCATGCTTATATGATTCTGAGAAAGAAGAGAGTTTTGTCCAGTATTATCCACAAAATCTGTTAAACATCTACTGCATGCTTTGCTTTAGAAAAGCAAATGTCTTTACCTAAAACTCATTTCATGCAAAAATGAGATAATGAATGTGAAAGTGCTTATCTTCCATGCCTTCCTCCTTCTCATAGCCATTCTGGGTAAGGCCCTTCAGAAAGAAAAACAATTTTTTGAGGAAAGGTTTTTCCTAATATTAAAAATATATGTAAATATATACTCACACATCCACACCAAAAAATGTCTTAGGAAAAATAAATTTTCTGTTTAACTGACCTGGTAGTCCGTTTAAGGAAGATATGCAGGCTTGGGCCTGTTTTCACATTTAATTATGATTCGGTGTAGTTATATTAAGTTGAAAGAAGCTCAGTGTGGCATAAAATAGAGCCTGGCAGAGGACACAGAGTTTCATGAATCCCTTGGAATACTCCCAGGGCTCTTGGATGCTGATGGTAGCCTATTAAATTTATGGTTGGGCCCACCACTATTTTGAAGGGACATGTGCTTTGCTTCAATATGTCAAATTACATTCTATGCAGTAAGGATGAGGGAGTGTGGGACTCTTCCTTTCTCTTCTTCTAACTGGTTTCTATCTTTCATAAAGAGACATCAATGTCACACCTAATTTATTAGTCACACTGCTGCTATATAACAAACTACAAAAAAGCCATAATTTAGTGCTGAAACAATACAAAAAACTTAGTATTTTATAGTGCTGTAGATCAGAAGTTTGACAGGATCTTGCTGGGCTACAATCAAGGTATCAGTGTGGCTGCCTTCCTTTATGGAGACCCAACTTCCTTAGCTTTTCCAGTGTCTAGAGACCACCTGCATTCCTTGACTTGTGTTCCCTTTCTTCATCATGAAATCCATCAATGTAGCATCACTCTGAGCCTTCTTCTGTCATCTTATTTCTTTCTGACCTCACCTGGGAAAGGTTTTCTGCTTTTAGAGATTCATGTCATTAGATTGGGTTCACCCAAATAATCCGGAATCGTCCTCCATCTCAATGTCTGTATCCTTAAGCACATCTGCAAAGTCCTCTTAGCTGTGTCAGGTACCACCTCCACAAGTTCCAGGAACTAGACACGGACAACTTTGGGGACCGTTATTCTGCCTAACACACTCAACTTAAATCTCATTGACATTAGTTTTGCTAACTTTCATTTTTAAATCATCAAAGCAAAAATGGGAGGCTAAAAAAAGGGAAGAAATATACAGAAAAATAATACTGACATCATCAACTACTGTCTGGAAAATTCATACTTAAAAATCTATTATCCCACATAGATTTAGGTTAAAATGATAGAATTTCATTATCTATTGTGTTTTTATATAATCAATTTTACTGTAAGAAAGACAAATATCCGCACTTCACAGTCATCTCATGTATCATTTGATCCGCTGGTTGCTACGGAGATCACCCATTTTAAGTAAATTAGGTAGCAATGGACGATGTGATGTGAATGGGCATATGTTCTGATGTCTATTTTTTATTCCTTAAAATGGTGTCTTTTCCTTTAGTTATTTTTTTAGCTGAACTCTTACCTCATCTTCTTTTGCTTTGTAGAACTTTTCAGATTTTAGGCTGACGTAGCCATTTTATTTACACGTTAAAATGACTCTAGGAAAAGGAAACTCCATTTCTTGCATTTGTTCTAATTGTTGAAATCAATAAAGACAGACATTCTTAGACAAATTTTAGGTAAGTTATCTTAAGTGAATTCACATTATTTAGAGACTGTATTCAATCTGAAAAAATATGTATTTTATTTTTCCAGCCTCATTGAGGTGTAATTGACAAATAACTTATAATATATCTGAAATATTCAACATAATGATGATTTATATACACCATGAAATTATTACCTCAATCAAGTTACTGAACACTTACATCACCTCACACAGTTACTTTTTTTTTTTTTAACAAAAATGCTTGAGATTTACTCTCTTAGGCAATTTCAAGTATACAGTACAGTATTAACTTCAGTCACCAAGCCGTACATTAGATCCTCAGAACTTACTCACCCTATAACTTAAAGTTTGTACCCTTGACCAACATCGCATTTCCTCTATCCTCCAAACCCTGGTAACCATCATTCTACTCTGTTTCTATGAGTTTGACTTTAAAAAAAAAAAAATTCTACATGTAAGCGATTCCATGCAGTTTGTCTTTCTTTGTCTGGCTTATTTCTCAGCACAATGCTCCCCAGTTTCATGCATGTTGTTGCAAATAGAAGGATTTCCATTTTTTAAAATGTATTTTAAATATAACATATTTAATTTAATAGATCTAAGCATTGTATATAGGTTGTCAATTTAAAAACTGTGATATTAATTTGCTGCACATATCAAGTGTAAACCATGCATACATTGTTCAAAAAATCATTGTTTTCTAGTTTTATTAAAGTAATTTATCATTAGTTCAGAAATCTCCTGGTATTGTCATTGTTGAGAAAGGAATAGAGTAGGAGCAATTACCTAGATCCTCTAAGTAGGACATTATTTATTCTATAAAAACACTACTTGTGACTGAAATATAAAAATGTGTTGATTTTAGGTATTACTTTTTTATTCAGCAAATTTACTAAATCTCTTAAAAGTTACAATAATTTTTGTGTCAATTCTGTTGGATTTCCATGTAAATAATCATGATATCTTAGAACAATGATAATCTTATTTGTTCCTTTTCAATTTTTACACCAGAACTTTTTTTTTTCTTTTTTTGCATTACTGCACTGGTTATGAGATAATTAAAATAAAATGTTGAATAGAAGTGAGTAGACATCTTTGTCTTGTTCCCCAATTGAAAGTGAAAATTTGCAATGTTTCACCACTTAATGTTTGCTGTGGGCTTTTGTAGATATTCTTTTACAGTATTTCAAAGTTTCTTCTATTTTGGATGCCTAAAAGTTGTTTTTTTTCTTTATGATGTGAATTTTACCAAATGTACTTTCTACATCTATTTAGATGATTACAAAATTGTTATTCTGTAATCTTTTTAAGTGGCAAATTACATTGAATATCTATTGTTAAGTCAAATGTGCATTCCTGATACATTATCACTTTTGTTTGTAATTTTGGTTTGAGTTTGTTAATATTTTGTTTAGGATTTTTCCAATTATGTATATGAGTGAAATTAGCCTTTAATTTTTCTTTCTTGTGCTGTCCTTGTCCAGGATTTGCTAGGCTCATAAAATGAGTTAATAAGTGTGTTTTTCTACTCTTGGAAAAGTTTTATAAGTTGAGAATTACTTCTGACTTGAATATATGATAGAACTTACCAGTAAAGCCATCTAGGTCTGAATTTTCTTTGTGGGAAAATTATAGATCATCACAAACTTGATTTTTTTTCTTTTTTAAGTTTTATTTAAATTTCATTTAGTTAACATATAGTATAATATTAGTTTCAGGAGTAAAATTCAGTGATTCATCAGTTGCATATAATACCCAGTGCTCATCACAAGTGCCCTCCTTAATACCCATCCCCCATTTAGCCCATCCCCCACCCACCACCCTCCATCAACCCTCAGTTTGTTTTATGGACAAACTTGATTTCTTAAACAAATCAGATTCTTCCCAAACTTTTCTAGGACTTAGCTCATTTCATTGGCATCTCCAAATTTATTGCCAGTAAGTTACTTGTCATATCTTCCCATAATACCTTTAATCACTTACGGAAATAATCTGTGGCCCAAGATCGTTTCATCTTATTCAAGAAAAGAATTTCCTTTTCTGGGCTTATATCTCTGGGGTCTCAGGGTCTTCTGTATTTTGGCCTGAAAATTCTTCATTCTCTAACCTGATGTTTTTAAGAACCCATTTTAAAATTCTATTTCTGCCCTTTTAGATGTCACCAGTGAGAAAGTTAACCTGAATTATCTCATCTATCTTTACAGAAATTTTATGTTCCTGTCCTTTCAGGTGTTTATGTTTTCAGCTCATGATTTCATATTGTCCTCCCCTGCTTTATTTTATTTTCCTTAGCTGCTATCATTATCTAACAAATGATATGTTTTCCTTATTATGTTATCTATTGCTTATCTTCCCTCTTCTCTACCTTCCTCCATATTGTGAGGGATTTTTGGCTCTTCTGTTTACTACTGTTACTTACTGTATTCTCAGTATCTAGAACGGTGACTAGCCCAGATAAGATGTCCAATAAATTTTTGTTGAATGAACGAGAAGAACTGGTCTTTGCTGTTCAGAAACTTTTAACTTAATGCTTTATACATGCTGATTCTGTGACAGATCCTTAGAGTCATACTTTACAATTCACTAAATCTTGGAGCTAGAAAAACATCAAGGATCAAACACTTTCTAGATTTTTTATATAAGGAAACAGTCCAGAGATGATAGAGCATATTTGTTTTAACTTTAAGAAAAAGGTTTCTAGGGGCGCCTGAGTGGCTCAGTCATTAAGCGTCTGCCTTCGGTTTAGGTCATGGTCCCAGGGTCCTGGGATTGAGCCCAGCATAGGGCTCCCTGTTCCGCAGGAATCCTGCTTCTCCCTTTCCCACTCCCCCTGCTTTTGTTCCCTCTCTCGCTGTGTCTCTTTCTGTCAAATAAAGAAATAAAACCTTAAAAAAAATAAAAATAAAAATAAAAAAATAATAAAAAAAGAAAAAGGTTTCTAGGCAGTATTTTCTTCATTGAACAGAGATTGACATTTCATGTATAGAATCGTGCAATAATTGCTGAAAGATACTTTGAAGTCATTTATACTAGGGGGTTTTATTTTATTTATTTATTTATTTATTTATTTAAGAGAGAGAGCATGTGTGCGAGCGTGAGTGAAGGCAGAGGGGCAGAGAGAGAGCATGTGCAAGAATCCTAAGCCACTGATGCTGAGCCTAATTTGGGGCTGGATTCCACCACCCTGAGATGATGGCCTAAACCTAAGCCAAGAGTTGGAGGGTTAATTGACTGAGCCATCCAGGCGCCCCTATACTAGGGTTTTTAAACATGGGCGCATGCATGAAATTTAGAAACTATGAATCTCCTAAAATTAATATAAATATATTGTTCAAATGTGAACTAGTCATTTTGCTGTGAAGCAGGTCTAGAGATTCATCTGCATCTCAAGAGTAGTTCTGAGTCTGAGAAGGGTTTGTGCTGTTGATAAATGCTTCTGGCTTTCTGTCCCTTGAGTATTTTTTTAAAAAATTGATATCATGTCAAGACTCTTGACCTTGGGCGTCAGAAAACAGAGGTCTGTTTATGGGTAAAAAGTGGTCCAGATGAAGTTCTCTGTGCATTCTGTACCTTTTCTTTTTGCTTAGTCCTCTCTTTTGGGAAGAAGGACTCTCTAACTGGTCATTGCAGACTTGGGGGATCCCTTGATGTAGAGACTGCTTGGAGTGGGAAGATCTCTGCCAAACCCTTTGGAGCCCTTTTATTATTGATCAGGGCAGGTGGGTATTGGTAAGAAGCCTTATGATCCTTACAAACTTTAAATGTCAGGGGTGGAGAAGAGCTCCAGAGCATAATTGCAAAAATTCTCTGACCTTTTATCTTACATTTTTTGTTTGTTTTGTTGTATGGATAACAAATCTCTTTCAGACATATTTGTACAAGATCTTTCAGACACATTTATACCATCATGCTTAATATGTATCTTTAGACACATTACCTTGACCCAGGGCATTCCAAGACACATGTATACTGTAGTAAGTTAGTTTCACTAGCACTGCATCATCACATTGCTATCTAGGGCCACTTACGATACAAAGAGAGCACTTCGGGTCAACGATAAAACAGTGTGGCATATGTGAAGCATGAGTGTTTTCTAAGATCATTTTTTCTTATGACAGCAATATATCAAATATGAGACATGATTTAATCCAAGTCATTCATTTCTTTCTTTTTTCAAAGGAATATTTCATTTTTAAAATGGCTATGAGTCGGTCCTTCCTACTGTGTAATAGATGCTTCATCTCTTGGGAGAGCAAACACTACATTGCGTCTTCTGAGTGGGACACTGACCCCAGAGCTTTGGCTGTTCTTTAGTAATTATCTCATCTTCCATTCCTTGCCCCATGTTGCTCACAGCCCCGATGACTCTGAATTTGTGGTATTTCTTGGATGCTGCTGGCGAGACTGGGCTTCACTTTTGCAGTGACCCCTCTCTCACATCAATGTTACATCCCATCCAGTTTTGAAATAAGGAAGTCACCCCAGACAGATTGTGGTTTGCACAAAATAATCTACTGAATGTTCCATGGTTTTTAGGCGGAGAATATTTTATTTTATTTTAATTAGGTATTTTATTGGTTTATATTTTGTTGTTATTTTATTATTTCATTCTTTCCTTGCTTGTTTAGTGTATATTATATACCAGGTGATATACTCAGCATCAGAAATATAAAGATAATGAAGACTTGTTTCAGCCCAAGGTGGCCCTGTTCCACTTGAGGGCATAAAGAACTGTGTAATTATACAAGGTGACACATGCTATGAAAGAAACAAGGGAAGGACTGGTTCTGCCCTGGGCGTGGGCTGGGTGGAGGCTGGCACATGGGGGAGGAACCACTGCAGGATGGGTTTTGAAGTCTGAGGACACATTTACAAGACAAAAGAAGGAACAATCCTTCCAGAAATGAGATGACGTGTGCCATAGCATGTTCAGGAAAGAGTAAGAGCTTCCTTGGCTTGGGAACAGGCAGGAAGGGACAGATTTAAAAGACATGTTGGTGGTCGAATTGAAAACACTTGCTGCTCATTTGTATGTAAGAACTGACAAAAAGGCATTGCTAAAGATGACCCTGAGGTTTGGACTTCTGGGTTAATCAAGGTAGGGACTGTTTAGCTCTGAACATACTGAGCTCTTGAGGTAAGCATGCAATATTTACCTGAAGGTATTGGCTGGGCCACAAAAATTCTAGTCAGAGATGCAGAGTAGGGCTACTAACAGAGATTTGTACTGCTTCATATGGTCATGAGCCCTAACCAGGTACTTGCTGCTGTAGAGCACCTAAGTGACCCTGTCTGATAAGGAGCATGACAGAACACATTTGCTCTACATTAATTTTAGGTTTTTAAGAACAGACTTTTTTTTTTTCTTTGAGAATTATCATATTAAAGAGACATCTGAGACACAGAGAAAATTATAATATATGTATTCTCCCTTGTTAAGTATAATTCAAATTGAAAAAAGGAATTTACATTAGAACTTTTTGTAAGGAAGAGGAATAGAATAATGAAAATAATTCAAGGCAGAGATGGCATACACTCCTGTATTCTTTTATCACCCCTGTATTTTTATAAAACTTCAATGGAGTAAAAAAAAAATAGGTGTAATTTGGGGGTAATGGTAATTGGTGATTTCCTTGATTGTTGAAGGATAAAAAAGAATCGCCTGTAGCCCCACCAAAAAAAGATATCCTCATTAACTACAGGGGCCTTCATGTTATCTATATTGTTTACCAGAACTTTGCTTGATATCATTTAAAAGGAGTTTTCCTATTGGTTAAAGATTCTAGTGTCAAATTGAAGAGCAATTGTATATGTTTTAGGGAGGTATAATGAGGGCTTCTTTGGCTCAGATAATGTCCCACACTTGATCACAATTGTGTTCCCTTTGCAAAATTCATGAAGCTGTATGATTAAGATCTATGAATGTTTCAGGATATATTTTATACATCAGTAAGATGTTAACTAAAAAAAAGCAATGGTACATGTTTCAGATGTGCATAATACGGTTATTTCTTACACTTTTTTAAAAAGTACATGTTCTGCAATGGAATAATTTGATAAGAAATCTTTATGCTGTTACTTGTTTGTGTCTCTTGGATTTGCATGTTTTCAGGTAGTCACATAAAAATTGCATTACAGAAAACTGGTTCAAAAAACACAGAATGTGCTCTATGTGTATCAGGTGATTTAAGGTTTTCCAAACAGTGTTCAGAGATTCCATTTATGTACCCAAATTGCAAACTAAAACTTAGAAAAATGCTTCCCTGAGGTGAAGTTAACTTGCCTGGGACAGAAGACTTTTTAAGGATGCCAGTTTGCCCACTGTATGGCCCAAGTGTTTATTCAGCTGAGGCTTGGATGAAAGCCACCACATCAATGTCACAGTCTCAGCACATGTGAGGAAAATACATGTGATACATAGCAAATTAGGTGTCATGCTCTGGGAAGGGCGGAATGGGATTGATTTGCCACTTTTAGCAATGCTCTTTTACTGTCAGCTGTGGCTTTGAGGAAAGCATTAGAGATTCTTGTCACAGATGTTTCTTTCATAAACTGTTGTGGGAGAATGACATTCTGCAAAAATGGTTTACTACTCTTCTTTCTTCTCTTGGGGAAACAAAGTAGGCTCACGAGCCTGGCCAAATGGACTCAAGGAGCGCTCTTCATTTATACCACAATAGCATTAAGGATCATGACATTTACAAAGTTGATTTTAGAACTTTGTTGGCAAATGTAGTGTGTTGATGTATTTACTCAATGTATGTGCCATTGAGGAAGTTTGTAAGACTTGTTATAGGGGAGAGTAGAAACCAGCCCATGGGGTGTTTAAAACTGAAATTAAAACTGAAAAATGTTTGTACAGTTTTTATTTAATGGTTCACAATTGATTAAACTAATTAATCTTTTTAACATATTGTATTCCACACAAACTACTAAAATGAGAAGTTAAAAATTCTTTCTAGCTCAGCCATTTTTGTTTATAACATGATGAGGTTTATGAAGAACAATAGTATTTATATGAAAAAAATATGCTTGATAGAATTATTTGATGGTAATTTTAAAATTAAGGGGCAAGAACTGCTTATCCCCCTGGGAATTTTAATACATCACTTCCATTTGGTATAATTTTCACTGAGAATTTGGTGAGTAAATGCAATATTCTGTACATAAGTATTTTCCTGCTGAACAAAAATTCAGTTACTATAGCAACTGCAACATCACATGGGATCTTAAGAAATAGAAAAAATGTTTTATAAAAAGTGTTATCCATGTGTAATATTAATTTTTCTACTTTATGCTATATACAAGTCAGAATATTTCCTCTGATGCTATGTAGATATTCAGTGCTTAATCATTCATTAAAGGTTTTTTGTTATTGTTTTCTTGTTTTACTAAACATTACAGATTGCCTACAGAAGTTTTTCTCTTTTTTAAATATATGTGCAAACAAATTGGAGTATGCAGAATTTCACTTGCCAATTTAGACAATAAAGGTTAAAATAAGATAAATGCCTATTTTTAAAGTGAGTTGATTTTCTTTTTAAATTCGTACGAAAAAATAATGCATTGTATTGTTTTGAAGTGTAAGAAAAGAAAACTATATTAGGACAGGTCATACTTGCTGATTAAAACACTTTTCTTCCTCCACCGGGTTGCAAATATAATGTCTTAAATATTTATTTTAAAGGATTCTCATCTCCTTTGCTGACGGGAAACTTAAGTTTTTTTTTTTTTTGATTGAATGTAAATGAGTGAAAAACAGATGGTAAAATTTTATTTTTCATACAGATAAGTTTAAAAGTTATGATTTTCCTAAATTGTTTTTGTTTTAAGCAAACACAAAGAACCTGGCAATTTACTCATTCTGAGGTCTAGATGGAGTGTTCTATGAGATAGAAGCATGTCATGGAGCTTTTCTGTATAACTACATCTTATTCCTATGTTTTGAGGTATTCTTACTGCACTTTGGAGTCTGTACAGTGGAAAGGTTAAGAGTATTTTCCACAAATCATCTTTACAACTGTTACTTTTGTGAAACAGGCTGTGTTCTCTGAAGTTTTGCTAGATAACAGGCTCACTGAACAAGCATGGAAGTAGCCTCAAATTATTTTTTTCCCCTCATAAGCTTCTTTTGTGAATTCCAGATTCACATGGTGTACAGCCATGGTTTAAAACCTGAAGGTCACTGAAGAGAGACTGAGAGAGGTGTTTGGAGTGGCTCTTCTCTCTTCCAACCGTAAAAAACAAAACAAAACAAAAAAACCTGTAATATTTTATTCAATGAAGATTCAAACTGGAATTGTTGGAGCCAGAAAAGCCTTTTCTTTTTTTTCTTTTTTTGTGGAGACGATTCATATAACATAAACTGAGGATTATTTCTGATAAAAAGTGCCTCACAAGTATAGAAAAATATTCAAAAAACTAAAAAAAAACATATATGATTATAACATTTGTTAAACTGAATTTATATGCATATTATTTCAGATATATATTGATTCATAGTCCCAAACTGTACTTTTACATAGTCGTTTATACGTTTATTTCTTCCAGGTTCCACGTCAGTAATGGTTCACAGTCAATTGCTTGTATGCTAGAGGTTTGCATAAACGAAAATCCAAACTTATCATGATTTTTTTCTCCCTTAGTACTGAAAAAGGATTTGTTTCATTTCATAGTGGTGGTATCATCTCTTCATTTACGGGCCATTTGATTGTTGCAGGTAACTACTCTTTTCCACCTTTCTTAAAGAAAAACCAAGTTAGTTTTAGAAATTTACATTTAAATACTCTCACCTTATTTTTATGAAATAGTTTTTGTTATTTGTAATGAATCTAGAGTATAATTTACATTTGAAATAGTGATAAAATAGCAAGAGCCTTGCCTTGCATAAGCTCCCTTTTCCCCACCATACCATGCCCTGAAGTTGATCAAAATCTGGTTGAATTGGGTGTCTATGATAGATCTTATGTATTATTTCCATTCCAAATTGTGATAAAATAGCAAAAACTTTTTACAAGCCCTTTCTCCCATACCATGTACCATACTGTTGATAAAAATTTGATTGAACTAGCCAGACAAGCAGGTGTAGGTATTCTCAGGTTTTTAGAGGCTAATATTTTTTTTTTATTTAGTTTTTAAAAATTTTAATTCCAATATAGTTCACATACAATGTTATATTAGTTTCAGGTGTACAATATAGTGATTCAAAAATTCTCTACATTACTCAGGGCTTATCAAGATAAATGCACTCTTAACCCCCCTCACCTATTTCCCTCATTCCCCCACCTACCTCCCCTCTGGTAACCATCAGTTTGTTCTCTCTAGTTAAGAGCCTGTTCCTTGGTTTCTCTCTCTTTTTACCTTTTTCATTTGTTTTGTTTCATAAATTCCACATATGAGTAAAATCACATGGTATTTGCTTTTCTCTGACTGACTATTTTGCTTAGCATTATAGTCTCTAGTTCTATTCATGTTGCAAATAGCAAGATTTCATTCTTTTTTACAGCTGGATAATGTATATACACCACCTCTTCTTTATCCATTCATCTATCGATGGACACTTAGGCTTATTCCATAATTTGCTATTGTAAATAATGCTGCAATAAATATGGAGGTGCATATATCCTTTCAAATTAGTGTTTTCATATTCTTTGGGTAAATACCCAGTAGTGCAATTACTGGATCATAGGGTAGATCTATTTTTTAATTTTTTGAGGAATGTCCATACTATTTTCCATACTGGCTGCACCAGTTTGCATTCCCACCAGCAGTGCAAGAGAGTTCCTTTTTCTTCACATCCTCGCTAATTATGTGTTTCTTGTGTTTTTGATTTTAGTCATTCTGACAAGTGTGAGATGATATCTCAATGTAGTTTTGATTTACATTTGCCTGATGATGAATGATGATGAGCATCTTTTCATATGTCTGTTGGCCAGCTGGATGTCTTCTTTGGAGAAACGTCTGTTTACATATTCTGTCCATTTTTAAATTGGATTCTTTGCTCTTTTGGTGTTGAGTTGTATAAGTTCTTTATATATTTTGGATACTAACCCTTTATTGGATATGTCATTGCAAATATCTTCTCCCATTCAGTGGGTTGTTTTTTATTTTTTTGATCGTTTCCTTTGGTGTGCAGAAGATTTTTATTTTGATCTTGTCTCAGTAGTTTATTTTTGCTTTTGTTTCCCTTGCCTCATGAGACATATCTAGAAAAATGTTGCTAAGGCTAATGTCAGAGAAATTACTGCCTGTGCTCCCTTCTAATATTTTAATGATTTTAGGTCTTACATTTAGGTCCTTAATCCATTTTGAGTTTATTTTTGTGTTTGATGTAAGAAAGTGGCCCAGTTTCATTCTTTTGCATGTAGCTGTCCAGATTTCCCAACACCATTTGTTGAAGAGACTGTCTTTCTTTCACATTGCATATTCTTGTAGAGGCTAATCTTAACTTCCCCAAAGCCTTATGATCATCAGGGATGTGTGTGTGTGTGTGTGTGTGTGTGTGTGTGTGTGTTAACAGCCACACTAATGAATGAAGTGAAGCATATGCTGGTTGCAAAGGCACCAAACAAAAGATGGGAATGACCCTGATACTGGGCTTACTACTTTACTGCTGGGAATCATTCAGACCATGCATGGGTGGTGATTATACAGCAGCCATATGACTGTCACATGGATGACTGAGCACATAGATCTTCAAGATTGGCTGACCTTGGAGATAGGTTTGCTTCTCTAAATGTCTTATCTAGAAGTTAAGGCAATTTCCCCTAGGTAATGGTAGTGCCATATTATGTCCCATGTCCTTATAATTTATGTCCTTCTCCAAACAGATGGATGAGATGCAGAAATCAGTTGATAAAAAAGACATGCATGCTCTTTTCAGTAATATATTTTTATTAAAATAAAAGTTACTAATTAAATAACTGCTCAATAGATAGTAGTTGATCATAAGAAAATACAAAATCTGAAGAAATAACAAACCCAGACACCATTAATTTTTCTCTTTTGATCTCCACCTGGGATAGCAAACTTACTCAAAGCTAGTGCCAGCTCATAGAACCTTTCCATGGTTCTCCAGAATTTTTACTGTGACTAACCAAAGGACTTGTTGACCGTCAATGATATCTTTAGAAACCTGCCCCATCTTCTATTTTGGCTGGTGAGTGCTGTCGTGTGGGAGTCAGTGTTTACCTTTCTTGGGTTGGGGCTGAGAATGTTACTACTAAACTGTAATCGCCAATAAGAGGATGGTGCTAATGCCACTAGCATCTCTACAGTCAAGACTTCTTCCTTAATTAGAAGAGATACCTGCTCCTCTTTATCCCTTCTGATCAACAGCTCAAGTCAATTAATATCCACTATGGATTGGACCTAAAGTGGACTGCCCAGAAGTGTTAAGACCCCCAGATATCAGTCATATTTTCTTTAGTACTATTTCTCACTCTCCTCTCTCTACACCTCCTTCTCCCAACCTGACTTCTCAAAGGGATCAGCTTTTGAACAGTTTGTATATTCAGAAGAATTTGTAAACTGTTTGAAGAAGTAATTTTCTAATATGTTCTTACCTTTTAAAAATGAATCTAGATTTTTCCAATTTATCTGACCCCACTTTAATCACTATTCTGCATTCATGAACTCAATGCATATTGAACATTTTTCTTTAGAAACAGAATTAGAAAGTTTTAGAATGACAAAGCAATTTTGCTTTGAAATTCTTTCAAGCTTTTTGTAAATTATTGAAACATTTTCTTACCAACTGTTTTAAGCTGTTGAGAATATACATGGTCTCTTAGTCTGCAAACAGTAAATTGCAACTTATATTTGTGAATTAAAAGACTTCTTCCAAATGAAGTCCTTTATATGTGTTAATGAAATATGACACAATGAATTCATGCTTGATGTAAAATGGTCAAACAATATGCAAATATTAAAGCAAAAATAAGGCACTCTTTGTTTACCCTTTCTCTCAATCCCACTCTGCTCACTGCAGAAAAGCAATGTTGAATGACTGATAAGTGTCCCACAAGCTTTTCCATTCATATGTACACAAATATATAGCTCTGCAAAATATGCATATTTCTCTAGTCTTGAAGATCTTTCCATGTCACCATATATAGATTTATCTCATTCTTTTTAACATGTATACAGCACAATAATTGAATTACTTTATCATTATGTACTCATTGAAAAAAATTTTAATATCATAAAAATACCATAAATAAACATTTTTGTCCTTATATGAGGATTTTTATAGGATAAACTACCAGGAGTTGAAATGCAAATGCAGTTTTAGAAAGGATAAGTAACACAGTTTTATAATGATTCTCATATTTCTAATGGGCATAGAAGCTCTTAGTAGAATTTTAATATATTCTGTTCAGTCACTGAATTTTAAGAGAGATATAAGGGGATTTAAGAAAGTGGTTTAGGGAAGATGACAACAGTAATTAAATAAATACAGAATGAGCTCTCTAGAGATAAGTTGGGAATAAGGGCCATCTAACACAGAAGAGAGGCTTTTTAGGATACTGCCCAGTTGTTTTCTACTTCTGCAGAAATTCCTCTTGTGGATTACATTCCAGTAATTGAAATCAGCCAGACATTGTGAGGACTTTGTTGGCATACATTTGCCTATGGTAGGACTGAGTATAAATGAAAATTACAAAACCTCTGATCTTTGAAGTCTGAAAATTGAATATTTATCTGTATTTTTTGAGAGATCCTTGAGTTCTTTTTCCATTTATGTTCCCATCACTTAATTGGTTAGGTGATAGTGCTAATTTTGAACATAAATCCCATCCATATAAGAGCTTACAGAGACAAATGTAAGACTCAATATTCCCTTCCAGAAACGATGATAGTTCCCCTCTGAACTCTTGTGGCTCTGGTTTATCCCACTCATGGCACATCTATCACAAATCACTTTGTTTTGGAATTTATCTGGGCACTGTCTCATCTCCCTTAAGAGATTTTAGGCTTCCTGATGGCAGGGAGAATATTTTGTTTATCTTTGTGTCCTGCCCAACGTAGTTCCTTATACACGAATGATGATCAATAAATATTCCTGTGAATGAGTGGATGAAAATCATGTTTGTCACTGGGCACAAAGTCACTCAGAAAACCTAACACTGTTATAGATTTTATTTATTTATTTATTTATTTTAGAGAGAGAGAGGAGACAGAGTGAGAGAAAAAGTGTGAGTGGGGGGAGGAGCAGAGGGAGAGGAACAAGAAGACTCCCTGCTGAGCAAGGAAACTGAGTTGGGGCTCTATCTCATCACCCCAAGATCATGACCTGAGCTGAAACCAAGAGTTGGATGCTTAACTGACTTAGCCACCCTGGTGCCCCAAAAAACCTAACACTGTTATGAGAAATATAATGTAAGGAACCATCCAAATGATAGGGAATCATAGTCATCTTTCCCACTTTAAGAAAATCATTTTTAGTGTGAAAAATGAAAGTGGTATAATAAATCACAAAAAAGGTAAAATAAGCTTCTTCAGAAATACTATTGATTCTATATACACAATACACACAAGTTACAGGATGTTACAATAAAAGTTCTGTAATTCTGTTTTTCTTCACTTTTTAATGTAAATTTATGATGTTTACCAAAATATTTTTAAAAAGTGATTATTTAGAAAAAAATTTGAGTTATTATTCTCTAGAGAAAGAACATGTTGTCCTTTGAGCCCAAGTGAAGGCCATGAGCACAGGGAATGACATAACATAGAGTCTGTCTCTTACATCACCTAACATGCTACCAAAAATAAAATGGGTACATTAGTATTAGGAGAATACACTAGGAACACAGAGACCAAAATAGCATTCAGTAGAGATTTACAGTAACACCTTTTTTTCATATCATAGTTATCTTTTTTCCTACCTATTATAAGGATAATTCAGGAGTACTTTATTTTGAAAGGGTTTTGATGATACTGCAGCATTTTTTAAACACTATTACTCAAAGGTCTAAAAGTAAAGTGTTTTCTACTGCTTTTGTCCAAAATCAGGTGGATATTATTTTGACAGACACCAAGTAAAAAGGAAGAACTCAGTTTTCCACCTTCTATATCTTTCTCTCCTGTATGTTTCCCTCACTTTCACGCTACTACTACACTCACACAGCACACTTCACTTCTGAAGTGTGGGTTTTCCCCACAACGGCAAGCAAGTCTCAGACACCAGCTGGATATCCGACAATTAAACTCAGTTCTGACAGTGTGTACCCAGAGATAGCGTCAGATCTCATAGGGATGGGCTCAGTCCCACAAGACTGCCCCCTCAGCTTCAGATGCCAGTCTCAAGTCCAGGTTGTCCCCCGTGCTTCTGACCAACCAGCTATAGATAAGAGGTTCCAATGACCTTCTCCTCAGGTTCAATTTATTTGCTAGAGTGGCTCACAGAACTCAGGAAAATACTTATATGTTTACCAGTTTATTAAAGGATACAATAAAGGATACATATGAACAGCCAGATAAAAGGTACATAGGGGGAGTTTGGGGAGGTTCCCGAACACAAAAGCTTCTGTTTCATGGAGTTGGGGTGCATCACCCTCCTGTGTGGATGTGTTCACCAATCTGGAAGCTCTCCAAACACTCTACTTTTGGGATTTTATGGAGGCTTCGTCACATAGTCATGATTGATCATTAACTCCATTTTCAGCCCTCCCCCTTCTCAAGAGAATGGGAATTAGGGCTGAAAATACCAAGCTCCTAATCATGGCTTGGTTTTTCTGGTGACCAACCCCTATCCAGGAACCATTCAGGAGCTCACCAAGAGTTGCCACAATAGAACAAAAGACACTCCTATCATCTAGAAAATTACAAGGCTTCCAAGCTCCAGGGCAGAGACCAATATGTATATTTTCTATTAGCTCACACCAAGGAAAAGACTTATTAAGAGAAATCATCCTGTGATGTTGAAAAATATAGTAATGCAATTTAAAAACATTCTAAATAATAAAGACTTCTATTCTTTCAACAATAGGCACAGTTTTATTATAATTTGCTTGTTTGACATAAATTAGTCATAGTCTAGGTCAATCTTTGATTTCATTCTTCATGCTCTTTGTTTGGTAAGTTAGACAGTGATGGCTCTTTGTTTAATAGTGAAAATTCATGTCTCTCCCTAAAGAAGGAGTGGAGGGCATGAGTATTGATCACATACATCTATGTAATGCTGCTGGGAGAAGGTTAAATGGTACTGTGCCTTGAGCCCCAGTCATGGCACATCTGTAAACCTTCTCTACAAATGGATGATTGAGGATGGTGGGGGCGCCTGGGTGGCTCAGTTGGTTAAGCGACTGCCTTCGGCTCAGGTCATGATCCCGGAGTCCCGGGATCGAGTCCCGCATCGGGCTCCCTGCTCGGCAGGGAGTCTGCTTCTCCCTCTGACCTTCCCCCCTCTCATGCTCTCTCTCTATCTCATTCTCTCTCTCAAATAAATAAATAAAATCTTAAAAAAAAAAAAAAAAAAAAAAAAGAGGATGGTGGGACTTCCAGGGGTCTTACTGGTTTCTTTATTCTATGACTTTTATAAAATTATGAACCTGGGAGACACTGGGACCTGCATTTGACCAGATTAGTCTTCAAAATTGATTGATGAATTGTTACAAATTTGATGGAAATTCTTGATATAAATGACAAAGGGGATGGATTAACTATCAGGCATTAAATTTTGAGAGAAACCATATATTTTTTGTTTCTCCTTATATCCATAATGTTGATATTTTTCTTTTGTTATACTCATATGGAGACAGGATATATTAGCAAAATAGAGATGACATTCTCTTTAAACCACAGTTTTAGTAATATAATTTCTAAAGAAACGCCAATTGACATTAGGTAAGGACAGAACCATTTTTGCAAATAGTGAAAGAGTCTCCCCTACAAAATCAAATAGATTTTGACTTAAATAAATTTCTTAGAGAGGTAAACCAGATACCATGCTTTAATCTAGGTAAGGGTAAAATAATTCCCTGACTAGTGTAGTCTTTCTTTTGCTTAGTCTTGATAAACAACAAACACCATCTTATATTCGAACAGGAGGATTTTGAGATTTAAAAATTAACAATGAAGACTGGGCGCCTGGGTGGCTCAGTTGGTTAAGCGACTGCCTTCGGCTCAGGTCATGATCCTGGAGTCCCGGGATCGAGTCCCGCATCGGGCTCCCTGCTCAGCGGGGGGTCTGCTTCTCCCTCTGACCCTCTTCCCTCTCATGCTCTCTGTCTCTCATTCTCTCTCTCTCAAATAAATAAATAAAAATCTTTAAAAAAAAAATTAACAATGAAGAATAAAACTTTAAACTCAGTTTTTGATTCATCTGGTTTTCAGTGAGGAGAAGGGATACATAAGGCATTCTATGTTGAGGTAGTAGTGTTTTCCGGGGGGTTTTCCTTCTTAATATAAGCTCTCTGACCTATATTTTTGGATGTGGGAGAAGTAGAGTATATAACAACTGCAGTCTTTGTAATCTTCATTTTTTTCTAATGGAAAGGCCCAGATTGCATCCAATAAAAGCTTTCTTTCTAGCCAGGATTTGGTCAGATTTTTGGTGAACAGGATTTTCCCAAAGTGGGACTAGTAGCACTCAAATTACAGTAATTTATTAGAATTTGATCCTATAAGACACACAGAATGATTTTCCAGAGCTACATTTATTTCCATCATCTCTTTCTTTGCCAACTATGAATCAGTTAAGTTTTCAAAGCATAAATAGTATTCTCCCTAGAAATAATTGGATGGCCACATAGATGGGTCCTGTATTTTTGGAACCATTGTGACATGGCTCTGGAAGAAATCAATTTTCTGGAGCCTTATTCTGGGTAGCCAGACTGTTGCTTACTGAAAGAACAAAGCATCTTATTTACATAATATAGAAATACATTCATTCTGTAAATGGAACTAGTAGAAATGTAAATGGTAGAATTATCTTCTACTTTTCAGTGACATTCAACATTGCAACTTTCTTTTTCTTAAAATACAAACTTTTCACTTGGAATTAGGAGAATTGCAAGCTGTTTATATTTTTCCAAGGATAAATAAATAAACAATATATATCAGATTTAAGATTTCATGAAACTTGCAGTGATCTCATTAAAAAGGCCAGGTTCTATTTGTTTCCTTGTTTGTTCATTTGCTTGTTTATGGGCATTTGACTTGTTCTCACCCTTTTGGCTATTATGAATAATCTTACTATGAATATTGGATTGTGGGTAATGGTTATATAGCTCTGTAAATTGACTAAAAGTCATTGGATTTTACACTTAAGATGGGTAAATTTAATAGTATGTAATACCTCAATAAAGCTGAGTTTCTTCAAGGCTAGATGTAAATATAGCTAGATTCTACAGCTCTAGTTGATTATTTGCAAGATGTAAAGAAGGCTTTCTTGCCCCAATATATCCTGCTCTCTTACCCTTATCAGTATCTAACATTTCACCATTAGAAACTTGTTTTTTGGATTATGAACTTGACTATCCTAAAATGCTATTGGTGGGGATAACATATGAAGGCTAATCACTTTGTTGTGGGAGATATGAAACCAATGATTTGTGAGTGAATTAAAAATATCCAAATGGTTATAGTTCTAGGGATAACTTTGGAGGATGTTGATCAGAACAGAACATGAAAGGGATATAATAAAGATCCAGAGCAGGGGAACATCTCTGGAAGAAAAGACGTAGATTGGGTACTACAGAGGAGGTCCAGGGGAAGCAGAAAGATCATTGAAGTCCTGAGGAGGATGCATTAAGCTTGTGGAGAAAACATTAAAAAACGGTGGTGAGAGGTTGATCTTCTTCCAGAACTTTGCCCTGTTATATAATTTAACTTAAACTTTTTCCTTGGTATTAAAATCATGGTGTTTACATATATAAATATTTACAAAAGAATAATGAAATATCACAGTGAAACAGTGGGCTCTGCCAGTCTGCTGGTGATGGTCAGATTCACAGAGCCAAAAAGATGCAAAATGATCAGAGAACATTGTGGAAAAAGCTAGTTCTTGGATAATCTCAGACAAAAGGGTACAGAAAGTCTCAATGGAAAAGAATATCTTGGTATATTTTTAAGTTTTATGCTGCATGTTTGAATTCCTAAGGGTTTCTCTTGATTGGACATAGGACAAATATTCTAGTAGTATAATTCTATTGACTATTTTTTGAATTATATCCCAAACAACAGTGTTTCTGAGGACATCTGTCAATGACACTGATTGTGGGCTTTTTTTAAGGCCAAAATTTCTGCCCAGGCCAATTTTTCACTGATGGAGTTGCCTTCTCATGGCCACCTGTTCTGTAATAGAGTATTTTCCCCCAGCAAAGAAAGTCTTCTCTAAATGTTTAGCTGCAAGCCAAATCACTGGATAACTCTTTTTAGTCTTCTATATTTAACATATCTGGGTTTTGATTAATAATTCTAAGACAAGCATGAGAGATTGTAGCAGACAAAGAATAACTTTTATAAAAGTCTCTCTGTTATTTTTTCATTGGAACTAAATGAGGATGGGGCCAGTAGATGCGTTATTCATGCAATGCAGGGAAGAAATGTCACTTTACTCCCTGGACCCCTGCAGAGTTCCACAGATTTCACCAAAATATTTTGTAGATTTCTATTTTTTTTAACTTAAAAATATGGAAGACCTGAATGAAATGGATAGGTCTCCTTCAAGAGTCAAAAAAAATTCAATTTCATTGCTCAGCATGTAACATTTTTTTCTCTGTGTTTCAAATTATGTTGTGAAAGTAGATCTCCATATCTTTTTAATACAAAACTTAGTACTGTACATTGAAAAAAATCATACAATAGAAGAGATCAGCCTTATGTGATTATGCTTTCATATTTAAAATGTAAATTTTCCTAATGTTTGATTTGTAACACACTTTTAATTTATTTTATAAGGAAGGCAACATTTAAGATAATATTTATCCTTGACTACAAAGAATAAAGAATACATGCAAATACAGAGAAATCATACTGTAGCCTTTTGGCCTCATGTACCTACCTTTTTGCAAGGAATGCTTTCAAGACAATTCTAAAGGCATGTGACTGCTGAAATATTTATCCAAAGCCTGACAAAAATCCTATTGGAAAATAGCAGCATGTCAGGAAGAAGCCCCCCCAAACATTTTCTTTATGGAAGATTTCTAGTAATGCATTGATTACTGTGTTGTATGTATGAAATAAGTGAAGAGGTTTTTTTTTTTTTTTGCATTTGATGATAGAAAATATCTGATAAATATGTCTAAGTCAATTTGTGGGGTCTAGAACACTTAATCAGTTGCTGTGTCTATACATACCCAGAATGTGCATTCATGTCTACCTTACCATAATCTACTAATAGGCTGTTACAAAAAATACAGTTCCTATAATTATAACTTTTTAAGTGAAAGTGCCTTTCAATAGTTGCTAAAGGCAAAGGCAGTTCAGGGGGCTGTTCAAGAAGGTGAAAGGATACTGCAGTAGGTTTTATATGAATAGTAACACTGATAGCTAACGCGATTGAGCATTTGCTATGTGGTAGGACTGTGCTAAATATTTCACATATTTTTTCAGAGTTACTACTAACAAGGACTTTGAGATAGATACAACTTTATGAGGGTACCTCTTTTTTTTTTTTTTACATATGGGGTGGTTAAGCAAGATTGTCACCTGAGAACACACAGCATGGCGAACACTGGTATTGCCTGCCCAAAATAGATTTCTGCCACCAGGATCACTAGTGCAGTGATGTTCCCAGTGCATATAATGGCTCATTATTGGTCTAAACCCAGGGACAGGAAACTTTCTATAAAGGACCAGACAGTAAATATTTTAGACTTTGTGGGCCAGGAGATTTGTTTTGCAAGTACTCAACTTTGCTATTGTACCATAGCTAAAAAAGGATGTGTGTTGCTGCATTCCAATAAAACTTTATTTGCAAAAACATTCACCAACATTTGATCCTAAATTTTTAAGGTCATGAGCAGTAAATCATTCATCAGAATGCATCCTACAAGGTCCAGGGATATAATGTGGTGCTTAAGACCACACCTGCTGATGCCAGAGGGTGTAGGTTCAGATGTTGGCTCTAATCTGAGTGACCTTGAATAACTTAACATCTCTGCACCTCAGTTTTTTCATCTTCCCCAATTCATAGGGTTGTTGTGAGGTTCAAATGAATTAATAGAGGTAAAGCAGTTAGAATGATGCATAATATACCCTTAGTAATGTTAGAAAATATTACACTTATATAAACACAGACATTGCATCCAGGTAGTTTGTAGGCCAAACAGGTAAATGCCATGTTTATCAGAAGTTTGAGTTTGAATGCTTTATATGGGAAACATATTATCTAGTTTGCCAAAGTCCTTACCACTCTCTTTTAGTTGTCTCTGTATCTTTCACACATATATATTAATGGTCTGGCCACTGAAGACTGAAGATTGTGATCTTCGCTCACAACTTACTGTTATAATGTAATTAATTTTCAAAATATAATGGGAAAGTTGATTGACCTTCATGCAGAAAGGGAGTTAATGAGAGCCAGGAATAAGTTAAAATATCCTAGATTCAAAGTACAAGTAGCCCAGGAAAAAGGGGTATTGTAATGGCAAATTTTAGTGACAAGTCTTTAGTAGAGTGTTCCTACATAGATTAATTAGCTAAGTCCCATCTGAATTGAAGGAGAGAAAGCATAGGGCCCCGATGATAACTCTGGTTCTATCTTCTGGAGTCTATTACATTTCAGCTCCGGTATAAATTTTCAGCACATCTTCCCTGCACGCAGTTATTAGTTCAGTTAAACTGTGCGATTTGCTGTTTCTGCAACTGGCATCTTTGCTCAAGAACATTCTTCCTACAGAGCCCCATGCTGCCTTCTCCAAAGACCCTGCAGAGGAAAACTTCCTTGTCCCCTAAAATCTACAGCCTGGATCTGAAGATTTTAGATGTTACTTACTGCTTCCCACTATGAGACCACACAGTACAGTGGAAAGAACATGGGCTTTCAAGACTGAGAGAACAAAGTTAGAATTATCTCTCATATATTTGTTGGATAATCTGTGAGGCAGTTTCCTTATCTATAATGGACATAATATCACCCCCATTTCAGAGTTACAGTATCCATTGGAGATAATCGGTGGAACTAGAAGGAGGCTCTTCTCCCCAGTGACCCTAGTTTCGCTGCTGCTTCTTTGCTGTGATCAAGGCACTGAAAAGGCAAACAAAGCTCAGCCATTGGGTTCATAAAATGAGACACAGCGGCCCTTTAACACTGAGTTATTCCAATGCTTGCTTTATTCTAACACCACAGTGCCAACTCAAGGTAGAAGACTAACAGACTGCATGACAATCTGTAGTTCCTCAAAAGCACAATTCAGAGAGTTTAACACATGCCTTAAAGATGCTTTCTGATCGATTCTCTTGTGGTCTCCCTCCAAGCAGGGCAGGAAGTCTGGCCTGCACTACAAATGGCCTTTAAGCAAATTTCTGTTCTATTCCCTCTTTTTCTGTATTGGGTAACCCCAAGATGAAGTTATTAGTAGGCAATGGGGAAATGTGAAGGTTAAGATGGGCTGGCTGCTGAGGGTGTGGCCTTTAACTTCTTGTTCACTTATGGGTAAGTGCTGGTCTTCACATCTTGTCTCCACCGTATGTATATATCATAAGTCATAATGATTGGAGCATGTTAGGTATGCAATAATTATCACCAATTATTATGTCATTCTTATATCTTAACAGAAGTTACCATTATACATTTCTCTATTCCTTGTATCTAACACAGTGTTTTGAGTGTAGCAGGGTTTTACCATATTTGTTAATTAACTAAGTGAAAATCTTTTTTTTTTTTTAAAGTAAACTCTGCCCCCAATGTGGGGCTCAAACTTATGACCCCAAGATCAAGAGCTGCAGGCTCTACTGATTGAGCCAGTCAGGCACCATTAAGCGAAAATCTTGTAAGGAGTTGGAAATAAAAAAAGACACTGGGAATATGGAGGGCAGAGGATACAATTGGAGAGAAGAAAGAGCCATTAAGGGGAACAAATGGATGGAAAGGCAAATTTCACTGACTTACAGTTTTGATGCAGAAAGTACCTTAATCTTGTGCATCTGGACCCAAAGAGGTTGAGGCCAAAGGTACTTCATGTTCTGCCATGGTTGTTAGGGTCACCATCAGTGCCCCCCTTATTCAGTTTATTAAACCATTGATGAGAAGTATTTACTGAACATCTGCCATTTGTCAGGCCCAGTGTTAGGTTCTGGACGTATAACATGAGCAAAAATAGGTACTTACTTTATTGGGGGCTGTAAGTTCCTAGGAGAGTTAGATATTAATTAAATAATTACATGAATAAATATAAAAGTTTATTCCTTTAAGTGCTAGAAGGAATTGCATATTACACTATGCAAGTGAAAATAAGAAGACCTGCTGTTATGTAGGATCAGAAATGACTTTCCTATAGGAAGGATAATTAGAATGAGATGTAAAGAATGATTAGGTGTTAACATTGGAAAAGGATGGAGTACTGTACAGAAGCACACATTTGGTTAAGGAAACCTCACCTGCCAAGACTTTCTGAGGGAGTACACCACGATTGAGAAATGGGAAGTGAGCTGGACTGCTAACAGGAAGTGAGATGTGGCGAAAGCATTAGGGATTCCTCAGGGCCTTGTAGACCTGGATTTTATTTTGAAATAAATGGGAAACCATTAAGATATTTTAAGCATGCATTGACATGATAAGATTAGCACTTGAAAAATTACTCTGGCTGTAGTGGAGGACAGACTGGAAGAGGTCAAGAGTGGATGGACTAAGATCAGCTAGGTTATTTGTTATGCAGGTGAGAAGTGAAGACACCTTGGTGGAGAAACAAACGGATGAATTTAGGGGATCTCAGGATGTAAAATTGAGAGGAATTGATGGATAGAATATGGGTTGGAGAGAGAGAAGTGTCATAGATGACTTGTACAGCTGAATAGTTGGTGACGGTCTACACTGGGAAAGGCAACACTGGGCAAGAATCTGGTATAGAAAAGATCATGAGTAAATCTAGGATGCAGGTGGTTTTACTGAAAAGCTATACTGTGTTGGCTTCCAAAATTCATTTTTTATCACACATGGATCTTTTTTTCTAGAGATGACTTAAGAACCAATTTTCCACTGCCCTCAAAAGGCCATGCCCAGTTTATGGTGTGCCACCTTTAAGCAATATTACATCTCTACACATCAAGTAAGAGTAACACATACTTGAAAAGTGAAGAGGCCCAGGTATGAATATACACTGCATACAATTATGCACACCAAGTATATTCTTGACCATTAAGAAAAAAATGCCAAAAAAAAGAAAAGGTAAAGAAGCTTATTATCTCACCATATTGTTTTCATTTTTTCATGTTTTTAAAGTTTATGTCTTTATTAATGATCATATTTTCCTATAGTTTAATTGATATGCACATCCCATTTTGAGAAGCAGTATGGAATAATAGAAAAGAATATACTCTGGGAAGATATGGACCCTGATGAAAATTCCTACACCATTCCTTTCAAGTTGCATGATCTTCAGCAAAAACTCTCTCTGAACCTAAGCTCCTTCATTTGGAAAATGGGGTGCGGGAAAGGGTAATCATCTTCCCTATTCATTGTTGGGGTAGTGGTTAAATAAGTAATATTTTATTTTATTTTATTTAAGATTTTATTTATTGACAGAGAGAGAGAGAGAGAGACAGCGAGAAAGGGAACACAAGTAGGAGGAGTGGGGGAGGGAGAGGCAAGCTTCCCGCTGAGCAGGAGCCTGATGCGGGCTCGATCCCAGGACCCTGGGACCATGACCTGAGCCAAAGGCAGACGCTTAACGACTGAGCCACCTAGGCACCCCGATAAAGTAGTATTTTATATAAAATATATAGTGTCTGGCACATAGTAAGTGCTTAAGTTTTCCTTTTTCTTTGTAACCTGCCTTTTCCACATAGCGTTCTATTGTAAATGTTGAAAAACCAGCATAATGTTTATACTTTAGTTTGTTTCAAAAAAACGTTATTGAGTTTGTGTTGCTTAATTTTCTTTAGCCACTTTCCTGATGTTGGTTACTGGTTTTTCTGTTCTTGTCAATTTTAGATAATATTACATTAGTTCATATATTTTGAGCTATTTCTTAGGATTAAACATTCAATATTATGGTTATGTTATGATGATTTGTTTATTATTTGGATGCAAGTATTGATCTTGCATTGATCTATAGAGTTACAAATGTATGAATGTATCATATCAAAACTTTGCACTAGTATAACATGATTCAGGGAGCTGTGCATTCATTGGGAACAGTAATATCACAGTGAAGAAGGGCAAGGGTTCTGGAGTCAGTTTGTGTGGATGGAAAATTCCTCCATTTAATGTATGACAGTTGGGCAATTACTTAATCTCTGCAAGTGTCCATTTTCTTAACTCTAAAAATGGGGATAATAATAATACCTACTTTTAGGGTTTTTGTGATAAATAAATCATATTTAATACAATGTCTAAAAATAATAAATATAATAAATGTTAGCTTTTAATTGTTACTTATTGTGATAGCTATAAGAGAGATTAAGTTGCTATAAGAGAGAAATGGTATTAATATGATGGAAATACCTGAGTTAATGTGATAGAAATTTATTTCCTTTTTATATAACAGTCTAGACATAGAAAAATGCCTAGAACAGGTTGGTGGCTTTGTTGTAGGGAATCTTCTGGGGACCCAGATTTCTTCTCTATTATTAATCTGCTATCCCATGAGGTGTTATTCTCATCTGCATGGTCAGGGCTGGCCAGCACCACACACCAGTACTGTAGAAAGGGAATAGAAAAGTGGAATAAGAGGGGCACCTGGGTGGCTCAGTCGTTAAGCGTCTGCCTTCGGCTCAGGTCATGATCCCAGGGTCCTGGGATCGAGCCCCGCATCGGGCTCCCTGCTCAGCGGAGAGCCTGCTTCTCCCTCTCCCACTCCCCCTGCTTGTGTTCCCTCTCTTGCAGTCTCTCTCTCTGTCAAATAAATAAAAATCTAAAAAAAAAAAAAAAAAAAAAGAAAAGTGGAATAAGAGTAAAAGATGATCAGTTTCTTTTTTAAGAATGGGACTCTGAAGTTGGACATAATACTTAAGTTCACATTCCAGAACTTGCCTTACTGTATTGAACCTAATATGCCATCAATTATAAGTCAACCCATTGTATATGCTTAGGTTAATTAAATGATGATTCAATGATTTACAATTGCTTATATTTAAATTTTTGATCTATGTAAAGAATTCTTCTACATCTATTTACTCATAGTTTTAAAAATATCTTGTATCATTTTTGTGCACTCATAAACAGACAACTAAAAGTGCAAGACATTGATTAAGATATTGAAACTTTTTTACATTTGAATGTAGACTACTGAATCATTTTTGGTTCAGAACTGTTTGATGTTTGCATTAATTTGCACAATATTGCTCTTTGTGTTGCGTCACCACCATCATTTGTGATAGGACATTTCTAAAGAGTGTTCCCCTATTGTCTTTGGGATTATACTTCAAACCACTAACATCCATTCTTCAATGTGGACACATTCTTGTTTGATGAAATTCAAAAATTAATTTTTCCTCAGTAGAATGCTTCAATTGAATAGAATGTTTCTTTTTTCTATCAAGGCCTTTGAATATGCTTTTAAGAGTTTAACTTTCCTGGTTTTTAAGAGTAGCTCAGATTGAACTTACAGCTTTTCAGTTACTTTTGAAATTTGATCCAGTCCAGTCTAGAGTAAAATTTAGATTTCAAATTTATATCAGGCTTTACTCTCTCCTACCACCAGAATAGCTCTTGGCTTGAGGGAGACTTAACTCATTTTTCTACACTGCTTCCCTCTCTGGGCACCTGACTCCCCCCTCCCCCAACCTTGTGTGCAGTGATAGGAAGGTGGGATAGAGAAAGAGAAGCAAAAAGCTCTTTACTTAATGATCCTTTCTTGATTTTGGTGTCTTCTGGATGGTTGTGGATGAGTTCACTTGGGTACCATGCTGGAGGTCCTCCTACTACACAGTTTCTGAACTTGAATGATTCCTCTGATGTGACCACTTCTTTCACTGCCCCGTTCAGCTTCTTCTCAAGGCAGTGCACTCATAGTCTTTAGCTCTTGAGCTTTCATCTTCTAGAAGGAGCCATCTCCAGAAAGAATGGCAAAATGGTCCAAACCCAGCTCTCTCCTATGGTCCACTCAACCTGCAGGAAACTCACGCAGCCTTGCCAGGTCAGACAGAGGGAGTACAAACTATTCTGCCATGTCTCTCCAATGCTCTTTTTCCTTTACCTCAGTAGATATTGAAGACAGCCATACTAGTTTACCTTATAAAGAAGAATTCAAGTGGGAAATGAGGTGTCTGATTCCCCTGAGAGTCTTTAAGATGTCCTCTTAAAATTCTTCTCATCTGGCTCTATGAGAAAGGAGAAAAGATGCCATCACTGTAACAATCCTCCTTGATTCCTCTCACTTTATTATTATCATTATATTTTAATTTTTGCTATGGTGTGGTAATGGTAGGAGTAGCCAAGAAGTTCTGCCTTCTTTTGGTAAATTCTGTGGGGATGTACTTGGTGATACGCTTTAGTTTGTGAGACCACTTAGCTTCCATTGTTCTTTTAGCATGGGAATTTTAGTGGCTATTCCATGGAAACAGGAAAGATTTCCATCCAATAGCATGTTAAGATAGATTTTGGGTTCCTTCTGGGATTATGGAATGTGCATAGAGAAATTTTTGTGATTCTTTTTATTAAAATAACCAAATCAGTTAGGGAAATACAGAAATAACTGCTCTAGTTCATATGGAACTTAATCTGTAGAAGTGATTTGTTGCTATGATAGCATTATCTATATATGCTCCAAATATATAACAACTAATCATTAGCCTTTTAAGTCAGGTTTATTAATATATAATTTACATACAGTAAAATTTTCTCTTTTTAGGTATCTCAATGATTTTTAACACACATACATGTATAGATGTATCTATATCTTCTAGTCTATTGTTTATCTTTTCCTTTTATAAGAGCATATTTCAAAAGGCAGAAGTTAAATTTTAAATTAACTTTAATGAAATACCCTTTATCCTTTTTTTTAATGCTTCGTGCATTTTGTGTCTTAAGAAATGTTTCCTTAATCTAATGACTTGATTTCTCTTTACTTTTACTTAGAACTTTTAAAAAAATTGTTTCAGGTTTTACAAGTGAGGCTATTATCCACACATACACCACAAACCTAGATAGTTGTGTCTTGCTTTCCACAATTTGTGACTTATTGGATAGTGTCCATGTTGTTTCATTAAGAAAGGATTAACAGAGAAATAATTGTCTTAGGACATAAAAGTTTAAATAGAAGTACAGCATTAGAACCAGAAAATCCATAAAATATTCATACTTTTCTCAAAGATAGTATTTAGAAATCTAGATAATGAAAACAGTATGGCAGTTCTCATTTTACCTTATGGTACAATTGATACTCATTCAAGGCATGTAGGGACTTGATTCTTTGGGATTGACTGGTTTGATGCTGAAAGGAACCTCTGATCAAATATCTTACACAGTTAGCCCACTAAAGCATTAACTCTTGCCATCCATTCTCTTGTAGGAGTCAAGGAATCCTGCAAAAATAGAATGCAAGTACAGCAAGTTGAAATTTTGTGGGTACATGATGTGCACCGAGCTTAGGGTTTCCTTCTTCAGATATATATTATTAATTATTATATTATAAAAGTTCTCTTTCTATATTCATAAAAACAAAACAACAACAACAACAAGCTCTGCATTGGTACTTTCATCCGTAGTTTGGCAAAAGAAATAAAACTAGTGAGTAGATTTTTCATTTTTGGATACTCTGTTACTTTTTAACAAAAATGAAGTTTCGCTATTAATTTTAGATTTTTAACTTTATTTCTTTAAGCACTAAACACAGAAAATGAGGATTTCATTGCAGCATGAGAGATTTAAGTTAAACACAAAAGAAGCTGAGAGAAAGAGTATATATTTTATTATGGATTATTTACTTTATACCAACATTGTGCTAAATGCTTTTTATATCTTACTTATATATCAGTGAGGGTTGCCATTAAAAATAATACAAAAATGCTAACTAGTTCATTCTTTTATTTAGAAATAATTTGTTGAGCATCGTTTGTGTACAAAACATATACCAGAAGGTAAAGAGGAGGTAAACAGATTTGTATATGTACATCTTTTTTTTTTTTTTTGGTTATAGAAGAAATTAATTAATCACCTCAGATCATCTTTGAGAAAGAATGAGTAGATGATTAGATTATGCCCCAAGTCACTTCAAACGCTATAAATCTATGTAAGTCTTATTCAACTGCAAATAGAAGAATCAATAAATAATTACAGTAAAGTGCTTTTAAATGTGTGGTTTTCAAGTACACCCTTATAAAAGGAACGCTTTGCAACACTTTGTCCTCAAAAAATGACCTTAGCTAGGCCTTTTGTCCAGCACTCATAAAGCATCTGCTCACTTACTTTTTCAAGTCTAAAATATTGTTAGATAGCACTGTAGGTTTTAACAAGATGCAATTCCTACTCTCAAGGAGTCCAGTGTCTAAAGAAAAGAAGGCAGACACTATTTATAGTACAATTTGATAACTCTTAAATTAGAGCCTTATAAACAGGAAGAAAAAGACTCTAACTGCACTTGAGGAGTCAGGAAAGGTCTTTCTTCAAAGAGGAGGAGAATAAGCTAAATTGAGGAATTTGCCAGATGAGTTACCAGGTGAATCTATGGGAATACAGCCCAGATGGAGCAAACAACACATGCAAATGCAAGAAAATGCTGGTTTGTTCCCGGAACTCTAAGTCAGCCAGCATGGCTAGGGACATAGGTTGAATGTGAAGGATTAGCTGGAAGAGGAAGATGGGAGATGGATAGTGAAGGACTTGGCCTTTATCTTTAATATAAGAACTTCTAAACTTCAGTGTGCACATGATTCACTTTGGAGATCTTATTAAAATGCAGATTCTGGGTGCATCTGGGTGGCTCAGTCAGTTAAGCATCTGCTTTCAGCTCAGGTCATGATCCCAGGATCCTGGGAGCAAGCCCTGAGTCAGGATCCCTGCTCAGTGGTGTGTCTGCTTCTCCCTCTCCCTCTGCCCCTTCCTCCCTCCCCCCGCTCGTGCTCTCTCTTCCCCCCTCACCAAATAAATAGATAAAATCTTAAAAAAAATAAATAAAAATAAAATGCAGATTCTGATTCAGTGGTTCTGGGGTGAGGCCTGAAATTTAGTCTTTTTTTAATAAGCTCCCAGCCATACTGTGGCCCCTAAATCTCAATTTGAGTAGCAAAAAGATGGGTCCATGGTAAAGATTCTGAAATAAGGTAGAGGCACAACTTGATTCATACTTTAGAAAGACAGCTCTGGACATAGGGTGAAATGCAAACAGATGGGAGGGCTGTCATTAAGATGCTTTATTCCAGCAGAAACTTATTAATTACTATCTATATGAACAAATTTAAGAGCATTAGAGAGGATAGCTGAAAATAAGTTTCACCAAAGACAAGCTATTTCAGAAGGGTTTTCTGATCACTGATATCTCATGATTTACACAATTATTTCTAATTACACAGATTATTTGTAATACTTTTACCATCTTAAATGAAATAATTAAACATAGAGACACAAAATTAATCTTTTTCTTACCCAAGTCTTTCTTTCTTCCTCTCACTTTTCTTTTTAATTGTTGGCCAAGCAACATTGAAATAGTAGTATGGTGAATATTTATTTTAAAAAGTGAACCAGTTCCTGGTCAAAAGAAGCACACATCAGAAGGGAAGGATGTTATTTCTATAAGGCCATAATAAGACATATAAAATTAGAAATACTATAATAATATCAACCCCATGAAATGATGACATTTTAGAAATGAACATTCTCAAGAACAGCTGATCAACTCTGAAACATGGAGTGATTATAAATTATAAGCACATAGGAAATGGTCAATCATAAACTCCTTTGTAAAATGTATATTGTTAGGAATCCTATAGTTTTGGTGGTCCATTCATATGCGGTTCTCAGTGGGAACCACCCCTTGGGAAAGGAAGAGAAATTTCTCAAGACACCATCTAGGTTAGTGGCTCTGAATAGCTGGCTGAATGTTAGAGTCGTGTGTGCAACTTTTAAAAAGTACCAATGCCCAAACCTCTATCCTTAGAGATTCTGAGTTAATTGGTATCGGATGGAATCACAGCATTGATATTTTTGAATGTTTCTCAGTGAAATATAATGTACACACCCAGAAGACTGCACATAGTATGCAGCTTGATACATTTTGATGAACTGAAAACACCCATTATTTGACACCCAAATCAGAAATAGGATGTTACATGTCTTCACCAAACCAGCCAGGACTGAGAACCACTGATCTGACTGGTTAGCATAAGAATCTGTGGGGTTCCAAAGAAAGAAGGCTTCCATTCAAGATGGGGTGGGAAGATGAAGGGACTATTTTTGCTCATTTCATGGAGGATGTGACATCTAAGGTTGGACTTGAAAGATGGTAGAATTTGGAGATACGGACTTTGGGGAAGTTTATAAATAGTTACACTATGAGAGTGAAGGAAGATTGGCAAGAAATAATTGTGATGTTTGGGGAATAAGTAATGGTTGTACAGGAGAATGTGTGAGGTGAAGTAGAGGAAAAATGGTGTGGAAAGTTGACTATTTGTAAATAGGGTCTACGTTAATGTGGCAAAGAACATCATATATGATGATTTCATTTAATTGCATCCTAGCATATTTATGATTTTAGGGATTTGTATTTGTAAGTCTGTATTTAATAATACAAGATAAAACTATAATTAACAAAAAAATACATATGATCTTATACATTTGCTTGACCATATTTTACATGGTTTTAAAGTTTTCATTCATTTACTGATTCTGAATAATTTTCATCAAGGAATTTTCAAAAAAATAAAAAGCTTTAAATTTTAACTTTCTTTCTTTGCAAAAGATTTGTCAATCCTTACACTGTATGCAGTATTTTTAGATCTACCAGTGGCATGAGAAGGAAGTGAAAATCATTATTGTAAGCAAAGATAATCTTTTATTTCAGGTGTATATGTCCTCTGAATATAAAATTCATCATAATATAAATAATTAGTCCTGTCATTTAAAAATGATAATTATCTCATTTACATGTCTATGACTTTTAAAATGCATCATACTACTTCAATAAATTACATTCTGGATCATATCAGTATCTCTTCAAGAAAATGAAGTTAAATCTTTGTTGTAACCAGCAGCTTAATTTTCATTAGGCCAGCTATTTGATAATTAGTCATGCACCATAAATCAAATCCCCAAGTCTTCTTCTGGTTTCTTAATTGAAAATTATTGTTTCTTGGCTCTCTGGTTGAAAGTGCAGCAAGTGTGAGTTTGATCGATGTGGAATTGGGCACAAACTGTTTGAGACAGTCAGAACTTGATAGATCATTGCCCTGAAGGGGCTTGTAATGGTAGGCAGGCAGAGATCCCCAAATTAAAGATTTACTTTTAAAATTGTTAAGTGCAAAGAAAGCTCTGGTATCCATCTTGACATTTTGGCCACCTTTCAGTTTTTTTTTTCCTTTTCTCTCCTTTTTTTTTTTTTTTTTTTTTAAATCAGAAACTACCCATTTGCACCAGTGACGATGGAGAGAATATAACATGATTGGAAAATCCAACTTTTTGTTTGGGATGAAAACATGAAAATATTCCTCATTAATGTCATGAACAAATATTGAACTTGTTGGTATTTTAAAGTAATTTGAAAACATTGACTAAAAACACTCTACTCATCTGACAGCTAATCTGAGAGAACAGATGGCTACCCAAGTATTGCCCCCAGTCACAAAATCATTTCAAAAATGATACTGTTGAGGCTAAATAAAAGACTTTGCAAGTCATAAGGAAAATATTGCTTCATTGAATGGCTACAGCTTGTTGCCATTTTTCTTCTGACAATCTAGGAGGATTTGCAGGGAACTTTGGTCATGTTTGCAGTTCTTTACTTAAGAACAGCCACAGGGTTTTCCAGCATTCATTTCTTGTTTCCTAGTGGCCTGGCAGCCAGGACCCGATGAAGCCCACAGCAGGGAGCACTGTGAAATGCACCATAAATTTCAATGTGTGAAGTCAAAAGAGCTAAAAATAATAATAATAATAAAAAAATCTGGGCACAAGAATCAGAGTTGAAATTTGAAAATTACCTGGGCCAATGCACCCTGAAATAAATATAGCATTTTAGCAGTTCCATGTATAAAGTGAAGTGGGTGGTTAAAAGTGGGTGCCTTGCCCAATAGGACATAAAGAGTAATGTTGATATTATTTAATCCAGAATAATCACACTACTGTTACATGTTTTTGTTACATAAAACCTTCTAGATGGAACATTGAAAAAATTAGTTGGTTTTATGAAAGGAATTTAAATAAAGCTTTTGGTTAAATTATGGTTTGGACTAAAATAAGAATTACCTCAAAAACCTGTGGAGATATGATACCTCGCCATGACTTATATCTTAGAATTTAAGGAATCTTACCACCTGTCAAAGAAAATCCAAAAATAATTACATACATATAATTTACTTACTTTAAGACTTGGAATAAGTTGTTAAAGCTATCTCATCTAAAAAAATAATGAAGTTCTCCAGTACTCTTGCCTATTCTAACATTCTGTCATTTTGTGGAAAATTGGCATATGAGACTAAATTCCTCATTCTTGATGTATTGGGTTTTGGCCAGGGGGAATAATTAAAATCCATAACCAGTTGTGTAAGAGTGTCTGTATTTGTGTATATATGTTAGGGTATGTGTAGACAGGTTCACGAATTAGCTGTATGAAGGCCTGATTTACTTGATCAACACAGTATTTTAAAACATCTTTTTGTTGTTATTGTTGTACATGCAAATCTCCTGCATTCATGAAGCTTATACTTCAGTGGAGGAAAAGGGAGGCCAACAAATGGGATTAAGCAGTGAAGCCAAAACATAGAGAGAAAGATGTAGGCTTGTGTAGGTAGCATGCATTCCCTACTGTTACCCTCACTACCACTTGTATCTTGCTAATCTTCCAGCAGTAGGTCTTGACCATGACAGGGACCAACCTCATGTTGATGCAGCGTTGTTTAGGCTGTGGGTAGGAAAACACCCTTCAAAACTAAAGGATGAGGAATTGATGAGTCACAGAGTCTCAGAATCCCAGAGGTTATAAATTGTTTCAATTAAAAAAAAAATCTTGATAATTTGCCAACATTTCAAAATTCAGAAATGTCACATAAGAATCTGATTTTTTACTTCTTCTAAAAAACAGAAAATAAAGAAATGCATCTTTCTGCAAAAATATAGTCACTAGAACTGAATAGCAGTTTCTCGCATATATTATAGTCTTTCCAACTCTAGTTTTCCTGTCCATGCAGAGGGTGGGTGTCAGTTACCATTTATCAGTGTTACACACTTTGTTCTACATTTTCTTTTCACTCATTTATATTATATATTGTGGTGGCCATATATAGGCCAAGTGAAATGAAACCTCCAGCAGACCTGCTGATAATATAAAATATGTTATGTAAAAATGTAAGTTAAATACATTATTTTTTTTCCCCTCTGGTAACAAAGTAAGTCCCTGAATGCTGACATGCTTCTCTTCCAACCCCAGCCTACCCACTCAAAACAAAACAAAAAACAAACAAAAAAAGCCTGAGCTTGAGATTTCTAGGATTTTCTGTCTGGTTCCTCACTCCATGAGTGCTGTAAAGCCTATTTACATTTGAACAAAATTTTGAGGATCCGGAAGTCAATGTGAGCTGTGTCTACTGAATTATATCCTTGATCTGATGATTATCTTTTGCACTCCTTGTTTGCTGGATCAGTAATAAACTGAAATTGGAACAAGTTCAATGGAGTTTGCATCATGTTTCATGTCGATCTTTGAACCTAGACTAGTCATTGTAGACTAATCCAATTTACCTAGTTGGCTAGTGTTCTAGATACTATCTGGACTACTTCTGTTGCTGCGTTAGAGAAGCTGATAATTTTCTCCAGATTTCCATGCTTCTTTCTAAAAGAACTTTTCCAACTCTAGTAGTCTGAGAAGAGGCAGTTCTAATGTACTAATTAATTCCCTCTTGGGCACTGACCACAAAAACTCACGTGACCAGGCCAATCAAATTTATCCTCCCAGGAAATGGAATTCAGTCATGGAAATTGAGCCATTTGGTTGTGAGGAAGCAAACTAAATGATCCCATAGATCCAAGGCTGATAGTGCCATTTTGGGAAAGTATTGATGTGACTATGAGAAAACAGAGGTAGAAACAGAGAAAGAAAGAAATCACAATACAAATCAGTGAAACTAAGACATCTTTTCAACAGCTGTGTTCTGGGAGATTTCCTGCGATCAGTTTTCATTTGACCTGCAACCAAATGTTCCTTGACTAGATAGGTATACTGAGATTTTCCTAGATATATTTCTATAAATGTAATTACTATCAGAAAGTATGCTTTTCTAATTCTCTTCTCATATATTTCTAAATTGTCCTTTGGAAATGTTGAACTGATTTATGCACTTACAAGAGGGTGTAGGACAGCAACTATTTTCCTTTACTGAAAAACCTGCTTCGGGGCAAGTGGACATGGAGTTGTTATTACTACTAGTTATAGCATTGTACACTGAATTTTCCCAGTGATAAAGACTTCAAGATCTTCATGGATGGTAAAGATTTCTTTAGTTTAATATTTTCTGGAAATGAAAATTATATGAATGCTCCTGTAAATTCTGGACTTTCTTGAATACTTAATAATAAATGATATATGTCCATTCAAACAACAAACTAAAAACATATAGTAAATACCATCCTCTCCTTAACTGCAATGACAGGAATATAAAAATTATAAACTCATAAGGCAAAGAGTGAGGAAGAAGAAATAACAGTGAAGATGTCAGCAGACATTTAGAAGGTGGAAAGCAGGTGGACAGATAATAATGGACTGAGCGGAATGCTGAGTAGAAACCCAAACGCTTATGGAGGGAGGTAATGAGAAGTATTCAGAGCCTCCAGATACACAAAGAAGGGACTGACACTTGGGATGCATTGATGTTGGGATTTCCCACAATTAAAAAAAAAAAAAGGCAGTTTCACTAATTGTTAACTCTTCCCTCCCAGGCAGAGCTCCCAATCAACTTCTTGGTTATTCACTGTTAAATATGAGTGAAGAGCTAAAAATCTCCAGACATATGAGGAGAGATACATAATTACATAATTAATGTAATACAGGGGTCAAACAAATAAGTAGTGAACTATGAAGGAATAGAGACAATTCAGAAAACATAAGAAAACAGAAGCTAAGTAATAACATCAGAAAGACAAAGAAGCTATTGCTTCCATGAAACAAGAACAGGATGTTATTTATTTTTTTAAAGAATCAGGGAATAAAAAAGAGATCTTGGGAATTAAAAACAAAATTAAGGACGTAATAAAAGGGTTGAAAGATTAAATGGAGTAAATCTTTGACAAAATAGTATAAAAAATCAAAGAATGGACATTGGGAAGTGAAAGAAAATTAAAAGATTTTCCAGGACATCCAACATCAAGATGATGGAAGGGTTCTAAAAAGAAAAAAACAGAACAAAACAAAACAAAACAAAAAAAAACAACAGAGAAAATAGAGATATAATACAAGAAAATCCCAGAACTGAAGGACATTAATCAACTGATTAGAAAGGTCTACCAAGTACTTAGCACATGAAATTTGATGAAAATAATTTCAACTTACAAATCTATATGCAGCCAAACTCTCTGTTCATGTGAAAATAAAGGCATTTTCAAACATACAAGTTTTCAGCAAATTATATTCTATATACTTATTCTCAATAAGGTACTGCTATTCTACTATAGTAGAATAAGCTATCCAAGAAAGAGAAAGACATGGCTTTGTCATAGAAGAGAGGCAAACAAAAACTCTGAGATGATATTAAAAGGCTTAACAGCAACCAGATTAGGTTTCACAAGAAAGCAGAGGACCCAAAGATTTATGGTGGAAAATCATTTTGGTTTGATTTGATTTATTTTAATGATGTGGGAGCATAGTATTGAGATAAGTATTAAAATTCTGTTGAAATTTTTAGGAGAAATTAACTATACACTAATAATACAATAAGCAAAATAATATACTAACTTTTAAAAAGGCAAATATTGACTCTGTGAAACGTAACAAGTAATGCAAGAAAAATAATGATAGAACATTTGACTATCATTTGACTCAGCAAGGAACAATATTTATATGACCAAAACATATAAATCTTAAAAAGGTATGTGATCACAAAGGAAGGGATATGGGAAGTAAAATGTAAGAGGTACTTACCACAATAGGAAATCAATACATAATGTACAAAGTTGTTAGATTATGAAATACAAGTGTAATGTATTTATTTAGAAATACAGAGGCAAATAGATTTGTAAAGAAAGTGTTACTCTTGAAGAAAAGAGTCTAATAGGTTAGTGGATATGAGGTAGAAGGCTTTTTGTTGTTGTTTTAAGACTTTCAATACTGAATGCATTAATTTGATAAAAAAGCATTTTTTTAAAAGATTTTATTTATTTATTTGTCAGAGAGAGAAAGAGCACAAGCAGGGGGAGTGGCAGGCAGAGGGAGAAGCAGGCTCCCCGCTGAGCAAGGAACCCGATGTGGGACTTGATCCCAGGACCCTGGGATCATGACCTGAGCCGAAGGCAGACGCTTAACCGACTGAGCCACCCAGGCATCCCGATAAAAAAGCATTTTAAAAAATGATAAAAATTCAAACACAAAAAAATTTTTCTTCCACTAATAATCTAAGTATTCTCAAGCATATAAATATGTATACATTTCTCTCTCTCTTTAAAAAAAAAAAAGATTTACTTATTTATTTGAGAGAGAGAGAGAAGGAGTGAGCAGGAGGAGGGGCAAAGGAAGAGGGAGAGGGAGAGAGAATCCTGAAGGAGACTCCCCACTGAGTGCAGAGCCTACACAGGGCTTGAGATCATGACCTGAGCCTAAATCAAGAGTCAGTTGCTTAACTGACTGAGCCAACCAGGTGCCCCTCTCTTTTTTTTACACGAGTGGTGAAACTATTCACTCTCCTTTGTGAATTAAAAAAATATATATATATGTTTTAAAGATTGTTCTCTATCTATAGGTATATATCTTACTTCTTTTTTAAAAAAAGATTTTATTTATTTATTTATTTGCCAGAGAGAGAGAGGGAGACAGAGTACAAGCAGGGGGATTGGCAGGCAGAGGGAGAAGCAGGTTGAGTGAGGACCCCTATGCAGGACTTGATCCCAGGACCCTGGGATCATGACCTGAGCTGAAGGCAGACGCTTAACCAACTGAGCCACCCAGGCATCCCTATTTTATTTCTTTTTAATTGTTGCCCAGTATTCTATTTTATGAATATAGCCTGATTTATTTGACATTGGAAGCCCTCCTTTTAAAATGTACACGTCCAGAACACCTGGACAGTAGGAAAAATACTTCTCTCTTTGGAAAAATTGACTTCTTATGCAGGGAGCAAGAAATAATAATACCATTCTTTATTACTTTTTGTTTCTTCCCTTGATAACCATTTTATTCTGGATACTTGACTCTGCAAGTATAATCAAAGATTTTTAAGGAACATAATAATCTTGGTTACTTGATTAACAAGTGTAACTTTCTGACCATAATAGATTGTACAGTAATCTTTAAACTGGAAAGAGTCTAGAGCAATTCAGATGGGCTAATGCAGATTTGAAGATTTAGGAGGCCTTAAAACTTAGATGATTACATACTCTAGAACAGAAGATACAAAGAAAACATGATACTTGAGCATATAAATGGAAGTATAGTTTGAATGAAGGAAGAGGACTTCTTGCACACACAAGAAAACATTAATTAAGTGTCTGTAACTAGATTCAATCCAGTTCAACAGAATTTATGGAGTGTTTGTTATGTGAACAGAACACAAAGTTATGGTCTTTGCACTTGCAGACATAATAATAACTTATTTAAAAAGTATATGTACATTTAAATGGGAAAATAAATGTTGGTTCATACTTAAAGGTTGAGGATATAAATATAATTTATCAAAATTGCCTAAAGTTAAAAAATGTAGCTTCAATGAGACTAAAATTATTTATTACAGAAAACAGAAAACTAAGAATTGTTTTAAAATATTTTTATCTCTATATGTTTATTTCTGTATCCATACCCGTATCTATTTCCTTATCCATATTTACATTCCATTTTTATGCCAACTTACATAATATATGTTCTTTTTATTCTTTAAATTTTTTTTATTTGAGTATAATTGACACACAATGTTACATTTGTTTTGTATATACAATATAGTGATTAATACATATTATTTATATACAATAATCTATGAAGTTGATGCTACTCTTGTTCTCACTTTACTAGATAAACTGAAGATTGGCAGAGAGAGTAACAAGATCACACTTAGTGAGTAATGGAATTGGAACATTCTATCACTTTTCAAATATGCTCTAGAATAGTACTATCCATTAGGACTTTGTGCAATGCTAGAAATGTTTGCCACGTGTAACTACTGAGCACTTGCAATGTGGTTAGTGCAACTGAGGAAGTGAATTTTTTTAAAGAGAGCACGAGCAGGAGGGGCAGATGGAGAGGGAGAGAGAATCTCAAGTAGACTCCCTGCTGAGCGTGGAGCCTGATGCAGGACTATATCTCATGACCCTGAGATCACAACCTGAGCCAAAACCATGAGTTAGGTGCTTAACCAACTGCACCATTCAGGTGCCCCTGAGGAAGTGAATTTTTCATTTTAGTTCATTTAAGTTAAATAACTAGCTCCAGAACCTGGAGAGTTAGACAGTGGAGATGTTGGAGGCGAAAGGGAAAAACAGACAGAGCAAAGTTTTGAGCCAGTGCAGAAGATAGTGCTTAAACCTGCATGAAAGAATTGGACTTAGTGAGGAGAAAGAACACCTTCTCCATTGTTAGAGGAGGAAAAGACAAAAGATGGATGCACATAAAGTAGGTTGGTGGATGTGTGAGAGAATAACATTGTCATGACAATGAAGTATGAGGCAAAGGTTAAGAGTGAAGGATGGGGGCGCCTGGGTGGCTCAGTCGTTAAACGTCTGCCTTCGGCTCAGGTCATGATCCCAGGGTCCTGGGATCGAGCCCCGCATCGGGCTCCCCGCTCCGCGGGAAGCCTGCTTCTCCCTCTCCCACTCCCCTGCTTGTGTTCCCTCTCTAGCTGTGTCTCTCTCTCTGTCAAATAAATAAATAAAATCTTTAAAAAAAAAAAAAAAAAGAGTGAAGGATGGACAGCAGATGGATATTTCAGGAGGGGAGATAGTGGTTGCTTGTATTTCTTATATATACATAAAGATATTATGAAAGAATGCGCAAAAATTACACAAGTAAAGAATACATAAAATTATCTGGCTGGAGAGAGTGGGAAACTGGATGATGGATGGAGAGAGAGATAGGAAGAAGAATTTTCACTTGTTCACAAGGTTATTCTTTATTTTGCATTTTGAGCCCATATAAATGTCTTACTCATTCAAAAGAGTAAATAAATAAAAATTTTAAATACTGGACCAGAAGACTTAGAAATGAATTTACCAGATAATAAATAGGACTGCGGGGAAGTGTTGAGGACTCTGCAGAAATTTTAACTTTATAAGAAACAATAGCCATGTGTTTTGTTTTTCTCTTCTTTAAAAAACATTTTCCCGTGCATATTGTTATGGAAAATACTGATTTCATAAGAACAACAACAAAAGAGTTTCACCTGACAAGACATTTTGACAAAATGATACATAGATTTTATTTACTAGATCTACATATTTATTATAAATCTGTCATACAGATTTAAATAAATGTGTAGATTTATAGCTGTGTGGTCATTGAAGGGCATTGCTGGGGATGGGATAATATTAGTGATTATTGGTGGGTCCAGTAACATTAGGCTGCAAATTTGTTATGGTTCTTTAGAAATGAGTTTTAAATAGTTTGAACCTAACAACTGGGCCCTACTGAAAGCTAAATACATCGTAGGGATATTTTACTGTATGCTTCATATAAGGAGACATTGCCCAAACTCCAAGTTTTTGGATAATGATAGTGTATTATCAGAGAATTTTATGTCATTAAAAAAATCATTCAGATGCGATCTTAAAAGCAGGCTTTCTTCCATGTTCCTGTTACCTTTTACAGGCTGAAGAATTTTGTTTTCCTGCTTCTTGAACCATCTTTCCTTCACTCCTGTCTTCTGACACTGAGGGCTCTTATTCTATGCAAAATAGCCCTGGTGAGCTCCCTAATACTGAACTAGGACCTGTGAATCACATTGCTTTGATAGCAAGACAGCAAACATGGAAAGGGGACAATGGATTCTGTGTAAGTTTGGACACATTTTGCCCCTGTTTTCAACAGAATGAGGCTTAGGAGCATCACTTTGCCTTCTGTTAGCTACTTAATTCATCAACCATCTTTTCTTCTTCCTCCAACTTTCTATGGAAATAAAATACATTGTCAGGCCCTTCACTTTGAGTGCCAAATGAGAGGCTATATAAAAGAGGAAGTATATTAAATGCAAGAAGGATGTAGAAAATCAAATGCCTTTGTCATCTCAATTCTATATTTATGTGTGGGACCAAGGGGTAAATATGTATATGATATCAAAGAACCTATTACATATTAAAATTTTTTGTTAATATTAGATTTTATAGTGATCATTCTTCAAGCGCCTTCCACACAAAACCTCTGCACTGAGCAATAAACATTGCTTATTAATGAAACCCATTGCTTAGCCTGTCGTGATGCTGCGATCCTCTTCTGTAAATACTTTCTGCATGGGCTTTCCTCAGCATCAGTCGAAAAATGTGTAGGGAAACATGTAGCAACAACTGTGTCAGATTTTAACAGATAGATTGCTCGGTTGTTCTCCAAGGGAGAATCCTCCCCGAAACTAAGTGAGAGATTCTCTTCACTTTTGTTCACAACTTTTGGAAGAGATGACATGACACCCCTTTGCCCTTAGACCAAAATAAGCATATCATGTTGAAATAGTAATTCCAAATAACCTATTGTTGTGAAGGTGAGGACATTTTTGTCATTTAAATTCAACCTCAAACATACCAGGGCATTAAGTAGAAATGACCGGCATTTTAAGGACTTGCGTTCCGCAGTATCCCAGTAGCAGAGGGGATCACACTCTTGTCTAGGCTGTTGGCCGAGGGCGCTGCCAGTGTGATGGAGCATGAAAAGGAAACCTAACACCAGTGTCTCTTCGAACCACTCTGTATAATCTAATGTACTTAAACTCTTCCTGCAAAATCCTGCTGCTTTTCTGTTGCTTGATATTCTGACCATTTTTGAACACTTGAACTCTGACAGAGAGGAGGGACTTGGAAAGGTTGTCATCCGATCGGTGTTAGAAGGCAAAAGGAGTAGCTTTCTCCTTGATAGCACTTCTTTCTGCTTAACGGTTGGTGGCAGAGTAAAATGATCTAGGTGGAGAAGACTGGTGCAAGGTCGGGGGATACCACTTTGGGGGGAGGGCTGGTCTGCATGTCAAAAAATGGACAGGGTTTGTTTTCCTTCCCCCCCCCCTTTCCTGCCACATGGTAATAAGATTTCACTGCTTATTTCTTCATTTTTATGATTTACTCCAAGTCTTGAAGGAGACTGAATTTCTGCTCTGTTATTCTCCGGCCAGGATTGTGGTTAGATGCTGACATTCTGAGCTCCAGCCATATTAATTGCTGGATAAAGGCTATAATCCTTCTCTCTTTGAAGCCCAAGGCTGATTTTTAGGCAACACTTCAAAAGCAGAGCGCAACTGAAGAGGCATATTTCCTCCCAGCACATGATTGACTCAGCTTGCGTTAGTCTACATGTGCCTTACATATTTGGCGACCCAACCAATTTGATTTTGATATTAGAGAGCAAAAGAAAATACCTTTTGTTACCTAAAGGGTGATGATCTATAACTCCTTGTGAGATATTCTGATGGTTGTTTAAACCACCTTAGAAATAGAAACACCTAAATCATTCTTTCCTTACACTAGAAAACATCATGCTTGAAAGTTCTCACCTCTCTCTCCCTTTTTCGTGTTTTGGCGCAACATCATATAAAGCCATCAGTCTGAGTCCACTGTGATTAATGACAAAGCCTATGTAAATAAGGCACTTCATACATTCTCAAATTAGTAGAACCCACGGAAGTCTTTTCAAGATAATTTTTTACATCAGTCGTTTAAAATTCAATCCAACATATGTAAAGCAACCCTTACAAGATTTTAAAATAAGGAAGTATGGAGTATAAATATCCCATAAAAGATGAAACAAAAACAGCCATCAAAACAACAACAGAAACAAAAAAAACAAAAATAAAAAAAGGCTCAAGTAAAATGGAAATCCATGACCAATATGGAACTTTTCACTGGTGTCTATTTCACTTACAGCTTGTTTATCTCTGGATCTGTGCTATAGGGACTTTCTCATATAGGATTTGCCAAGTATACTTAGTGTGCTATGTTTGAGAAAGATTAACAGTATTGCTGATCAAAGGAGGACCCTGCTGCATGGTCTTACGAGATTGTCATTCACTCCCATTATGGCTCATTTGCACAAGATTTTCATGTAATATGAGCCATTGTTTTGATGGCAGTGATTTGACAGAAAGACAGGGCCGAACTGCATCTCTGCGCCCTCCTCAGTCAGGCTGGGGGGTGTCTTGGTCCCAAAGAACTTGCCAATCATAAAAGGCAACTGTTACTCAGTTATGGATCAGCATTCCCCCCCACTGTCCCATGCCCCCACCTCCTTGTTTTTAAGGTGGAAAACTTCTTGAATGTTCATGGATACCATAAAAATCAGACAATGCTTACTTGTGCTAGATTAGATACAGTTTAACCAGACAAAGTTTCAGATACCCTATTCAAGAGAGCAAGTTATGAGCCATTTTAGTGAACTGCTTTTTCTTCTTGTGCTTTCTGCCATGCTTATTTTGATTTTAAAATAACTTGAAGTGCTGAAAAGTTATGTCTGAGCTACACTGAAAACTTTTCTTTAAGCTATATTTATGTTTTTCTAGTGATTTAGTTTCTTGACTCTGCATAGAATATATATTTACATATTTATATATACTAGTCACTAATGTTCTCTCTTTCTTTCTGCAAGTTAGATTTAAAAGAAAAAGAGAGAGAGAGCTATTATTACTGCTTCAGTGGTACCCGACAATACAAATCAAGAAGAAATATTCAATCAAAATCCATATGATTTCAAATGTAATTTTATTTAACTAGAGAGGATATCCTCTTATTAATTTTATTCAGCACATATCACAATATTAAAAAACACCTTCTAGTTGTATTTGTACAAACATGGCAAGAGAAATTTTGAAGTGGTTTCTTCTAAGTATTAAATTAAGAATAAAAACATTGGAATATAATCTCTTTTTAGTGTCTGGTTTGAGTTTTCTAAGTTAATGTATTTTAAATCTGGAATCCTAATGCTTATACAGCATTTACTATTTCTGGGACTGTGCTGGTTAGTTTTATGCAGCATTTATTCAATGCTTTCTATACAAATTTGCATCCAAATTTTTAGAGTTTTAAAATTTGTTTTATGAGTTATAACAATGTCTTACTGAAGTTTTGTGTTTAGAATAATACTGACTGTAATTTGTTTGGTTTTTGACTCCATTTTAAAATTCTTTACAGCAACCATAATGTCATAGATCAAAAGAAGAGAGGTAAGCTCATAATTTCATGATACTGGAGAATATGTTTAAAAAATCATAGAAATCACTATTGTATACTCACTTTTAAACATTTTTTAAAGACCTGTACTTTAAAATTATTTTTCTTTGCTCAGTTAATGAAAGAAACGATATTTTTCATATAATCCAGATAAACGTTTATACTTTAAAACTGCATTAAAAGCTAACCATAAAGAAGCCAGCATGCTCAGTGAATATTCTTAAAATATCTATTTACTTGAAAAATAATTAACAAAAATAACCGTAAAATTGAGTTAAGTAATCAGACTATTTTCTCCAGGTTTATAGTTTGAAAAATTTCAAACAGAAAAAGTTGAAAACACAATACCATAAACACTTGTGTGCTTCCCTCTCCTGCCCCCGGAATCAACAATTATTAACATTTTTGCCACATTTGCTTCTTTTTTTCTTGAAGCCTTTGAAAATGACACCCCTAAGTTTTCCAGCATGCATGTCCAACGCACAAGGCCACACTTTTTACATAATTATAATGCCAGAAAATTAAAGTATTCTATAAGATTTAGTAATCAGAATGTTTGAAATGAATTAAAGATTAGTTAGAACCTGCGGACAATTAAAAATACATAAATCTTTAATGGCAAACATAACAACTTTAATAATCTATTACATAAGCACTTTTTCAGTTACTTTAAATTTAAATTCAAGCATTACACGTACATACTTCCACTGGAATTTATAAGCAGGTTTTGAAAAACAAATACTAAACTATTAGCTGGATGTGTTTTGTTTTATGAAACGCTTTCAAAATACATGAACAACAGCGCCCTCTACATTTGGATAGCACATGATGAAAAAGATTTTACTGATTGAAAAAAAAGAGCACTTGAACAATAATCACTTGTGGTTTGGGGGGACAAATGATGTGATTGTAATATATTACAAAATTACATGGTAATCTCTCATATGAGTTTCCAGTGTTTTAAACCATTGATTTAGTATGGGAAATCAAAATCTGGAAACTCAATATTGCACCATTCAGCAAACAAACTGACAGAAATAATAGTCAAGAGAAAAGAGAAGGCTCTCTAGGAAAATATATAAGCCTGTTTCAAAAATAAACTTAATCATATTATTTAAGAGATTTTCTGAAATAAGTTGTGAGTAGTTAAAATTATGTAATTTTTCTTTCTTGCCTATATAAACAGGATGTTAGGATGTTTTCAAATTCTGAAATGCATTGGAAGCTTTTTAAAAATGCTTTATAGTTTTCAGGACCCAGCTATTGAAGAAAACTTAGACTTTGAACCCAACATCTAATATGTTTTCATGAGATGAAATAAAATTCATTTGTGTTTAAGTAATTTCTTTTGTAAATTATTTTTCAGATTAAGTCATAACGAAGTTTATGAAATTATAAAGACATGTAAAAATATAATCAGTCATCTTAGCTGTAGACCCTCATGCCTGTAATTAGCAAAACTATCCCCAAAACAATTAGAATATCATCCCCTAAATAATTAAGAAGAGGAAAATTATATATATATACATTTAAAAAAATTACAACAGATTTTTATAGCAGAGAATAAAACTTTTAAATATATATTTGTAATTCTTTTTTCTATGACACCTAAATTTTAATTTCTCTCAGCAGTCAATAAAAAATGTGCTTAATAGCAACAAAATCAATCCAATGTATTGGCATTTGAAAGATTTAGCTTTCTGTTTACATTGTTTCTTTTTCAGTACAACATTTTCACATAAGAAAATATTTATTTTAAAAATTATATTTTGCTTAAATATATTCTTTTACACACAAGTTTGATACTGCTCCACTCTTAAGTTCTGAGGACAACTTAAATACTGTAGGCCAAAGTCAAATTCTTTCAAATAAATTATTTGTAAGCTGTGGGTTGGTAAAGAGTGTTTTAAGATGGTTAAAAACTGGAAACATGTTATGCTATTCCTCATCCATTTAATGCCAGGGTTTCAATGTCTAAGTCACTTCACTTAAATGAAAAACAACACAAAAATTAGAAATTAATAATTAAGATACAAGTATTTTATGTTTTAAAAAGAGTCACATAACTCAAATATCTAAAATAAACTCCTGCAGCCTGCTTTGTACATTTTAAGTTACAGCAAACCTGAATAATAATATAACTTGAAAGAAAAAAAGAGAATGCTCTTTGAAATGATTCCTTTAGTCTTTTCCTTTGCTTACAGTGCCATGAAAAATCCTAGCACATGCTCTAAATTTATAAAGACAAAATGCCAGTGACTCTGGGGATCATCTTGTTCATTTTAAGAGCAAATTAAAACAGTGAAAGAATGGTGCAAATAATTGTTTCATATGTTCTTTGCTTGTGACTGCTGTAATCATCGGGCCTGATTTACAAATGTAGACTTGAAGGTTTCTCAGCTTCCTGCAGGGTAGAAGACTGTTACTTTGGCACTCACCCTCTCACCCTTGTAATCACCACTCAAAACTGTGCCCTGGTACTTCCAATTCCCAGTCTCTTGATTGAACACCTCATTCTGTGCTAACAAGGTGTCCAAGGTATTTGAACAGGGGCTCCAGTCGGAAAATTGTTAATGGTTTTGCTCATTAAGAGTTGCTGTTCTAGTTTTGGTAATTTGGTAACTGTCTAAATTGCAAGTTGATTTTTTTCCCCCTTCAGCTTAAGGAAGGATGCTAAATTTAAGACAGTAACAGTAATGAAACTTCTGTTTCACAATTGATGATGGAAGTTGAGGGCTGTCTGTGTTATTATGCAATAGTTTTCACAGAATTAATAAAATGATCTTGAATGTCTAGGTTTATTCTCTGGTTATTTTCAAGATGTGATTAAAGAAGAACCGAATAAAGAGAAAACATTTTCACAGGATCGGCCTATGAAATAGCTAAGATTTCCTGAAAGTTTAAGGGATAAAGATAAATCAACAAAAGTGATTTCTTTAAAAATGTAAGAAACAATAGAGTTACGACAGTGTTTCTAAATACTTTATGTTAAAGTAAGATTGATTACTTCCATTTTGGAAACTTCTGTTTCTATAAATATCCAAGTATGTCTTTTAAAAACACATATGACCCATTTTATTCTAAAAAAATTATTGATAATGTTGATTTACTTTATTTGCTATTAGAATGACCTTTCATGATGATTAATTACAAAGTCCATTTTTATTTAAAGATAGCTATATTTTTCTACTGAATAGTTTTTTAAAAAATAATTTCAGATGTGATTTGAATGCTCAAAATTGTCTTTTACAAATATACATAAAAATCCTGAGAACATTTTTCATGAGTTAAATGCATTCACTTCTTTGGAAATTGTCCTGACAATACCAAGTTATTTTACTTATAGAATCTATTTCTTTATGTTTCTTTGCTCTTCAAAAGATATACCTCCCCAGAGGAATTAAGAAAAAAAAAATCTATCTCTCTCTCATCTATCTCCTTTGGTTTAGTTTGAAACCTGTGATTTACTTTATCAATTCAGATTTAAAAGGGAGAATATTTCTGAAAAACATTTTTCTCATACAGTCTCTATTTGTTTCTTTCTTAATCACGAAACGCTTTACTAAATTTGGAGCAATCTCTCCAGGGATTTATTTTAAATTATTTTTAGTGATTTGGACAGTTGCCATTTTATCATAGAGATGAAAAGGTAGGAGATCAGATTCAGCTGAGGATGGAAGTTTCTCCCCTATACCAAGTGAAGGGCTATTTGAAAGTGATTTATGTGGCAGTTTTCTTCTGTGTCACCATTATGTCACTGCTGCCTGAGTGTGACAACTCAGTGCTTGCTAACATTTTGGTAATAATTTATTGGGATGAGATTTTTTTGCCTGGAGTTCAGCCTGCAATCCTTTTAACACTCTGCTAAAAGGCGTAAGTTCTCTACAGGCTTATTTATTTTTCACTTTGGAACTGTGCACTCACACAAAAACCTGCCTACATAAATCTGCAACTTTTCTTTTTGAATTGGAAGTTGAATACAGACCATGACTTGTGCATATAAAAAAAATGCAGAAATAATGCCCCCCTACCGCGTAAGTATTTTTGTTTTTCAGGAATCAAGCCCAAAGTTATTTAAATTAATTCTAGTCTCATCATGGTAATAGAATGTCATTTTTTGCCTCTTAAAAATACTAATGCATAGACGTAATTTTACCGGTTATTTGACCAACTTTCTCATCCATTTTTAAATTCTGTAACACAAAGAAAAAAAAACAATGGCTACAGTTGCATGTTAACAAGCTTTAATCAATGTGAAAGTACAATTTTTGACGTTCACAAACCATTATATTTTTCATTATATCTTTGAAAACCTAGAAAACAAAGAATGCACATTTTTTCCCCCATGTGTTTACATTGAAAGCTATGCAATTGATTAATCAATCAAGGAATCTCTGAAATCTTGCTGTTTGATGTTGGGTGTTATGATTTAGAAATTCTATCATACATCTAAGCTGGACACATTTGCTTTAAAATAAAGACTCTGACTTCCTTATATTTGGCCGTATGCACAAGTGGATTAAAAATATAGTTTATTATGCTAGACCTAGCTTTGGTTGTAAGTGAAAAATAAATTATTGTTGTTTTTTCTTTAATATTGAAATCTTTAACACCTAATTTGATTGATCTTTCCAGTTGTTTCGCATGGACAGTGACTTCAATATGCCCATGAATGTACTAGGGAGATTTTTGTTCATATTAGTGGCAAATAGTTGGAGGTTGGAATTTTTTTTTTTTTTAATCTTGGGGTAATTCAACAGATTCCTGCTTAGAAACTACTACTGACTTTCATAGTCATGTATTTGTAATTCAGATATGATCAAGCTATAAACTGAGAAGAAAAATATTAACTAATGGAGATTTGAAGCTTCTAAAATTACTTTTGGAGTTTTCTGTTGGTGCTGTGATTTTCTTTACAAGACTAGGCATTTCCACTTCAAAGAAGATAAAATTGTTTTATAATGCTTTGGCTAAAAGATATCAATGTGTGTAGTCAATTTAGGTAATTGGTTTCTATACCTAGTCCTGGGACCCACTCAGAATTTACTTATATTTCTAGCATGAATAAAATTCCTATGGAATACAGTAAGAGAAACTATGATTTAGTGTTTTTTTTTCATTTAGTTCTTTAAAAAAATATTTTACCTAGGTATTGTAGCATTAGTTGTGACTTTAAATCATGTTGAATTTATTTTAATCATTTAAATTTATATTAATCATTATAAAACAGGGCTGGCTCCACAAAAGGAAGGTCACCTTTTTTTTTTTTTTTTTGGATGTGAAAGCCTAACTTTGCATTTGGTTCAGTGCTTAATGTATTATTTATTTTTAATAGTTGCTGAAGTGCATGCTCATAGTTCACACTCTAGTTTGTATAAAAAGGTCATGAATCTATGACTTTAAAGGCTAGTATCTCACAGTAAAGGAAGAATGAGTATTTAAATACTTATTGTTATCAGCTCTGTTTATGTTATTGCAAATAATAATACAATTATTGCTCAAATGTCTTAGGTTTAAGTCATGATCACAGTAAGAAATATAATGATGTAGCTCCAAAATCTAATCAATGGAGAAGACAAAAACTTCACTTTGGTATAATAGTATTAAGAATTGTCTAAGTGACTAAAATATCTGCATTTCTAGGCCTGTAAATATTTTGTGCAGAGTGAATTTATTATAGTGTTGGAAAAAGCTGGTTTCATGTTGATGAAATTGAGGGGAATTCACATTTGTGTTTTCTCACCTGTCAGTTATTCAAATGTAAAAACTGAGGTCAGCTTTGCAAGCCCTGTTAAAGGTCAATTTGCAAAATGTGCAAAATTAGATACAAAGTTAGGGTAAACCTCCACATAATTTTCCTTAGAGACCTTGAATTTCAGAGTCAGAGTGACTTTTTAAATGAATTAATCCAAGGCCTTCATTTTAAAGATGAGGCGGTTGAAGGCAGGAGAAATTCAGAAATTCAGGACTTTCCCAGAGTCCCACAGGCAGTGAGCAGTCCCGGGACTATAATCTGAGTTCCCGATTTACCAGGCCAGTATTTTTTCCCCCAGCCACAGTCACATCAAAATCAATACCTATTTGAATGGTTGTATTGAATAGAATAAGAGCAGTTGTGCCAAACCACTGAAGATGACCTGATCATACTCATCATGTATTTGTTACTTATTAAAATATATTTAAGTTGTTCTTATGCACTAACTCATGGTGCAAAGATCAAAAACAGGATGACAAGATGAAGTTTTGCTAAAACGACTAGCAAATTTAGAAAACAGGTTACTTGTGTTTTTCATTGAAGTCATCTTGAATATGGGAAATATTGAAGGAAAGAAGACATTTTTATAGGCTTGATGTTGGGTTGGTTTTCATGGTATTTTTATGTCCCTGGAGATGATACATATTTTGGAGGAAAGATCTAAGTGTGTGTGTATGCGTATATGTGTAGTTGGGTAAGGGCTGTGATATTCATCTATCACTCTCTATGCTACTGTCCAAAAACAGACTACATAAGCCATGATTAGGGAGGCAGGGACATAGTTGTAGAAAACAACCATCTGAGATTCAGCCAGGCAATGAGGGCTGTTCCATGATTGAAGTCATGTGGCGGTATGGTCTAAGTGTGGAGGCAGAGAGGTAAGAGAGCTATGATACAATCAGAGATGGTGATGGGCAAGAGGTGAATTTTTAGAAATATCTTACAGGAGTATAGGAGATCATTATACTAGCAAGGAATACATAGAAGGTTATCATAATGTGAACCCACCATATTGTCTAGTCTACTGGAATATACTCTGTATTGAGTATGAAATGTGCTTTCACATATCCATGGATTTTCTCATGCTCCTCTTTCTACCTAAAATACACTTATTATATTGTTTACCTGGAAAATGCCCATTCACCCTTCAAAACTTGACTGGAGTGATACTTATAGCTCTGTAGCTCTTCTGGACTTCTTGAGCCTCAAATGAAATTTTAATGCTAGCATACTACACATCACATTGTATTCTAAATTAATAAATGCTCATTTAGAAAACAAGCATTCAGTATCCTACCACCAGAGAAAATCATGTTCACATTTTGCTATCTTTGTTCTTACAAACAAATACACACATATGCACATAAATACATACTATGTACACATTGCATATATTTATATATAGTTGAAATGATACTATTTATACATTTTAACCCAATCTATATGATTGTTAAGTGTTTATTCCACTCAATGTCATATTGTGAGCATTTTCCCTTAAAATTATTCTTTATTCCAGTAGCTCAAAAAATCCTTTTTTAATTGAACAGATGTGGGTTTTAGAAAGAAAACTGGAGGTGGTGGGGAAGATAGATTGGAGGGAAACCAGTTATTACAGTGTCCCAGGCAAGAGCCAATAAAGGAAGGAGCCAGGGCAATAGGAGTGGAGAGCAGAGATGGGTAAGACTTAGTCGTGGTGAATGTGCTAAAGAAAGGTCAAGTGGGGTGAGGATCTTAAAGGCACCCCTGAATTAGTAAATTGTTAGTAATGTTGGTGAAGACCATTTAGGAGAAAAGAAGGGCAGGGGCAAGATGGTCTTGATAAAGGAGTAGATGAAAGATGAGTAATTAGATGGTACAATATGGATTCTTCCCCAAGAATTTTAATAGAAAGGGAAGAGATACATAGGAAAGGAGCTTGAGGGGAAGATAGGGACCAGAAACTCTTTATTGCTGCTCTTTAAGAAAACAATAAATACGTTTGGGTTCAGAGTGGGAAAAACCAATGGAGAGGAGAGAAACTGAAGAAGCAAAAGAGATAGAAGCTAATTTGGATACCCCAAGGAAAAAGGAGGGATAGAAGACAGATGAAATTTGCCTACTTATAATCCATGTCTTTAAAGCTTGTAGCTAGGTACCTCAGAATTTTGAAATTGAACATATGACAGAGATGTCTGTTACAGGGAAGTTTTATTTGATTATGAATAAAGACCATGTGATTTGGTTGAGCAGCCAACGTGCAGGTTCTAGTGCAGTGCTCTGAGACTGGATCAGGCCTGGCATGTTGGAGGACAAACAAGGCCTCCAGTGTGACTGAAGCTACGAGTGAGAGGGTAATAGAAATAGAAGAGGCGGCCACATTCAGTGCTATACTGGGGCTAACTTTCTCATACTGCAGAGTGCAGTGATTAAGAGATGGCATCTAAAGCTTTACAACAAGAAATAGAAGCTTATTACATTATTTACAGTTTACTTACTAATTTATTAGGTAAATAATACAAGGTTACAAAAGCAAACAAGAGAATTAAAATTAATATAACAAACACTAGTTAGGAGAAAGTTACAACTGAGTTTCTTATCTTTCAAAGCAGTCTATAAATAGGTGTAAAATAATAGATAAAAAAAGCATAAGCATTTTATTTAGATTCATGGTGTTAAGCAACTAAAAAAATGAATGAAGTTTAAATATCCAAGTCTAAGGAGTGAAAGTGGGGGTAGTAAAGGATACTTTTGCATTTCATTTATACTGTTGTTTAGAATTTAAATTAACTTATCATACGCATATATAATTTTCATAATAAAGACTCTGTAGAACAAATAAATGAGTTGAGCATGGGTAATAGAAGTCATAGTATGTTTTGGCTTTCAACTCTCTTCCTTGGAGTTCAGTTCAGATACATCAAAGACTGTTCTGAGTGTTCAGGGTGGCTGAGAAATCAGGGCGCTGTGCTTCTTACCCTCACTTTGCTAGAGCAGGTGTGCTTTTATCATTTTTTAGAATTGTTATACTAGATTTCATTTAAGTAAAGGATTCTGTTTCCCCTCCATCTATCACTCTTTCTTTTTTCTTCCTTCCTTCCTTCTTTCCTTCCCTCCTTCCATTTAAATCCAGAACAGGTTTACATTTCCTTTTCGTGGCTTGTTATTTGTATGACTTGGCATAACTCTGAATTTCTCAGCAACTCAGTTCTCCTATATAAAATGAGATAATGTTGATCTTTTTTTTTAAAGATTTTTTTTATTTATTTTTCAACAGAGAGAGAGAGAGCGAGAGAGGTAACACAAGAAGGGGGAGCAGGAGAGGGAGAAGCAGGCTTCCCGGCGAGCAGGGAGCCGGATGTGGAGCTCGATCCCAGGATCCTGGGATCATGACCTGAGCTGAAGGCAGACGCTCAACGACTGAGCCACCCAGGCGCCCAAGATAATATTGATCTTATAAAATTGTTTAAAGTGAGGTAAGTCGGGCGCCTGGGTGGCTCAGACGGTTTAGTGTCTGTCTTCAGCTCAGGTCATGATCCCAGGGTCCTGGAATCGAGTCCCACATGGGGCTCCCTGCTCAGTGGGGAGCCTGCTTCTCCCTCTGCCTGCCGCTCACTCTGCTTGTGCTCTCTCTCTCTCAAATAAATAAATAAAATCTTTAAGAAAAAAATAAAGTGAGGTAAGTCATATTAATCACTCAAGAAAAAAATTATAATCATTTCTATAGATGTAAAAAAGATATAATTATAAAACAATATTTATCCTTGATATTAATCTCTTAGTAATATAGAAGATGGATCCTTCTTAAAAAAAGATAAAATACATAAATAAAAATGATAAAATGATAAAAAATATACTTCAACACTAAAGCTTAATGGTGAAACACAAATCATTGCTTGCATCATTATCATTTAAAAATTTTTCTGGAATTAATGACCAAAGCAATTAGAGAAATAAGGAATTAGAAAAGTTATCATTGCTTACAGATAATATGATGATATACTCAAAAAACTCTAGATAAGATGAGACCGATTGGAAAATAGAATGTCATATTGTTGTTTTAATTAAAATACATATGCTTTGGTTCTAGAATGTTTTTCTCTGTTAATGTTTATTTATATACATCTTATCAGGGATGTAATTATGACCTATCCACTTAAAATTGCATTTTACATAAAATAGCAGAATGTCTGGTCCCAGGGCTTAAGGAAGAAAGGAAAGAAATAGTATTAGAGGTAGATTAAAAAGAAAAAAAAGGGGGTGCCTGGGTGGCTCAGTTAGTTGCTTACATCTGCCTTCTGCTGAAGTCATCAGGATCCTCAGGTCCTGGGATCGAGTCCCACATGGGGCTCCCTGCTCAGCGGGGAACCTGCTTCTCCCTCTCCCTCTGCCTCTCCCCCTCCCCGTGCTCATATTCTCTCTCTCGCTCTGCTCTCTCAGATAAATAAAATCTTGAAAAAAGAAAAAGAAAAAGAAAAAAAAGTGGCTTGATCCAACAAAAGAGAGAAGAAGGACCAATCAGAGGAGTGGAAAGAGAGTCATAGAATTTAGGGCTATAGAAACCTAGATGACAATTTGAAGAAAGCACGGTCCATAGAGAAAAATAGCGTCAAGAAGGCAAATGTAAAAAAGGCTGCAGGGTGTATTAGATGTGGCATTTAGAAGGCCAGTGGTCATGTTGGACAGAATAATTTCAGTAGAGTGAAGAGGCTGAACTTAGATTTAAATGAGTTATTGTATACTAAGAGAATTGAGGCAGAGAGAGTAAACCAGCAACTTGCAGTGGTAAGGCCATTTATTTATTTATAATTTGAGAATTTCTAGAAGAGATTTACATTTTTTTCTGTGTCGTGTTAGTTGTGTGATTTGATGTAACTCTGAACCTCTCAGTAGCATAGTTGTAAGAAAGCAGGAGAGTTTTAAGATGATGGAATATCTTAGAGAAAGTGAAGTAAAAACTATCGATAGTAAAAATAGAGGAGTTAAAAAAAAAAAAAATAGAGGAGTTAGCCTTGGTACCTGTTGAGAACAATTCTCTCTCAGAGACTGACATTAAGAAGGTGAGAAACAAAGATATGGATATGATTGAAAATGTTTGAGGTGAGGGATCACAGTCAGATGGCTACAATCTTCAATGTCAAATAAGAGAAAAGCTCATCTGCAGAATGTTTTGGGGACAGCCTTGGGATTAGATACTTAAAGAGGATGGAGGAAGTGTGGTAGACTTTTGCAAGTAATATCATAGAATAACAAATGTAAGACAGATGAAAGAATTTTTGAGCAGGTAAGGACCCAGTAGAAGCTAAAAACGAATGCAGTATCAAAGGAACCTAATCAGCTCCCCACTGGACTTCCAAGAAACTCAAAGTAATTAACCTGCTCCTTTTTGTTTGACCGCCTCTCACTGGACGTCAGAAAGTATGCCTTGAATCACCACTGGCAAGCTTACTTCCATTTTTTCAGCCAGTTCCAATTTGGTTAAAATCAAGTAGGAAAGGGGCACCTGGGTGGCTCAGTTGGTTAAGTGTCTGCCTTCTCTCAGGTCATGATCTCGGGGTCCTGGGATCAAGCCCCACATGGGGCTCCCTGCTCAGCGGGGAGCCTGCGTCTCCCTCTTCCTCTGTCCCTCACCCCTTTCCCCTTGCTCATGCTCTCTCTCTCTCTCAAATAAATAAATAAAATACTGGAAAAAAATAAAGTAGGAAAATTGTTTACTATTTTTAAATAATTTCACTCTCTCAGACATTCTCTTCCAGTTCCTATCACTGTTATGATTAAAATATATATGCTTAGGTTCTAGCATGTTTTTTTCTCCATTAATGTTTATTTACACCACTCTTCCTACCAAGGATGCAATTATGGCTCATCCATTTAAAATTGCATTTTATATAAAAGCCTCTTCATCTTGAAAACGTCATTGTGTGTAGCTTTTTTTTTTTTCCCAGTCAGATTTTGTACCATTCAAGAACCACTCCAGTGTAAAACAATAGTTTAAAAATTTTGGTATTTGGATTACCTTGAGGACTATGCACAAAACAAAGATTCCTTTATGGATTTCAAAACATTTCATTCTTACATAGAACTGAAAATATGTTAGCTTAATTTTTCCTATTGCTTTGGCCATGGAAAGGACAATTTTCCACTTACCTTTGAACAGACTCTGCTCATTCTGCACTGAGATAGTCCCAAGCTCTTAGTAATATAGTAGGGATTAATGGTGAAGAAAGATCCACATTTGAATTCTGGTTCTATCACTACCTAGCCAGGTGATTCTAAGGTTAAAATTATTTAACCTTTCTGAGTCTCAGTTGTTATTCTTCCCAGCCCAAAATGACTTTTCCTTTTCACTCAGAAATTCTTACCACTGGAGGCCTGTATTAGTTTCTATTGCTGTTGTAACAAATTACCACAAACAACTTAAGATTACTATTTTACAGTTCTGGAGGCCAGAAGTTGGAAATAGGTCTCACTGGGCTATTATCAAGGTGTTAGCGAGGCTGCATTCCTTTGGGAGGTTTTGGTGGTGGTGGTGGTGGTGGTGGGGTTATCAGTTTGCTTGCCTTTTCTAGCTCCTAAAGGCCACCCTATTCCTGCCTATGCCCCCCCCCCCAACCCACCCGAAGGGCTTCATTTGTATTTCTCTGACCTCTGCTTCCGTTGCCACTACTCTTTTTGCCTGTGACCCTCCTCCCTTTCTTGTTCACTTACAAGGACACTTGTGATTACATTCCCCCCCCCCCCACCTCCAGCCAGATAATCTAGGATACTCTTCCAATTTCCTCAAAGTAATCACATCTGTAAAGTCCATTTTTGCCACAGACGGTGACATATCAACAGAATACAAGGATTTGGATGTGAACATCTTTGGGGAAGGATGTGCATTATTCTGCCCATCACATGGCCAGAAGGGATACTCTCTAGAGATTCCACCTCTTTACCCCGCCCCCACCACTGGGGAAAAATATCACTTTAAGACAATTCTCCACGTGGATGAGAAAGATAACTGTTTTGTTTCTGAGTTTATTTGTATAATGAATTATCTCTCTAAAAATGCCAGTGTTTAAGGGTTCTATTAGTATGCTTGAACACTAATTAACAGGGACACTTGTTCTTATTTCATTTGACTTTCATAGGTTTTGTCCATCAATAACTACACTGTGAATTGATGATTCTTCCCCACTGCAGCATCTTACTTTTATTACCTATGGATGGCTTCATGCTAACCAAAAGGTTAGATGTTGCAATTATTTATGCTAATCTCAATTTGCTTCTGTGCTGTAGACAGTACAAATAAAGCTGCAGCAATTGATTACACATCACTGACAGCAGAAGGAACATACAGTTTCATCAATGAAAAAACTGAGTCATGTAACGGCTCAATAGTTATGTGCAGCCTCATGAGAATGACAATCAAGACCAGGTCGTAATGATATGAATATTTATCGGGTACCTCATCCTGCTTGGTAATTTTAATAGTCTGTAAAAAAAATAAGTTTAAAAGGAAACATTTCTGTTTTTCTTGAATACTCCTTTATAAAATACAATGTATTCCTATTGGAGTTTTAAGTATTCTGACATTGATTTTCTTGTTTTTAAGTTTTATTATTCCATAGTCATTTGATTTAATCCTAAAAATGAATAAATATATTTAATATTTAAATATCTATATTAATAAGTACATTTCTGTGTCTGACTCCGGTCCATTGTCTTACTTGGAGACTGCTTTAGTAAATTAGGCTGAGGAATAGTTAGAAATTATATAAATGTATAAAAATGGTGTCTTTGTTTTGATAAAAATAGTGTCTTAAACAGTTAAAATAAATGTCCGTAAAATTTGTTCATCAGAATAGTTGTCTGGCAATAAATTAGGATGTATAACTTCGAAACTGTTAGAGGGAAAGAAAAAGAATAAAGAAAAGTCTATCAAGTCAATAGAAGGCTGTAAAGGAAGAGGGAAAAATGAGAAAAAAAAAAGGCCAGATATTCAGCAAATATTAAATGAGCATCTGTTTTGGATGAGGATTTTTTTCTCTAAAAATGTTAATCCAGACAAATTGGCAAGCACAATAAGTATAAATAGATTAAACTCTTCTATTAAATGCCAAAGACTTTCAGGTTGGACACATGTTTTTATATTTTAAACACTAGATATATATAAGTGAGACAACTAAATCGAAACATACAGAAAGACAACAAAAGAATGGGAAAAGATACATAATATGAACGTGTTTCATCTAATGACATAAACTTAATATATATAAAGCCAAAGATACAAAATTACAAGGTGAAACCAACAAATGCAATCATAGTGGGTGTTTTCTCAAAACATGTATCAAAAATTAATCTATCATAACTAAATCTAGTAAGGATACAAAAAATCCTAATATGTAGAGTAGTTTTTAAAAATCAAAGGTTACTTTAAAAATTAGCATAAAGCACATCATTTTTGTTTCTAGATGTTATTGACTAGATTGTCAAGCCATCTGATTAATCTATTAAATTACAAAGGAAAATCTTAACAGAATCTTCTGATTCTGAAATCAAAATTCTGGTTGATCTGGCTAATAAGCTTTAATAGATTTGCTTTCTGCCTCCATTGTCCTCTGCTTTTCCAGTGAAAATTTATTAAAGAGTCTTACGTCTTAGTCCTCAAGGAAAGGAGGACACAAGTAAGAAAATATCTACTTACTAAGAGTGAAGGAAACCACACTACTGTGTCTAATTCTGTAGGAGACAGATACCCGTTGCATGTTTTAACACTCAGATTGCCTAAATGAATGGGGAAATAGCATAAAAGTTTTGAATTTCACAACACTGCATTCTAGCTACTAAGAAGAAAATCACAAGATGTGGGCATTCTACATTTATTTTGGTAAGTAATCTTAATAGGGGAAGTCTTGTTAATAATAAATAAAATGAGATGCAATATGAAAAAGTTATGATATTCAAAATTGTATTTGGTTGTTTAAATTGGGTTACATTATTTTGTTCTGAAGCTTGGTAAGATAATGTGGTACTATGTCATTTGGATTTCTTTCTAGTGAAACACCGATAGAATATTTAAGCACAAAGAATGCCTGCAACACCCAGTTATATCATGACTTCTTGACTCAGAGATTCTTTTTTTTAATATGATAACTAGTGAATACGATCATCCTATATCACAATGAAATCCAACAGCAGCCTAACGGTTAGCGTATATCAAAGTGTAGGATCCTCCTTTCAGATGGGAATAACAAAATTGAACAGATCTATGAGAGGAGATAAAACTATGAATTTAACTATTGTTTTTAGTTTTTGTTTGTTTTTTGTGTATATATCTGTTTGGGTCTATGTTGTATTACTTACTACCTGGCTTTTCTGGCTGTGACGTGTTAACTTTCTGCAAAGTATTAGTGAAAACATGTTAAGAATACGATGTCATCTCCAAAGTAGGGTTAACCTCAGCAAAATTATTTTTGTGTTTCAAAAGGGCTGGGTCTTCACTACATACCCATAAACATGATTATATTACTAGTCTCAGGACTTTCTAACATTTTTGGTGATATTTGATTATCCTAGAATAGGACAGGTCAAACTGGCCACAGATAAGAAGGGTGTCTTTAGATAATTCCAGAGCTCTGACCTGAGGACTAAGAATAAAAACCAAAATTATAATCCCTTTTTCCTGTGTAGGAATTTGGTATTCTATTTATATTGTTTATTCCTATTTGTCATTCCTATTCTTTATTACTGTGTTTTTAAAAACAGAATTAAAACACTTTGATTACTGGTTTAATTATTTTTTTCTGAGTTGCCTTTAGTCTTTAACTTTATTCTATTACACAGATTACACAGCTGACATAATGTGAAAGTTAAACTCTTAATCCAAGATAGGTTGAGGGAGAGTGGGATGAAATAAGCCATTCACAATGAATTATTATTTGCTCCTCTTATTGTAACTGAAAAAACTTGTTCAAATAAGTGTGGATGTTTCAACTTTAGCTAGCTAGACCAAAGTTTCCCTACCAGGTCAATATGAAAACTTTTGGTTATCTTCTCAATTTTAGTTGAAAATATCATGTAACTTAAATTTATCATTAAAAAAAGGTCAACTTTTGTATCTGCAGCTTGTTAAACTAAAAATATAAACTCTTCATTAAAAATATTTTTTCTTGTCAAAATACGATTTAAATAGAACATCCCATATGATGTATATTCTTAGGCTCTTTCTTAATGTATCATCATTATTTTTTTTTTTTACTGTGAATATCCTTTAAAATATTGAAATGGATAGTCTGTAAATTGTTTTTTTTCCGTTGGTCCCTTCATTTTTGGAGTAAGTTTCTGTAATTTTATGTACTTTGTGGACTGGAGTTGTATTTTCCATTTTATGTAGTATAAATAAAACTTTTTAAATTATGTATAATAATCATGCAGTATAAATTGATCAAAACCTTTCTCAGTCTTTGATGTGGCTTTGAAGAAGAGGACACCATGATAGACAATGACACAACTGAATTGACAATTAAGTCAACACTTGGGCTGCACTAAATAGAATTTCAGGATTCTAACCCAGGTGGATCTAACTCCTATGCCTGAGCTTTTAATGCGTACATTCTACTGTTTGTTTATGAAAAAAAGGATTAAATCACCATGTGACCTCAATCTGTGGGAAATAATTTTATTTAAAGAAGAATAAAATGACAGAACAGTGTCTTGAGATTTCTTATGTTGAAATTATGGAGGACATAATAATAATGATGATGATAATGAAATCTACAATATATTTTCCCCTGAAACTATTACCACTATACTAATTTGCTGGGACTTAATGAAGTCCTAGGCTTTGTGCTGAACACTTTCAGGTATTATTTCATTTAATCCTTAAAACAACCCTCCTTACAGGTAGGTACAACTATCTCTGTTTTATAGCTGAAGGACCTGAGGTCCAAAGTCGTACTCCAAGCAATGAAAAATGCTGTATTACCTAGAACAACTTTTTTGTATTCATTTAGCTTTGTCATTCTTTCTATAGAGAATCATTATCTCCTATCTAGAAGTTTCTTCAAATGAAAAGTGTGACATGTCCTCAAATCAATATCCTAGATTACTCTTTTGAGCTCTTTAACAGCTCTTTATTTAAAAAAAAAAGAAAAGAAGAAGAATTCCTATGGTCTATGGAGAATAGTCTATCAATGAATTACCGAATTAGTCAACAACCAATTAGCAATCGATGAACTAGCTGCTGTGAAGAAGCTTGCGCCTAGCAGAGGAGTCAGAAAATATAGACCTAAACCATTAACAATAAAAGAAAGCCAAATGATTGGTATAAACAGTAAAAGATTTTGCAGTGAGAGAAAACAAAAATAAAAACAAAAACATTCTGGTGGACCATGAGTGCTAGGGAAAGCTTCATAGAATTTATCCTGTGTGTGGATGAATGACTGATTTTGATGAGTACAGAGGATCAGAAAGAACATCTGACATAGAGAAAAGGAATAGAATGAACACTGACACACAGTTTGTAGTATATAGGATATACTGGACTCCGTGACTGGACCATGATGGTTTTTAGTTTACTTGATTATTTACAAGTATTTTAATTTTTAAAAAAGTTTAGAAATGTACAGATATCAACAGTAACCAATTCTATTTGGAAAGCATGACTGTTCAAGGATGATTGTCTATACACTGGCTTCCTGCAAGGCTCCATAAAATTTGGCTATGTGTCTATGGTTAAGTCAGTCAATCCTGGTCCTGTCATTTACAAATGTGGTCCAAATCTTTCCCATTTTTCCTCATCAGAGGTTTGGTTGGACCCATGACTGCTTTTACCAATAAAATAGAACAGATGTGACACCATGTGACTTCCAAGATGGGTCATTAAAAGCCATGCAGTTTTGTCCTTATTCCCTGGAACACTCACTCTTGGAGTCCCAGGCCATCATGCAAAATGCCTGTCAACCCTGAGGCTTCCCTGTTCTCCTCATGAAGAGGCCACATTTGGATCCACTGGTTGACATAATCAGCTTAGCCCTGCCTTCCAGCTATCCTTGCCAAGAGACCAGATATGTGAGTGAAACCATGTTAGATCCTCCAGATCTGCCCATTTCCAAGCTGAGTACAACTTAAGCTCTGTCAATACCACCTTAAACAGAAGAATCACATAGCCGAGACTTGCATGAATTTCTAACCCACAAAATCAGGAGCTATAACAAAATAGTTCTTAGGATATTAAGTTTTGGGGTTGTTTGTTATGCTGTAATAAATAAGAGGAACACTTGGTCAACTGTAAGTTTGAATCCCAGCCTGTGATCACCAACCCCTATCATCATGCTAGGAGTGTAACTTTTGCTTCCTTTAGTTAGAAATCCTGATATGACAAATACCTTCACTAGCCAGCACTGTACCAGAACGCAATAGGCACTGGGGGAACTGCCATCACTCCATCGTCCTGCCTTTGTTTTTCCTGGTGAATATCCCCCTCGCACACCGGGAAGATGTATTGCTCAACCACCAGTTCTAGTTTGCACAACACTTTGTCAATGTTCTATAAGGTACTAGGGGACTATATAAAATAATCTAAAAGAAAGTTGGATACCAAAACACTGGAGAAAAAATTATTCAAAAGCAGAGCATAGATCACACTCTATGATGGTCAAATTTCTGGGACAGACCTGATTCTAAATGTTCTACCTCTACCACCAAAAATTATTGAAACATCTTAGAATTTCTTATATTTTTGGTGTCTGAATTACTTATTCCAGACTATCCCTTTCACTAGGAGAGGCACTGAATCTTTTGTCAGACTATATGTCCCAATTTTGTGTTCAGAAAATAGGCCGATGTACTTTTAACTCAAAGTTACAGTGCAACAAATTTGGCACCTCTCATCAGAGTATAGAGGCTGAAGGCCGGCTGGACACAAAAAAAGGGGAAAGTAGAAGAAAAACAGTTTCTCTACAAAGTCTATATTTAGTTCATATATACAGATATTCTGAAAAAAGTAATAATTTAGCCTGGTTTTTTAATAGTTGAAGAGGTCATTATGAGTCAGTCTTGTAGGTGTGCATTTCTCAACAATATTTTCTTGTGGATTTTTAAAGATGTATTTTTAGTATCATAAGAGAAAAAAAAATATCTCCAGAAGAAGTTACTGCAATTCTTTAAGCCATTTTTGTGTTTGTCTCTCTCCCTGGTGATTTACTAGACTTTTAAAATTTGCTATTATGCAAAGTGTACCTTCATATTCTGGCAGACTAAGAGTGAGAGGAAAGCCAATCAAACCACACGGCACCATAACTCAACTGGGTTCTGGTCCTTCCACAAAGGGTACTTATGGGGCTAACGCTGCTTTGCCCTGTAACTGTTTACCTTACAAAGCTAAACTTGCAGGAGGTAACTCTTCACTAGGGATGGCCAAGTGAGGCATCATGTACTAGTCTGTTTGATCCTAACCAAAAAGTAAAAGAGATTTAGATCAGCAGAAACAGTATCTGTCTACTAAGTTCTTTTCTTCTTCTCCAGGATGTAAATGTCATCTAAGTAATTCCAACACTGTTGGTATATATAATTAAGAATTTTTTTTTTTTTAAAGTGTAACCCTCATATTTCTAATGATATCTCTAATATACCATGGAGTAAATTTTGCTGCCAGGTTACTCTGTCATCTTCCTTCTAATCAGTGCTTATATTTTTCCTTACTTTTTTTTTTTTTTTTAAAGATTTTATTTATTTATTTGACAGAGAGAGACACAGCGAGAGAGGGAACACAAGCAGGGGGAGTGGGAGAGGGAGAAGCAGGCTTCCTGCTGAGCTGGGAGCTTGATGTGGGGCTCGATCCCAGGACCCCGGGATCATGACCTGAGCCGAAGGCAGACACTTAACGACTGAGCCAGCCTCCTTACATTTTTTATTACTTCCATAAATTTGATTAAAATGAGAGGATATCTGTACCCTTCTCTATAAAAAAATAGGATGCCGTAATGGTTAAGAGACCTGGCTGTCCTTAGGTAAGATTTTAATTTCACTTATAAAGAAACTGCATAGTAACTATGCTTTAAAACTTCTTTGAGAAAGTGCTTACCTTTTGAAGAAAATATCTCTTAGAAAGAAAAAGAAAAAGAAAATATTTCTTAAAGGGAATAGCCACTTGAGGAAATAGGAAATACGCCTGAAGAATGCAGATAATAAAAATGTGTGACTTGGTCAAAGAGTGATTCAAGTAATTGCGAACATGTAAAGGAGAAAAGGGAGAGTCCATTAAATGAATAGGTTATTTATTTGCCCACCTCCCTGACTGAAGTCACATCAAAGAGTTTGAATAAAAATTTCTGTTGATTAGGTACAAATAGTTTGACTATTTCTCCATGTTTTCTGAATTTGAGGGAGAAATAAAAGATCTAGAAACAGAGACGTTGGTAAAAGAGGCGGTTAGTTGGAGGCCTACTTCAAGATTAGCAAGGCAGTTCCTTTAATGGGCCTCCCTGCATAATTAAAGTGCCAGCACTGAAAAAGTTCAGCTGTCAGTGATTCTAAATTAAAGCATAATGTTGGAGAAAGTACTCTAAGGCCTTTGGTAGCTCAAGCTGGAGGTGACTTGACTAAAGCCTGGACAGGAAAACGCAATAAAGTATTTCAACTCCTGAGAACTCTGTGTTAAAAGCAAAGGCATACCAGGAATGAAAGGAGTCCAACATTTAGTTAGGAAGTGATTCGCTAACAGTTTATTGAGGTGAAACTCTCTATATAGGTATTTGTGTTTATTTAACTTGACTCTGTGGCTTGCCTCACATACATTCATAATTTGCATGGTGTAGTGGAGAGCATGTGGGATCACAATTGAATGACCTATGTAGAAATTTGAATTTTGCTCCTTAGCAGCTGTGTGATTTACAAAATGAAGGTGATTAGCTATTGTATGAAAAAAGCTCTTTATAACCGGGCAGAAAATTATAGATTTATATATACTTTTATTATAATGCTGTTGAGTTAAAACATTAGAAGGGGAAGCATTTGTTTGGGTGTAGACTTTGTTTTATAGTTTCACCTATTCATGCCTGAAAAGGAAGGGGCAGGGAGGGCAATTAACATTGTTTGAGTATTTACTGTATGCCAGGAATGAGGCTAGCACTTGATTACTCAGTCTGAAGAGTCTGAGAGTTGGTTAATCTTGTCCCCATTTTATAGATGAAGAAACTGAGCTTCAGAGAGGTATTTGATCAAGTTTTTATGGGTATAGTTTATAAAATTTGATTGAGAGCTAATCATAGATCTGCATGTCTTTAAAGATCATGCTCTTTCTATTCTATCAGTTTCCTAAAGAAAATATGTGATTTAACGGGCTTCAGTGATGTGTCTTAGAATTGTAGGCACAGGGCTAGAGAGGAAAAAACAGTTATTGGGTCACTAAAAGAAACATCTAGCAAATGGCAGGTAGTAACAGTCATGAGGGATGATTCTTCAATTCCTCCAGAATTTTTTTTTTTTAATTGCTCTTTCAGGGGCCAACATTCTTACTCCTCTTGCTCTCTTGTGTTTCCTAACTATTTGATAGTCATTAAACATTGGTTTAAATTTGACTTGCTTTGCTAACTCTTCCAGCAAGATTTTCATTTTCACTATTATTTCTGATCATTTTAAAATGTATTAAGAGGCATTTGGTAAAAGCATGTCGTGTGCCTGTTGTGGGCATCATTTCATTTAAACCTCATGATAACCCACGAAGTGATTTACAATTGTCATTATATGTTACAAATGTTGAAATCAAAGCTTGAAAGATTGCCCACATTCATACAGTTAGTAATCGGTATTACTAGGGGAGCTTGGATTTCTGATGACAAAGCCCTTGCTCCTGGGCACTGTGCTATTCTGTTGGATGCCTCTAGGCGATTGGTGTCTCTTAGCGTGACGGCTGATGCAGTGTTCAGGAAATGTGGGAAACATGGGAGGGACTGGAACCTTTCTAAAGCTTTTGAAAATATTCACCTAATGTTGACTCTCAAGTGGTCACATAAAGTAAATTCACCTATACACAGATTGTAATATTTAAGGAAAGAAGAGGTGAGCTAAGCGACTTCCAAAATCTGTTTTGTGAAATACTTTTTAGGACTGATTGAACATGACTTAATAGTCCCATTCCCATGTGAGGTATATATTTTTAAACCATACCCTAAATCTAAATCTAAGTTCTGTATCAGTGAGCTAAAGAACACCTTGTACAAACAGCTACATCATTGGACTTATGGGTAAGAGAATATCATTTCTGTTGACTCACTTAGAATGATGCCATGTATATGAGGGGGCATTTCTGAATTCAAAATTCTGCATTATCTCTGAATTTTCTCACCAAAGTCTGGCTTTGGATATCCAGCCATACTTACTCTAGGAAGAAACTCAGATTTGTTGTTGTTGTTAGCAGAACATCTGGTATATATTGGCAGAAGGCATTAGTGATGACTTTCAGTAAAACCAAAGCCAAAATTGTGATTGAGTATGAGTTCATCTTGTTTATGTCATTCTTTCTATGACAAATCCAAAGCCCAAATATTGCTTGCTACCTAAAAGTGGCATCTGAAAACATAATAACCACGGTCATGGGCTTTTAGAGATTTCAACTAAAGATTATGCAAAGTATCAAGATGGAAATAGCAGATTAGTAATTCGGCAATAACAACATACTATATTGTTAAATATATCTCTAAATATTTAGGGAAAGCGACTGCAGAAAAATATACATTTTCTCTTTTTGCATTCAGTGTAGTTCAATATAGTTGGAAAGAGACATATCCTAATTCCATTTCTCAAAGTACAGGTATATTCCCTCATGAACCAATCTTTCCTCAGCAGGCTGATTTAGATAATAAAATGAAAAAGAGATAACTGAATGGATCCTCCAACCTTTTTCTTTAAGAATTGGAACGGGGAGCCCCTTGGGGCTTCAGGGCAATTCTGAGCTGCCGAAGCTCTCTGAACAGCTGTTTGGTAGTAGTCTCCACAGAGCTCGTTAACACAACTAGTCAGGGCCATGTTAACCGGGTCCCTTTACTGTTGCCGCCGCACTCCCTCTTATCATGTCCCTCCATTATCAACCGCCCGCCTCCCCAGCTTGCTCTGTTAGCACTTCTGCTCTCCTCAGAGGAAAGAATTTTCTTTCATTTTCTCTCTCTCTCTTTCTCTCTCTCTCTCCCTTCTTCCCCCCTTTCTTCCTCCCTCTCCTCCTTCCCTCTTTCTCCCTACCTCCCTCTGACAATTCCTTCTCATTTCTCTCACTTGTCTTCTTTAGCTGATGCTACCTCTTTCCCTCTCTTCCTCCTCTCATGACTGTTTCTCCCAAATGTGTGAGTTCTTTTTTCCCGTCCTCAAGCACTATCCTTCATTAGTTTTCATTCCTTCAATGGAAGGAACCACTTGAATATCTTCAATCATCAGACTAGAGGTGTATTCTCTTTCTTTGCAAAGGAGGCAATAAACAGAATTGGTTAAGGACACAGGCTTTGAAATTGGACTAGAACCTGACTGAAATCTCACTTCTGACATGCTGTTGCATGCAGCACATAGGACTAAATCACCCTTAGCTCCCATTTCCGTATCCGTTAAATGGGGATAATATTATCTTCCTAAAGTTAAGTATAGGGAGCAAAGAAACCATTGTTATACAGGCACTTTGCATGGTGATTGGAACAGAATCAGCAGACAATAAAGAACAGCTCCTGTTATTTATATACCACATCTGTTGATCAAATAGGACTGATCTCAAGTTGATAAACTTTAAGGCATTCTTCCTTCCAGATACTTTAATGATCTAGAGGTGAGGGAAGAAGAAGGAGAAATGAGGAAGAGATAAGGGAGGATGGTAAGGAGTCCCTTTAACTTCGAGAAGGTCTTTTATTCCTCGAGAGTAGAATTCCCAGTAATGGATGGGCTGTGTGGGCAGGAGATGTAACCGGGGCCAGCACCTTCTCTACCTGCTCACTGGCAAGCTTGTTTCTAGAATCTTGCTTGCTTCTTGGCTGTAGGTAACTGGGGTTTTTGTTGTGGATGTGTTGGGTGGGTGGGGTATCAGAAAAAAATTAATACCATCCTGACACCATGCTAAATATATTTAATTCTTTGTAAGTCCTCTGTAATCTCATTTGATTCTCACATTTCCAGGAGGCATTTTTATTCCTATTTTACAGAAAAGTAAACTGACTTTTAGAGAGGTTAAACAACTTGCCTTTAATCACTCAGCTGGTGGATGGCGGGGTGGGGGTGGGGGGTTCTGAGGCCTGAACACTGGCTTCGCTTGCTAGAGCACATTGGGCAACCTGTCAGTTGAGACCTTCCGAAGCATGACAACTCTATGTTCTTTCTCCCCCCAGTAACATTTAGGCTCAGAGATGGAGAGTTTTTAAAGTACCAATTAGACTATGATCCTCCTAAATAGTGCCTGGAACCACCATCTCCTCACTAGGAAGGAGGGAAAACTCTGGACTATACCAAATTCTGATACTTTTTCAACCTCTGTTTGGACTGTGGTGCTCTGTTCTGGTCCTCATTTTGTTTAAATGAGGAAATGGGCATATATGTTTTATTTTCTTTGTATTTAGAATCTGCCTTAGTTTTTAGATATAAATCCTAGGACAGAGTTTATATCAGAGTTTTATTAAGCAAGAAGCAAAATGAACACCAATTTATATTCCTATAGAATAGCATACACTTGTTGAACTTTTAAAAATGGGTGAGGGGAGGAATTAGTTATGACCTGGAACCTTAAAAGATTATGCCTTTTTGCTTGACCACATGAATACCTACTATTTTAATTTGTGGAATGAATTCAACCCACCTGATTACATTCAAGGCATACAATTCTACAACATTTTGTGTAATTATGAACTGATGAAATTGCAAGGGTCATAAAAAGTAGATTTTTCTACTTGCGCTATTTAGGTCAAAAGAGAAGGCACAAGTTCACACGTCACTGGAAAAGAATGGAGATTCTAGGTCAGAGTTGCATGCTAATGGAACTCAAGCTGAATCCCACTAACAGATATATATGGTTTAGCTCTCCTGGTGTTTTGGTTCAGGTTTTGATTTTTATTTGAAATAATTGCCAACATTTAGAAATCAATAGACTTCAGGGGCGCCTGGGTGGCTCAGTCCATTAAGCATCTGACTCTTGATTTGGGCTCCGGTCATGATCTCAGGGTAGTTAAGATTGAGCCTTGCATAGGGCTGTGCACTGGGCATGTTGCCTACTTAAGACTCTCTCTCTCCCTCTCCCTCTGCCTTCCCCTGTCCCCCCCCCAAAAAAAAAGAAAAGAAAAGAAATCAATAAATTTCACATACAAACCGAGATTTCTAATATCACTTGAAAGATCTGAAGACTTCACATAATACTGGGTGCAGGACTAGCAACTTCCAGCTTCTATGAGACATATACTCTCCAGTCTGCCACACTTCTCCTCTGGCCAACTTACTTTATTTGCTTAACTCCTGCAAGCATTTGCGGTGTTGATCCTGGCTTAAGGAATAGTTTTCAGATTACATTTTAAGCAAATTAATTAATTTTTTTGCAAATTAATTTTTGATCTGCTTCCAATTCACCTGTTTTCTCTCCCACCATCTCCACCTTATTCTCAGGATGGATGCTCGAGACGTCAGACTGGTGGTTATACTGGCTTCCAACCACCAAGAACCAACCAGCAGTGCAGCCCTCACTGTCTCCTGCTGTGCTGACTTCAGCCTTTTTATTTCTAAACCTGATGAGATTGGGGGAGGGGCTTCAGCAGCCACGATGAGGGAGAGCACCCCAGGACAGAAGTGCTTCAACTTTTAAGCCGATAGGACCTCTGTGTCTGTACCTGCCCATTGAGGATCAGCCCTGCTTGTATCTGAGGCAAAGTGGACAGTGTCTTTACCCTTTAATCCACCCTCCACCAGTCTGATGCTGCTTTTGGCATGCATCCTTACATTAGCCATCTGTGTGCGTGCATGTGTATGTGTGTGTTTTTGTGTGTGGTATGTGTACTTAGTAGATTCAAACTTTGCGAAGGTATCACAGTGCCCTGCTCAATGTAGACAGTCCATAAATGTATTTTAAATGGATTGGATTGAATTATTTATTTATTCCACAGGCTTTGTAATGTTCAAGGCCATATGATAAATGAAACCAAATTTGGTTTCCTTATGCATACTTGATTTTCATGCACTTGTATTTCATACCATGAAGAAACCCATTCAGCACTGTTGTGTAGAAACATCTCTGACCAACACATAAAACATCTTAAACAAACTAACATTTAACCTTTAAAATCAAAGTACAAACAGAAGAAAATTTCATGGATTTACTAATTGTCTTATCCTGCTGTGGACTCTAGCAGGCATTCTGTCTAGAGCTGCTAACATGAATGCATTCAATAATTAATACAGAGCCTACGAAAATTAGTCTAAAAGTACAAGGTCATTTTTAGATTGTTAGATATTGACAGAGACTTTTATTTCACCCTCTACTATAACTTTTCACATTTTAATTCCAGTGTAGTTAACATATAGTGTTACATTCGTCTCAGGTATACCATCCTCTACTTTAATTTTAAGCTTTGGAAAAATTTAATACAGATAGAAACAATGGGAAGAAATAATTGCTAGAAGAAATGTTTCTATTAAAGTGGTGGATTAGGAAGAATGTAAAATTTTTCTGGCTGAATACAAATTTTCTGTGTATAATTATAGAAAGATCTTAAAATAATAGTGAAAGATTCTTCCAATAAAATCTATTAAATGACTGTGTATTTGAAGATTTGGCTCAAACATTCCCTATGTAATAGTGCATAATACTTTCCAACTGAAACTTTTCAAGAAGCCATACCACTGAGTCAAGGAATTTCTTTCTGTTTAGACAGTACTGTGAATAATAATTTATACAGAGACTATTTATCCGTGAAACAATGGAGTTTCCTCTAACCCTTTTCTAAAAAAGATGTCTTTGGAGATATTGGTAACACACACACAATTTCTGAATTGACTTTCTTAAATGAATCTGCTCTGTTATTTTATGCCAAAAAAAAAAAAATAATGAAGTTCACATGCATTCTGGAATTTGATGACTTAAAAGTTAATTTTAAGAGAAAATGCTAACAATTGATACAAAAAGTGTTTTCTTTCAAATGTCAGAAGATTTCATCTCTGGATAACTGTACACAAAAACCCATTTTACCATAATGCCAATAGGATTTATATATTTGTTAAAGAGATCTATAATGTCGAAGTCCAGGTTACATGAAAAAATGGACATTTAAGTTGTTTTAAAAACATCTACATAGTGGCACAAAGGTGTTAAAAAAAAATCTTAACCAAATTAGAATTTTACCAGTGAAGGGTAGGGTGGTGCTGTGGCAGTCGTGGCCTGGTTTGGCTGCCTTTACTCATCATCCTCTCCAGAATGCTGGGCTGCGTCCAGGGTCTTCAGTTGGCAGAGCTGATCTCGGGTTGCTTAGGGAAGAGCTACCAGCACCAAGATCATAGTAGCAAAGGTGAAACTGGAGGCTTTCCACAGCCAGACAGAGGTTGAATCACACAGGAGGGGATACTGGAATCTGACAGACAGAGAGTCCAGGGGGATGAGTGAGTTCAGAATCTGTGGGTTCTGTTGTAGGATCAGTTCTTCAAAGACCCAAAACTAGCCTGAGGACTAAGATTATGGCTTTGGCCAATTGGGACATGACAAATAGCACCAGAAGTATAAGCTTTTTCTCTTCAGGGGAGACAAAAATTTTCTCTTTATGTCTCCATACCTTGCAAGCTGATGTGCCACAAATTCTCATGAGTTTTCATGACGATACCCAGTCAAGTATGGCCATTTTGCTTTAGTTCACTAAGACATCTGGATTAAGCTGATATTTCTGTTCTTTGAAATTTTATTTTATCTATTTTTTTGTAGTTCAGGTTTTTTTTTTTTTTAGTATTTTATTTATTTTATTTGACAGAGAGAAAGCACAAGCAGGGGGAACAGCAGAGGCAGAGGGAGAAGCAGGCTCCCTGCTAAGCAAGGAGCCTGATGTGGGGCTGGATCCTAGGACCTTGGGATCATGACCTGAGCCGAAGGCAGACGCTTAATCGACTGAGCCGCCCAGGCGCCCCTGTGGTTCAGGTTTTAATTTAAATTCCTGTTAGTTAACATACAATATAGTAATAGTTTCAGGTATAGAATTTAGTGATTTATCACTTACATATAACACCCAGTGTTCATCACAAGTGCCCTCCTTGATACCCATCACCCATTTAGCACATCCTCCCACTCAGCTCCCCTCCAACAACTCTGTTTATTCTCTATAATTAAGAGTCTGTTTCTTAGTTTGCCTCTCTCTTTTCTTTCTCCCTATGTTCATCTGTTTTGTTTCTTAAATTCCACATATGCGTGGAATCATATGGTATTTGTCTTTGTCTGATTAACTTATTTTGCTTAGCATCATACTCTCTAGCTCCATCCATGTCGTTGCAAATGGCAAGATTTCATTTTTTTTTTGGCTGAGTAATATTCCATTATGTATATAAACCACCTCTTCTTTATCCATTCATCAGTCAATGGACACGTAGGCTATTTCCATAATTTGACTATTGTTGAAAATGCTGCTGTAAACATCAGGGTGTATGTATCCATTTGAATCAGTATTTTTGTTTCCTTTGGGTAAATATCTAGTAGTGCAATTGCTGGCTCATAGGATAGCTCTATTTTTAACTTTTTGAGGAACCTCCATACTGTTTTCCAGAGTGGCTGCACCAGTTTGCATTCCCACCAACAGTGTAAGAGGGTTCCCTTTTCTCCGCATCCTCACCAATATCTGTTGTTTCCTGTGTTGTTCATTTTAGCCATTCTGATAGGTGTCAGGTGAAATTTTAAAGGATCATTGTAATACCATGGTGAATCTTCAACACATCCCCTTAAGCCTTGTGACATATTGTGTTATTGTTAAAAGGTCTTTTCAGCTTAAAAGCCCTTATCTGTGCCATAGAACTAAACCTTAGAGAGGCAATTTAGCCAACTCATGGAGTTACCAACATGAAAATCAGCTTAGCTTTTTAGAGAAGGCCAAGTTGTTTTGTATGAATGAAAGAGCTTTACCCCAAGAACCCTGAGTATAATATTAGTGTAAGCAACTTGGGACTCAGAAGACCTGGGAACTTTCCTTGGATAGGTTACTTGGGTTTTGAGCCTTCGTTTTTCCCTTTTGAAAATAATTCCTACCTTATAGGTTTATTGTAAGAATTGATAATAAGATGGGTACATATGAAAAAATTTTACAATAAAACCCTGTATACGGGGCGCCTGGGTGGCTCAGATGTTAAACATCTGCCTTCGGCTCAGGTCATGATCCCAGCGTCCTGGGATCGAGCCCCGCGTCGGGCTCCCTGCTCAGCGGGAAGCCTGCTTCTCCCTCTCCCACTCCCTCTGCTGTGTTCCCTCTCTTGCTGTGTGTCTCTCTGTCAAATAAATAAATAAAATCTTAAAAAAAAAAAAAACCTGTATACAAATGTGAAGTGGTATTTTGTTATTTTTTTAGCTCTTTTTTTTTTTTTTTAGAGAGAGAGAGAGAGCATGGGAGTGAGTGTGAGTGGGGGAAGGGCAGAGGCAGAGGGAGAGAGAATCTTAAGCAGGCTCCAGAGCCCCACTTGGGGCTCAATCTCATGACCTTGAGATCATGACCTGAGCAAAAATCAAGAGTTGGATGCTTAACCCACTGAGCCACATAAGTGCCCCACAAGTGGAATTTTACTTTATTTTATTTTTATTATTTTTAAGATTTTATTTATTTGAGGCAGAGAGAGAGCACGAGCAGTGGGGAGGGTCAGAGGGAGAGGGAGAAGCAGACTCCCTGCTGAGCACAGAGCCAGACATGGGGCTCTATCCCAGGACCCTGAGATCATGACCTGAGCAGAAGGCAGCCGCTTTACCAGCTGAGCCATCCAGGTGCCCCACAAGTGGAATTTTAAAATATGCTTTGCTTATAGGTAAAATCAGGAGTCTGTGTGCAGCCAGATTTGGTGGTAAGAATATTTCATACCCCCTAAGAAAATTTATTTTCTTTCTACATTTCTATTCTGAACAATAGAAATACCTAACTATTTGAAACATATGCTTACTTTCTGAAGGTTTCAAATTGTAGACATATTACAGGATTTCTTTTCCTTTGGTGCTCGAGGTTCTTGATCATGCCACTTTGAAGAAGGAAGAGGTAGACCAGGGGAAGAGTGGTGGGCAGCAAAGCAGTTTATTGAGCAATAATAGTACAAAGCTCCCAAAGAAGGAGGAGACCTGAGAGGGCTGCCCCTGGAGTTTCTAAGTCTAGGGGTTTTTATGGGCTTGTTGGCGGGCTTTTTAAATCTGATTAACCCTCCCTGCTCCCATCACCCAATCAGGTTTTTGTCATTTACCTATCACGTGGGAAAGGGTGGAGGGCTCCTTCCAGGGTGGTGTAAAATCCTTTTAAGGGTGCTTTTCTCTTAGGGCAGGGCCCACTTGTCCCTGTTTGCCTTTCTTCTGACTATCCTGCATTAGAAAGAAACAAGGTAGGTGGGTATATTTACAATACAAGTAATTGATCTCCTGGTTTTCCTCATACTTCCATTTCTACGCTCATTGCTTCTCTCTTTCTTGCCGGGAGTTCTTTTCCTTTCTTTTGATTCCTTCTGTTTCTCTTGGCTTGCTGGCTTTTTTCATCATAACTTTGTCACACACCATGGACTTTAATGATTGCTTATATGCCAAATATTCCTTAATCTGCATTTTTAGCTAAGAAATTTCTCCTGAAATGTAGAGGAATGTACACCAAGGTATTCACAAATACCTGAGTTATGCCCTCCCCGCTCCCAAGCCCCTAAATTTGTTCCTAGTTCTACGTTCCTATCCTTGGTCACACTCCATTTAAACCCATTCTCCATGGGAGTTAGGGTGATCTTTCTTAAATGCAAATCTGATCATGTTATGCCCTTATTTATTAAACCCTTCTAATTGCTTTCCATCACTTTTAGAATTCGTATCTGTTTATCTCTCCAAACTCAACTCCTGTTGCGCCTCACCTCACAGCGTTGACCTGTGGTTTCCCAAATGCATTAGGCAGTTTCCGGACTTCACATTACTGCTTGGGCTGCTCTCTCTGGAATGGCCTTTCTGCTCCTGTCTGCTTAGCAAGCTTCTATTTAACATTCAGTCAAAATATGTTCTGTAATACCTGTCACAATATCCTCTAAGAAATCTGCCCTGCCTGCCGGCTCCTCCAAACAGGGTAAACTACTCCTATTATTGCACTTTGTACACTGTATTGAAATTATTTGTCTATGTGTCCTTCTCCTTTACAGACTCTAATTTGAATATAAAGTCCATGCCTTATTCATCTTTGTATACGGCTCACAGCACAGTTCCATACACATGATAGATGCTTAATAATGTTCGTGGACAGCAATTCAATGAAGACTGCAACATTGTTACACAATTGATTTCTGGGTCCATTTGAGTGTATCTGGGTGGTGGGGGGATGTGACGTGGAGAGGATTCACCTCTTCACATGTGTTCCACTGGAATTTATCTGCTCTGTTAGAAGGATTCCTTCCTGGGTGGGGATAAAAAAGAAGAACACTCTTTTTCAGTCAATATTGTCAATGGATATTCTACAATCAAGAAGTAATACTTAGAAAAATATTCATTGGATGTTATTTACAGAGAAAAACACCATTTATTCATTCAATACATACTCTCTAAACACCTACTGTCTGATGGACACTGTTCTAGGCATTGGGAATACAGCAGTGAACAAGGCAGATCCAAATCTCCACCTTCATAAAAATAAAAAATAAATAGAAAGAAAGAGGAGAAAGAGAGAAAGAGGAGAAAGAGAGAGAGGAGAAAGAGAGAGAGAGAAAAAGAAAGAAAGAAAGAAAGACAGACAGAAAGAAAGAAAGAAAGAAAGAAAGAAAGAAAGAAAGAAAGAAAGAATATTTTATTAACAAAGAGAAAACACCCTGTTTTTCCACAGATCTTAAATCATGCTTTCCTCCCCCAAAACCACCTTTCCCCCTTCCCAACTTTCTCACTTCAGAATGTTTTACAGGCTTAAAGCAAAGGCAAATACAAAAATGGAAATGTTCTTGGAAGGGCTGGGTTAGAGGTCATGACAAATATTGACAATGGAGTTTCCATACATACTTTGTAGAAAGAGTGAGAAAGGACTGCCATTTTGTTTAGGCTAATTGGTATGCCAAGCACAGAAAATCAGTGTGTTTTGCAATAAAGATACAACTACTAACCTTTGTTTTGGTCAAAGTAAGTTTTTAAAAATATGTTTTGCTAAATTATCATATCCTTGTCTCCTCAGTCAGAATGAATATGTGTGTGGTTTGTGTAAATGTAGCTCTTCAAAGTGATGTTGATCTGATGATTCTTACACTGCTCGAGTGTGTGCTTCAGTAATTTTTCACTCGAATGGACAGCGTGTAATATTCAGCCATCCCAGGACAGTAGTAACTTGTACTCTACATTTTTTGACAATTCTTTCAAAACATTTTGATGAATATGTATATCATGTGGCCATATGAGCTATGCCTGCCCATTTTCCATTTTTTTCAATTGGACATAGTTTAGTTGCTTCACACCAAAAAGTTTGCAGAATATAACCACATTGGGGAATGGAAATAGAATTTTAATGGACATCAAACAAGAAAAGCAACATACATCTAGAGCAGAGTGCTCCGCACTTCCCTTGAGTAATGATAGCACCATTTACCAGGGTGTAAGCCAACTCTTTCTTCTTGGCCAGAAGGCAGTTTTTGATAGTGTATGTCAAGGTCACAAAATTAAGTTTTCCATGTATGCTCACAGAGGAGTCTTATGTTCCAGAAGTAACGATTAATGAAGTTTATGCAGTAGAATTTTAGTCATATGGATTTTATTTTCTCCTTCATTTAGTCACAGCTTTTCTGATTTCCCTTTATAGTCAGCTCCTGACTTTGGAAACTGCGCAAACACACTTGGGCAAAAAGCATAAGAACAATAGTTCTGGAAAATGTAGGCCAGTGTGGCTGAGAGCCCTTGCCAGAAACTAATTTTAGTTAAAGAGGTCTAACTATTTTCAAGCCATTTACTTTTCTCCCTTCCTACCCGCCCTGCAGCACCACAGATAAAAGCGCCTCACTTCGTGGGGTTTGGAATTTGTGCCTGTGACAAGTTTAAACAGAGTTCTTTAAATTATCTTTCATCATTTCATACCAAACTCAGGAGTGACACTAGGTCAGAGATTGGGACCTTTGGCATACACACCAAAAATGGACTGATATGAGGGACCGTTTGGTTACATCCCTCCTTTCTGACAAGCACTCCTTTCCTTCCTCCACATCTCCCTCTTATCTTCAGGAAGGCTGCATGTCCACCAAAACCCTCATCCAGTTCCTTTCTCTTTTAGTTGGGTTTCTAGTTGGCTAAGGTGTTAACTGCTAGATAAAATTAGTGAATTAAGGGCAACCCTTCCCAAATCATTTGCATTTAAAAGGAGACACAAGGAGATAGAAGAGCCTAAAGCAGCTTTAGTGCAGAAGAAGAAGCAGGGGCTGCTAATTTCAGACCAGAGCAGATAGCCTCTCTGCTTTGTATGACTGCCCCCTGCACTAACAGCCATGATCATAAGTAGATGGTTACAAATAGCTTCCTTAGGTCCAAATTCCATTTTTAAAATGATTTTTTTCTATTTGTAGTTTCTTTTTTTTTTTAAGATTTTATTTATTTGTTTGAGATGGGGGGAGGGAGAAAGCACGCACGAGCAGGGGGAGGGGCAGAGGCAGAAGGAGAGGGAGAAGCAGGCTCTCCACTGAGCAGGGAGCCCAACATGTGGCTCAACCCCAGGACTCCGGGTTCATGACCCAAGCTGAAGGCAGATGCTTAACCGGCTGAGCCGCCCAGGTGCCCCAAATAGTTTCAAGAAAAAGAATCTCAGATACATTTTACAAACATCAAAATCCATACTGTGTTATTCCTTGGGCATTCTGTTCTTCACTTTGAACACTTCTAATTCTTATTAAAATTTTTTTTATAGTCACCTAATTCTAATTATTTGATCAGTGTCACTGCTTTCTTCTGCATTATCTCCAAGTTATATTTTTTCTCTTAAATGTGCTGTTCAAATATATACCATGGAGAGAGTGATATCTGACATGTAGAGAAGTTTGAATGAGTAATTCCTACAGGTAATACTGTTGCTTTTTACTGTTTTATCTTCATTTTATTAATTTCAAGGATAAAATTGTGGGTGAATTTGAAACTTTTCCTTTGTATATGTCCAAGTTCAACCAGATTCACAGCGAGTTTTGGCGGGGGGGCAAGAAAGCTAGGTTGAAATATTGCTGTCTCTTATTCAATTTGCAGCCCCAGTCTGAGAACTAGACCCTTAAAATTTATTCACAACTCTACACAATACACTTTTATTTGACATCCCCCAAATTTAATTTACTTTATTTTTTAAATTTGTTATTGTTATGTTAATCACCACACATTACATTATTAGTTTTTGATGTAGGGTTCCATGATTCATTGTTTGTAATTTACTTTAAAATTTTACCATCCAATGTCCATCTTTTGAGGTCACTAAAACTTTTCCTGACTTCTTTTCCAAATTACTTAGGTTTTCTTGACTTTTATTTAAATATTCCAAAGGATAAGCAGCACCTCCTTCCAAGATTTCATCCTTAAAATGAATAAACAGGATTCCTAGTTCATCATCCAAGTCATGGATAAAATGTGTAAAAGCCTTTGGCCTCAGCACCTTCTGGTGTGGAACACACCCAAGCAGTTCTTCTTAATTGGTGTCCCAGAATGTATAAACAAGAAATAATATTTCTCTAATGCTTAACCACAGCCACCACAGTCTGGGAAATGAAGACTGAATTTCCAACTTGTTTGCCCAGCTCAAACACTTTGCATTACTGAGGCAGAGTTCAGTAGTCAGAGCACAGACAGATGCCCTTGGCAATGCTGTAATGAGACATTACAAAGTGTTTTTGGGAGTGAGGTGCTGTGGGTATAGGATAGGGAAAGGAGCAATTTCTGAGGGGCAAGAGCCCTGTTCCATATAAAATGAATTCAGAATAGTCCATGCATTAGCCCATGCTATATTTGAAGAGCTACTCAACATGAATTTGACAAATTTTGTATCATCTAGATGTAAGATGGTAATTTATTCTTTGTGACAAATATCAGAATTGATTGAGAGAGAGAATGAGAGAGACCTTGAGATTCAATCAGATGATTGACTCTTGGCCCAACTGCAAGGCGTTTTTAACAGTCAGGAACCAGAAATAGCCCAGTGTCACCCCTGGTTGAGGGTGAGTTGGGGCTTGGACTCACGTCTATCAAGTCCTAGGCCAGGGTCCTTTCCAAGACACCATTACCCACATTATAAATTTCCTAATCACTACCTATCAGTCCAGCAGTTTCTTTCAGTGACAATCATTTTCACTACAATTGAAATGTATCTCATTTATATCTCTTCTGAATGAACTACTGTTTTTGCTATGACCTGATTAAAGTTTTATTAAAATCAGCAATATTGATTTCATTGCTTAACTTTATTACCTTTCATGAGTTTCCCTGATTTTCATCTGACTTTTCTGTTTTTTATTAAATAAATTTAAAGAAGGCCAAAGAGTATAACCTTCATATTCACCCAAATCAGATCATTATAATATTTCAGTTGTTTTACTGAACCATTCTCAGTCATTTCCAAATTGCAGTTAAAATGTTGAGTTCTAGCTTTATAAAATATGCCATTTCCATCAAGAAAGAAAAAAATTTAAAGGATGCTGCAAAGATCTTCCTTTACAGTTTTCCCACTACTTTAAACAGTTGCCTTTCTAAATCAAGTAACTTTTTTTTAAAAGTATAGTATATTTAATTTTACTTATTCTGACTGGTGTGAGGTGGTATTGCATTGTGGTTTTGATTTGTATTTCCCTGATGCCGAGTGATGGTGAGCATTTTTTCATGTGTCTGTTGGCCATTTGTATTTATATTTCTCTTTGGAGAGAGAAATATCTGATCATGTCTTCTGCCTATTTCTTGACTGGATTATTTGTTTTGTGGGTTGTAAGTTTGATAAGTTCTTTATAGACTTTGGACACTAGCCCTTTATCTGATAAGACATTTGCAAATATCTTCTCCCATTCTGTAGGTTATTTTTTGGTTTTGTCGACTGTTTCCTTTGCTGTGCAGAAGCTTTTTATCTTGATGAAGTCCCAATAGTTCATTTTTGCCCTTGTTTCCCTTGCCTTTGGAGATGTGTCTAGCAAGAAGTTGCTGCGGCTGAGGTCGAAGAGGTTGCTGCCTGTGTTCTCCTTTAGGATTTTGATGGACTCCTGTCTCACATTTAGGTCTTTCATCCATTTTCAGTTTATCTTTATGTATGGTGTAAGGAAATGGTCCAGTTTCATTCTTCTGCACGTGGTTCTCCAATTTTCCCAACACCATTTGTTGAAGAGACTGTCTTTTTTTCCACTGGACATTCTTTCCTGCCTTGTCAAAGATTAGTTGACCATAGAGTTGAGGGTCCATTTCCGGGTTCTCTATTCTGTTCCATGGATCTATGTGTCTGTTTTTGTGCCAGTACCATACTGTCTTGATGATGACAGCTTTGTAATAGAGCTGGAAGTCCGGAATTGTGATGTCACCGGCTTTGCTTTTCTTTTTCAACATTCCTCTGGCTATTTGGGGTCTTTTCTGGTTCCATACAAACTTTAGGGTTATTTATTCCAGCTATGTGAAAAATATTGATGCTATTTTGATAGGGATTGCAAGTCAGGAAATGACAGATATTGGCGAGGATGTGGAGAAAGGGGAAACCTCTCACAATGCTGCTGGGAATGTAAACTGGTGCAGCCACTCTGGAAAACACCATGGAGGTTCCCCAAAAAGTTGAAAATAGAGCTACCCTCTGACCCAGCAATTGCACTACTGGGTATTTACCCCAAAGATACAAATGTAGTCATCCGAAGGGGCACCTGTATCCCAATGTTTATAGCAACAATGTCCACAATAGCCAAACTATGGAAAGGGTCCATAGACAGATGAATGTATAAAGAAGATGTGCTTTATACATATATATATATATATATATATATATATATATATATATATAGACACACACACACAATGAAATACCACTCAGCCATCAAAAAAATGAAATCTTGAGACCTGGGTGGCTCAGTTGGTTAAGCAACTGCCTTTGGCTCAGATCATGATCCCAGGGTCTTGGGATCGAGTCCCATGTTGGGCTCCTTGCTCAGCGGGGAGCCTGCATCTCCCTCTGCCTGCCGCTCCCTGGCTTGTGCTCTCTCTCTGACAAATGAATAAATAAAATCTAAAAAAAAAAAAGAAAAGAAAAATGAAATCTGCCATTTGCAACGACATGGATGGAACTAGAAGGTATTATGCTAAGGGAAATAACAATCAGAGAAAACAATTATCATATGATCTCACTCATGTGGAATTTAAGAAACAAAACAGAAGATCATCGGGGAAGAGAGGAAAAAATAAAACAAGATGACATCAGAGAGGGAGGCAAACCATAAAAGACTCTTAATCATATGACACCAAACGAGGGTTGCTGGAGGGGAGGTGGGTGGGAGGGATGGGGTAACTGGGTGATGGAGGTTAAGGAGGACAGGTGATGTAATGAGCACTGGGTGTTATATAAGACTGATGAATCACTGACCTCTACCTCTGAAACTAATAATACATTATATTTTAATTAATTGAATTTAAATTAAAAAAATAAAAAAATTAAATTAGGAGTTTCCCAAGCCTAGAAAGGGCTTGAAAATAATGAATATCCAATTAATATTTATTGAATTCATTATTTCAAATAAAAAAAAATTAAAGCCATGTGGGACACAAACAAACAAAAAAGTATGGTATGTTTATAATTATAAACGTTTACATTTTATGTATGTTCCTGACAGGGGAGAATTTTGGATTTTACTAGGTGTCAAGGGTCTCCTAATTCTCTGCTAATAATTTTCATGGTTGATAATTGGAGGAATTTTCCACAGAATAACTTCTGACTCTTGTTTCTTGACCACAACCCACGTACTTCCTGTACTGGGCACCACAGGGTATGTTCAGATCACAATACAATCTCCGGCCCTGCACTTTTATGTCATTGTACCGAGTAAGTCCGCACAGTGAGCAACTGAAATATTTATAGAAGCCTTTCCTAAATGTGTATGGCTAACAATCACTTAGCTATACGTGGAAGTGACTGCAAACCTAATATATCCCACTAAGCCAAAGGAAATGTATCTGCAGCTCAGCTTCTTAGCTCACGCTCAAATACGCCTGCAGTTTCTCCAAGACCGTGGTATACGGTAAAGGTTTAACAACCAGTTCTCTGGGACAAAAGGTATGACTATATATATGTACATATGTTTACTGTAGATTTTACTGATATAAAGGATTTAGATACAATTTATAAATACTAATAAAATATGTAACACTCTGTTGTAAATTCCTGGTATAGCCAATTGATTCTCACGGAAAGTTTCCCTTGATTTTTGCGGAAGTCTTGTATTGGTGACAAACCTGTGGCTTCACTTCAAGCCTAATTTGACAAATGCAATTACCTGTCTTTTGTTAGAAAAGAATGGAAGAAAATAAAAATGAAAACAAGAGCCAAAGCAAAAACTACCTTTTGAAATGTTGAAACAGCTGAAAAGAGTAAGAGCCACTGATATCTTTATCCTCCTCCTGCCTTCACTGCCGGGCGCAGAGGCAGTCCCTTCCAGGCATTTTGGAGACCACACCATGTGGCTGTTGCCTACGACCCAGTTTGGGCACCGTCACCTACTCTGTGACCGCAGGCGAGTTCCTCTCCTCTTGGTTTCTTCATCTGAAATTAGGGACAATAATAGCACCTGCATCATAGGATTTGTATGAGGATTAAATTAGTTAATATGTAGAATTGGGGGCAGTTAACAAACAGTTAAATAGGACTGAAATAATTAATTGATATACCTTAGCACTTAGTACATGGAAGAGAGAGGGGGAGGGATACAAAGACAAATGATGATGTAAACTTTGCATATAAATAAATCTACAAATTGAAAAAGAAAATATTGCAAGCGAATTTGGACTTTGGAAATATGCTTCTAGTATAATTCAGGCTGTTATTTGAGGTCATCACCCCTCAGTTCACATTCATTGATTCAGACATTCATACATTAGCAAGTGTTTATTTAGCAGATCATGGGTATAAGATACTGATTTAAACATCGTAGATATATATAACTCTATTCTATCCTCAAGCAGCTTGGATTATAGGAGTCAAAATTACACATACACACCACACACACACACACACACACACAGGAACATTAAAGAAAGAGGTATCTGTCTTGGTATGGATGGATACAATGTATCTGTGAGTTTAGAGATGGGAGAGATAGCTTCTAACCAGTATAGTTTAGAAAAATAATATAGTCTAGGTGAAGGATTTGACCTTATCCATTAAAACAGAAGGGATAAACTCTTGATTCAAAGGCTGAGTTTGTCACCAGGCTAAAACATGCATAGTATTTCAAAGGATCTTTTTTTTTTTTGTATTGTTTTTCAAAATTTAAACATTGGAAGTTTTCTTATAAATGTCTGTATTTTTTGCTTTCATTGGAAGATCTGGTGATAACCCTTAACTTTTGTTTCAACCCCACCACAATCATTTGGAGGCAAGTTGTCTTAGTCCGTCCAGGCTGGTATAACAAAATAGTATAGACTGGGTTGCTTATAAACAACAGAAATTATTTCTCAGTCCTGGAGACTGGAAAGTCCAAGATCAAGTTGCCAACAGGTTCAGTGTCTGGTGGGAGCCTGCTTCCTCTTCCTAGTTGTCACCATCTTATCATATCCTCACATGGCAGAAGGGTGGGAGAGGAAGCAAGCTTTCTTGTGACTCCCTTAAGGAGTCCCAACCACGAGGGCTTCACTAATTCTATTCCTGAGGGCTCTACCTTCATGACCTCCTGTAATTCTAATCACCTCCCAAATGCTCCACCTCCTAATACCATCACATTGTGGGATAGAATTGCAACATATTAATTTGGGGGGAGGGGACATAAACATTCAGTCCATAACACAAGTAACGATTGTCCCTCTGGGGCGTCCCCTCTTTCCATTGCTATGACAGCAGGAGTCATATATTTAAACGTGAATCGGATTCCAAACCTGAAGCCACTAGAGAATCATGGTACCCAGAAATTAAATATTCCAGATTTACACACTGCTTTGCTGCATGGTGCCTGCCAATCCCAGCTACTCTTCTACCTGTTTGGCTATGTTGAGAGGCAAAAATGTACTCAATGAATGATATGTAACATAATTGAACTTTCCATGTCTCTCTGCATATAGATCAGTTGCATTTTGCACTGTTACAAAAGGGACTGGCCATACCTTTCCAGGGTCTGTACCATGTTTGTGGGAGGGGGTTCAAGCCCAAACTAGCAAGGCCACCTCTGAGCTGTTGTCTTTTTTCCCACTTGCCCCGTCTTTATTATAGTCACGAGTTCTTGTTCTTTTTCTTTTTCTCGTTTTAAATGATGCTAAAATTTACATAACATAAAATTTCCTATTTTAACCATTTCAAGTGTACCTTTCAGTGGTGTTAAGTACACTCACAGTGCTTGCAACAGTCCTCGCTACCCATCTCCAGAACTCTTTTCATCTTGCAAAACTGAAACTCTACCCATAAAACAATAACTCCCCATTTTCTCCTCCCCCTAACCCTTGGCAATCACCATTGCACTTTCCGTCCCTATGAATCTGATGACTCTAGGAACCTCACAGAAGTAGAATCATACCATTTTTATCCTTTTGTGACTAGCTGGTTTCACTTAGCACAACATTTTCAAGGTTCAGTCATGTTGCAGCAGGCATCAGAATTTCCTTTCCTTTTAAGGCTGAATAATATTCCACTATATGTGTGAACCACATTTTGTTTACCCATTCATCTGTCAATGGACGCTTGGATTGTTTTCACTTTTTGGTCATTGTGAACAATGCTGCTGGGAACGTGGGTGTTCAAATATGAGTCTCTACTTTCAATTCTTTTGGGCCTATACCCAGAAGTGGAATTGCTGGATCATATGGTAATTCTATGTTTCATTTTTTGAGGAAATCCCATATAATTTTCTGCAGCGGCTGCACCATTTTACATTCCCACCAGCAGTGCACAGAGGGTCCAATTTCTTCCCTACAGTCACGTGTTCCTTAGTCCAGCTCACCTCCCTGAAGCAAAAACTTCCTCCTGTGTGGCAAGTTTGAGGTCTATCTTAAGTATGGTGTGACCAAAGAAAAATATTAAGATAAGTGTCAGAATAAGATTCAACTTGAAAATTCCATGGGACTAAGAAAAGATCTGTGTAATATACACTTTTGTTAGGCACGTGGAAAGCCCTAATCCCCCTCCTTCCAAGGAGAAGTTTGATTCCTTCTAGCTGGAGAGATTTAATAGGTGTTAAAACGACTGAGACTTGAGCTTGAGGAATTACAGAATTTTAAGACATAGCATAAAACATCCAACATACTTAAAGATTCTATACAACACAGGAGGAGGGAACTGGAATTAAAGAGTCAGCTAAAATAAATCCCTTGCATGGCATTAAAGAGGGCTGGGGAACTATTTCCAAGACGATGTGTGCCAAATCATACAGTAGATGGGAATGGGGCTAGAAAGAGCTTCTAGATGTACCTTCCAGTTCTTATTCTACTTGCACATGTAGTCTAGAAACTAGGGAATCTAAATTTAAGAAGAGGATGTGACTACTGTTGGAGAAGAATAGGTTCCGAGACATCATAATTTACTCAGCTCAAGAGACTGACAATAGGGAAAGTGGTTTGCAAAACTTTACACGAGGTCTGACTACTATCCTAACAGAACCAAGCCTTCTCGAGATAGGGCAAGCTGCACCGTATTTAGGGACGGGCTTAAGACAAAAACATTCTAATCTCAGATAAGGTAGAGTAGAATCCAACTTCAGGGCAGAGTGCCTAAAATGTCAGGATGAAACTTAGAGGTGTGCCACAGAGTGAACTTCTTCCAGGGAGTTTGGCTAAATGTTCGTGTCCTCATACAGAAAGCATGAATGCTCTAACGTAACCTAACCTCACGGAGCTGGGGATCTAACATCACCAAGAGAGAGCTGTTGTCTCACCAACCGGGATCCACACAGCAAGCTTCACACCCTGGGCTCATCTATCTCCCCGCTCCAGGAAGAGGAGGAATGATGATCCTGATTCTCCTGCTTTAGCATTCTTAGGACCCGTCTTTAGTATCGGTTCAGCTTCCTTTAGAGTTGTTATATGTATTGCTCTACTCTTTCTGGATTGGGATGGCTCAATGACTGATCGCTGTCATTTACTTACCTCAGTTAAATCTTTATCTTATCAGTTTTTATTTCTATAGGTTTTAATACAAGTTCATTTTCCCAAAACATGATTGACTCAGGTACCGCTCTTTTATCTCACGGCTTTGATTTGCATTTTGGACTTTTTCGGAGGTAGCATCCACCTAATTTAGTTGTAAGATAAAGTACCCTTGCTCAAAGGAGACAATTACTGTGGCGAACCCTCACAGTACCTGTTATTGAACCAAAGAAATTAACCTTTGGAACAAACTGCGTTCTCTTCAATCAGCAGGTCTCTGTGGCGGCCCCACCCCACACATGTGCTATGCTTTCAAAGCAGATTAGAGTTGACAACAATTAGTCACATGTCTGAATTTTTAACGGGAACTAAAAATGAGCTCTGGTGCACAGAAGTCCAAAATTCATCTCTCTCTCGCCTAAGGTTTTCTTTCCTCAATATCAGTTATCAGTTTAATATAATATTGTTGACTTAACAATGATGTATTTCAAGCTGCAGGCAGAAATGAATTTTGCATTAATAAATTGTTTTGAGATGGATTCAAAGAGTATTTCATTATATAAGAAGGGCAGCTATAAAACATGTTTGGTGGTCTTTCCATCATTGCTACCTGTGGCCCATTTGTGGAGATGACATTTATCAGTGTGACAGGGAATATTAAGCAAGTGATAGACAGTTATTAGCTGAAGTCCTGATATATTTACACCATGGGAAAATGCACTTGGTATTTTCTTTCTGGCAACTGGTCTGCTGTTCATAATTTGATGGAAAATTGATTAATCACACATTTAACTCAATGCAAGATCTTCTGCACTGTAATAAATTATGGCCATTAATCAATAAGTACAAAGTAATTCCAAGAGTCTGGAGACATGCTGGTTTCTAATAGAAAAACTTGCACTTAGGCCTTCCTGCCAGTGACCACTTCATCTGAGGTATTTTGCACCTGCCTCAATCCAATTAGATGACATAATTAATGAACCTCAATGCTCTTGATAATTTGTTATACAAAAGAAAGAATGTTTTGGCACATCCATTAAAACCTGATGTACAACACTCTTCAGAAAAGGAAGAAAAAAAAATTGGCAAACCAAAGCAACAGAGGGGCTTATGCTGGGAATCTTGGAGTTCAAGTGTAAATGTGGGAAGCCGCAGTCTTACTTCATGTCGGGTGAAGATTCGGTTGCATTTGTTAAGAGATCCAATGGGGTCTTTTTTTTTCCATTAGAAAAGTGAAAGCCTGTGTGCAAAGTTTCATGCCATCTTGTTTCTTTTATGACAAATTAAATGGTATGATTAGAATAAGTATTCAGGAAGTATTGTTTCAGAGGCAATCTAATAAATGTTTCCTTGGTTAAGTATCAGTTACAGTTTTACATATCACAGTCATTCTGCACCTGTTTTATACAGCTAACAATAGGCCTCTCAATAGATTTTAGTGAGAGAAAGCCTGGGAAGATAAAAAGAAAACCAGTTTGCAGCTAATTCTGTCACTAGGAAACGCCAGAAGTAGATTGTGTTTAGAGACTTTGAAAAACAATTAGCTATGGATTATAGGACTTAAAAGGCCTTTCCTAACTGTACCTGGAAAATACTTTGCCCGTTTAATGCCTTCTAAGCTGTCACTGAGCTTGAACTTCAGTCTCAGTGATTAATGAAAAGCTGCAGGGCACAGCTAGAAGCTAAAGTCTCAATTATGAAAAAGCAGTAACTAGTTTAATGTGCTGATGCTTTTATACTTAAAGTGACAGCTTTGAAAAATGGCAATATTTCCAATCATGCTTTAATAATTTATCATTCATTTATTGGCATGTCCAATGTGCTTTACTCCCACTGTTCTTTTTCTCTTTCTGGGCTTCTGGTGTTACGACACTGAGGAACACGATGTGGTCTGGTTCCTTAAAAAGCAGACCTTCTTTTTTGGAAGCTCAGCCCTATATCCATAAAAGTTTATGTCTGTCTGTCTGTCTGTCTATCAATCGACCGACTGATGTAATTTCCAATTAGTGCCACATTATAGCAACTGAGTTTTTGGAGAGGGCATGGTCCAGGGACCCTGTCTACTTCCAGGACAAATGGCCACCTTCATTCCTGACAGACACCTTGAATTATACACCTTTGGTTATAAGAGAAACTAGACAAGGGTGGGTGGAAGAATCGGTCTAAGTCTACCTGTGCCAAGGGGAAATCATTCCAGGTGTGCAGACAGTGGACAAGTATAAGCGACTTACAGAGAGGTAAATGAGGCAGAGGGAAGACAGACCACATTTTTGCAGGCAACAGCATTGATAGCTTGTAAAATTTGGTTTTAATTTTACATTTTTAATTTCCACAATAAAATATTTAGTCAACAGCTGTAGTCATTCCCTTGATAGAGTTCTGGTAGATTATATGAGACTGTTTAGTGTAGTACATGCAGAACTTAGCATAGAACCTGGGGCAACCCCTGATGAGTGGACAAAAAAAGAAAAGAATAAAGTGAAGCCACACACCCGGGCTGCTTATTTAATTTCAATTAGATTTCTGGAGTACTAGCTGAGTGTTCACTGTCCAGTCAAACATAAATGTACAAAATGAGTGAGACTTGAAGGAACTTGCAAACCACAATTTTATTTATAAGTATTTCAAATTGAGTATCTTTATGGATTGGGTGGCATGGTATTTCCCACTCTCCTTAAAAGGAATAGAGTAAAAATATTTAGTAAAAATATTTTATATATAAAAATATTTATAAAAATATTTGGTAGTTCTTAAATTTCAACTGTCTAAGATTTTGCTGAATTTGGCTTTCAAAAAGAGAATAGATTATTGGTATTCATGAAATACTCATAAATTGTATAGATAATATTTAAAAATTGCCTCAGATTCATTTTCTGCCTAGAGGTTTTCTTTTCCTTTTAAGAATTTTTTTTTCTGTAGCTATACAATATATCTTCCCATTTTAAAGTAATATATATATATATATATATATATATATATACACACACACACACATATATATATCATAAGGGTATATGTAACTTCTTAATAAAACAAATTGTCAGAACTATTTTGGGGAGAATAGAGAAAAACATAAAATTAAAAAATGTTTCTTATAGTCTGATAATGAGCAACATATTTTGTTTTCTTTAATTACTATCATCAGTGGTGCTAGGTATCAGGCCCCCAACTCTTCAGATCCCAAATTGGTAAATAAATATATCTACAAGTGAGGCCATAAAACTCGAGCTTCAAAGCAGGTGGCAGTTTAGTAGTAAGATATTCAAGGAACCACTTTTAACTACAAGGGACTTAATGTACTTTTTACTTGTGTGTCCAAGTAGAAGGCCAATTTGATCAAGATAGCAGTGGTACTGCTCGCCAGACCTTATGTGTTTGGTTTTTGCTGAGCTGTTAGGATGTTATTTGAGTCCAGTGATAGGAATGGTCTACATTGTTATTTCTTTGGTAAATAAGGAAGTGTGTTTGATCTGCTCCTGTAAACTACGTAGACAGATGCTAACCTATTCACAGGGTGGAGCTTATTAAACTTAGTAAATGTGAAACTGGGGACCTGGGTTGAAAACCTAGTTTTAAATCCAGCAGGCTATAGATTTTTCTTTAGATAAAAGACCAAAAGCAGAATTTTTATTTGGAGCAACGATCTTTAATGCATTTTGAAAAAATAATGCAACAATATAATTATAAGAAAAAAGTCATGTCCCTTTTGGGCAATTATATTTAGCCATATTTAAGAGCCAGTGGCATTGGTCAATTTTACACAGCACCTGTTCATTAATTTTCTTTTTGATAGTTTTTTCTCCATGCAAGTTTAGCTAACAGAGTACAAGCTCATGTTTATTCCATCCACCACTACTCTGAGTCTGCGTAAATAACTTGTTGGACTATCTTTACTATGATCTTGTTAGTGTTTTAAACAGTACAGCATCACTCTCAGTCCATCTTTTCGTATCTAGGCATGCTTCCCTGGATTTTCCTTTTTTAAGGACAAATTTCTTCTAATCTTATTTAGCTTATCTAATAATTTTCTTTTCAAAATGTTTCAAATCACTTTCCAGGATTATTCTTAAGTTTGAAGCTGATCACTCTTTTTAGGCCTTTATTTTAGTTCGGATCCATTCATTGAGCAAAACGTATACACACACACACACACACACACACACACACAACCTACACTGTTTTGGATGTGAATAGAATTTCAGTTCTTTAATCAAAGCTATCAAGCTTTCCCCCCTATATTCTAGTCTTGTCCCATACAGATTTTAAAGTTAAGAAAAGAGTTTATATATATATATATATATATATATATATATATATATATATATATAGCTACATTGCTTCTCCTTTGAGGAACGGGAAAAAAGAGTAGTTTAAACCCAGTTTCTTGGAGCACAGTGATGGAACAAATACTCCTTGGGTGGCAAAAAACAGCTCTAGGCTCTTTGGGTGAGGATGACATGATCCCATCATGGAATTTTAGGAAGTTTTGGAATGTTCAATTAAACTGCTCCATCTAGGGGTGGTTTCCCCAAAGCTTGGGGGCAGCTTGCCTAGATCCTTTTCCCACCAGGTCAGACGAGGTTAAGATGTGGGAGTAGTGCCGGGAGCTCGGGCTATTAGGTCCAGCTGTAAGATTTTTATCTTCTGCATCCGTCTTGTGGGGTCACTCCACCAACCATTTATTTTGATAGATAGTTCCTAACAATTTTCCTCTGGGGACTATCTAAACAATCATCATAGGCTTCAATTTTATTTTATTTTATTTTTATTTTTTTAAGATTTTATTTATTTATTTGACAGAGAGAGACACAGCGAGAGAGGGAACACAAACAGGGGGAGTGGGGGAGGGAGAAGCAGACTCCCCTCGGAGCAGGGAGCCTGATGCGGGGCTCGATCCCAGGACCCTGGGATCATGACCCAAGCCGAAGGCAGACGCTTAACGACTGAGCCACCCAGGCGCCCCTAGGCTTCAATTTTAGAACGTTTTTAGCTGACATTCTCTCAACATTTTAGGTGGTGTATGTATGTGAACTTATGGTCTTCTTTTCATAACATAACAATGTTATGTTAATAACATAACAATGATGTTGATGATTGTGATTAGGATCATGACAATTGCTGACATTTATTGAACCCTGTCCAATATATAGGTATATATTTAATTTGTTAAACAGTATATTAACTTATTAAAATTTCACCACAATCCTGTGAATTAGTTATTGTTAACCCCCTCATATAAGTGGGGGTTAAAACTGATGCATAAAGAGTTTAAATATTAACTTTATACAACTGGTAAATGATAGACCTGGGATTTGCATGTAGTTGGTCTTACTCCAGTGTTCACTTTAAATTGCTATGACATATGTATTCTAACTAGTATGAATAGCTTTCTATTTTATAGCATGGGTGAAACATAGGAGAAATGAGGTCACTACAAAATAGTGGCTATGATGAGGTCTCTAGCAACTGAAAATTTTATACAAAACCCTTTTTTATCAGGGTGCCTGGCTGGCTCAGTTGGTAGAGCATGTGACTCTTGATCTTGGGGTCATGAGTTCGAGCCCCACATTGGGCTAACTTAAATAAATAAATAAAATATTTTTTAAAATAAATCAATAAATACTTATTTTTTAAAAAAGTCTTTCTTTCTATCATAATCTCTCCTTTCTACACATAAACGATTTTGCATTGATTCCTTGTCTGTTGATCATAAATAATAAAGTGGAGAGAGGAAATTCATCAAGAGTTTCATGATGATGTCTCTTAGTACCTGGGAAATGCTGCTCCAAATCTCTGGGGTAACCATGTTTTCATTTCTGTACCATCCCTTGTATTCTCCTCACTCTTCTTTATCCTGTTTCTATCTCATCAAACTATATCAAAATTGCAAGTGAACGTAATTCTTTGGACAGTAGCTGTTTATACCTGTGCAAGAATATTACTCCCTTCAGGGCACCCAATAGCTTGAATTTTTCATCAGCCACATACCAAACTTTCAGAAATTTTCCCATATGCTTGAGCTTTATCTTTCCGTTCTTGGTTCTGGTATAGCATTTTTTCCTCCTGTTTTTAGATCTTTTGAACGAGATGCTAAATTTCCACAACTCCATATACTGCATAATAGTGTAGTACATACACATAACAAGCTTTATTCTGTTAGTATTTTTGAATATTTTATAGAGTTGTTTTATCAGCCAATTTTATGTTTCTTTCTTAAAAATGTATCATCTTCACATTTTACCCCGTTGCTTTAGTTTCTTACATGTGATAAATTTAAGACTCCAGCATCTAAGAAAACAATTTAAATGTTTTCAATATAGTATGTTAAGCTATTAGCAAATAGCTACATTCCTAAGAAATCCCATATTTTCCAAATATTCTCTCATAAAAATATATTCAGTTGGGAGGAAAGAGTTAGTAATGGAGGTTTCAGAAGGCTATATTTCCTAGATGACTTAAAATAGTGAAGTAGCTTTTATTATTGAAAACTAAAATAGTGAATCAGGTAATAAAATCTAGAGACTCTGAGTGAATGTTGAAGTACATTCAGACTGGATCAAATTCAATTGGTTTATAGACCATCAAAACAAAACCTGCCTCACTGCTAGGAAGCCACCTGCTACAATGAAGTAGATGTTTATTCCTGTACTGGGACAAAACAGCTTTAAAAAAATGTCCTCAGTACTGTTTGCTGATTCCACTACATTACAGCCAATTCTGGTCCATATTGCATATCTTAACGGATTTATCATTTTATTTTATTTTTTTAAGATTTTTATTTATTTATTTGACAGAGAGAGAGCGAGAGAGGGAACACAAGCTGGGGGATTGGGAGAGGGAGAAGCAGGCTTCCTGCTGAGCAGGGAGCCCGATGCGGGGCTCGATCCCAGGACCCTGGGATCATGACCTGAGCCGAAGTCAGATGCTTAACAACTGAGCCACCCAGGCGCCCTGGATTTATCATTTTAGAAAACAATTGATCAGTGTTGGTTTTCCAGTATTGTCATAGAACAGCCTGTACGACTTCGTAAGAGCTGATTGCTACATTTTCAGGAACTTTGAGAACTAGTTGTTAAAAACAGCCATTATTAAATTTAAATGATATACTTACAAATAAATTGGGTAACAAATACTAAAAATTTACCACTTCCTAATTATTTGCTACATTTTACTATTAACCTATATCTTGAGTTTATTTATGTTTATTGTATCTGTGTGGTAGAAATACTATATAATGATGTGCTGTTGTACATTTCTTTCCAACTCCACATTCAGTGCTATCCCACTGCTCACTTGAAATTGGTTAGTGTAAGAGTTTTTATAATATAGGGGCGCCTGGGTGGCTCAGTTGGTTAAGCGGTTAAGTGTCTGCCTTCGGCTCAGGTCATGATCCCAGGGTCCTGGGATCCAGCCCCACATCGGGCTCCCTGCTTGGTGGGAAGCCTGCTTTTCCCTCTACCCTCTGCCTGCCGCTCCCCCTGTTTGTGCTCTCTCTCTCTCTGTCAAATAAATAAATAAAATCTTTAAAAAAAGTATTTACAATGTAGAAATCAATGAACTCTACAAAGTAAGGCACCATCCAACCCTCCCACCCCAACACCACCTAGAACTGGTTGTTGAACATTGACCAGCACACCATTGTCTTTCATACAAATTGGATTAATATGAGATTTTACCTTTGTATGAAATTGATATTTTCAACATTCACAATAAATATTAACAGAAGATTAGTTGGACTCTATGATCAACATATGTTTTAATTTCAAAATTAGAAACAATGATTAGGCTTAATAGATAAACTTAATGCTTTCCATCTATTAACAGGTGGCCAGTCAGCAAATATTGCTGATGTCCATGACATTGGCTGCAGTGAAGAGTCCATTAGAAACAGCTGAATGTAAGTTTCCAGTTGTACTTTATAATGCTTTTCAGGATATTGCCCATTATATCACACAAAGAATCCATTCTGGGAAATTTTTCTCAAACTTAAATGCCTAAAAGAATTTGCTTTTCCTTAGCTATTTGGGTGGTTTTATCTTAGAGAAGTGGCGAATTTTGAGCTGATTAGTTGGACTTTATAAAGTTTAGAAACAAATATACAACCCCCTTTGACAATTGCCTAAGACCTTCTGGTGTGCAATTTTGTGTATCAATTTTAACACTGGCTTTATTCTACCATTCTGTCTTTATTTTCTGTTTTATACTCTTTATCTATTTATAGTGGTTATATAGGAAACTGACTTGACTAGCATCCCTTAGGTGGAAATTTCCTTTTCCCACAGCCTCATGGATCTACTTAACCTGACATAACCTCACTCTTGGCCACAGGTGTTTGGGCCCTGACTTAACCTGGACCAAATGAGTCTCTTTTCTTTGGTTTAGACTTGGGGCAGAGAGAGTCAAGTCAATCTTTCTTCAGGGACCTCTAATAAAATTAAAACGTGGTGCACTTAATGACCTTGTGCTACCTTGTAGATCAAGAACAAAGGAAGGCAGTCAATAGTGAGAGGGCAGGGTGGAACAGATGCTGGGCAAAACCACTATTAAACACTTAGGGAATGTGCCGGCCACATTTGGTTTCATGTCCATTTGGTTCTGAGGCAGAGCTGCATTCCTGTCCTTAAATTCTCTGGACCATTCTCAAATCCTTATAATAAATTCCCATGTAGGTTATTACTTCTAGTTGCTTTCTTTTACTTGCAAGCAAAAGATCCCTGACAATACATTAAATTTTATTCCATTATACATATTTTTGTTAGATAATTCTGTCTACTGGTAATGAGGTAGATGTAAATAAATAAAATATTTATAATCAGTGCTATATTATTCTAATATTTTATATTAACAAAGTTTTCCAAGTGATATTAAGAGACGTGCCTTGGGACAACAAACCTAGATACTTCCCAATTAAGCATATGGAAAAATTCTGTATTTTGCTATTTACAATGAAGAGGAAAATGCTTTTACAATTCTGCTTTGTGACTCAAAGTTTTACTGCCACCACCTGAGCCCCTTCTTTCATAATTTTCCTTCATCCTATATTCTAACTTGGTGTATCGGTCTTCTACTGCTGCTGTAACAAAATTACAGCAAACTCAGTGCATTAAAACAACACAACGTAGTATTCTAAAGTTCCGTGAGTCAGAAGTCTGTTATGGATCCCTCTAGACTAAAATCAAAGTGTTGGCAAGCAGTGTTCCTTTCCGGAGACTCTAAGGGAGAGTCTGTTACCTGTTTATTCAGGTTGTTGGCAAATTCAGTTCATTGATTATATAGGCCTGAGATCCCAGTTTCTTTCAAGCTGTCAGCTGAAGAGTGTTCCCATCTTGTAGAGGGCATCTGTATTCATTGGCTTGTGGCTCCCTTCCTTCCATCTTCAAAGTCTACTATGGTAAGTGAGGCCCTTCTTATATCGCATCTCTCTGGCCCACTCTCCTGCCTTCCTCTTCCATTTTTCAGACTTGTGTGATTAGATTGAATCCACCTGGTATCTCCTCATCTCAAAGTCCTTAACCTTGATCACATCAGTAAAATATTTTTTCCCATGCAAGCAACATATTTGCAGGTTCTGGGGATTTGGGCACGGATATCTTTGGGTGACCATTATTCTGCCACACTTGTCACTGAATCTCTACCTTCCCATACCCTTGGGTCATGTATGGATTTCTCGATTTCAGCCATACATATGCATGAATCACATTATACCCGATCCTGGCAGTCTTGTTAACATAAGGCACCATTTTGCCCAATGAAGCTGATTCTAACAGTGTTGTGCTTCTTTTATCTGCCCCTCCTTCTGATTATCCATCAGTGGTTATTGGCACAACCTGGAGATTGCACTCACAAAACTTGTGAAGTCCTTTTGCTACTTCATCCAGCATCCCTTTCAGATCTGTTCCTTCCTCCCTGTGCTCTCTCAGGTGATCACCTAATCACCTCTTCCCTGAAGTACTGAAACATACATAATCATTCTCTTCACTTCATGTTTCTTTTCCATTGCTCTCCAATACACTCCCAGCTATTTGTCTGTATTACAACTCTTATCACCTCTCTTCTTACTTGGTTGGTGGCTCTTTGTAAAGAGTGAGAGTTGTCTATAACTTGACTCCTATCTATTTGCTTATCCTCATTTTCCTTGTTCCCTTTCTCATACCCTCAATCTACTTATATCCACTTCTTTCAGTTCCCTATTTTACCTGTGCACATGTTGTTTCCTTTCCCTCCAAATAGTTTTTTTTTTTTTCTTCCTCCTTTGGAAACCTTGTCATTCTCTTGATAAACTGCAGTTCACTTGTTAAGACTTACTTTAACTGAATTTAAGCCTTCTCTGCACCTCTTGGTGAAGTTGTGCATGTCCTTTGAGCTGTCACTATACTTTGTAAGCACCTCTTTTTAGCATTCTTCAGACTGCAAGAGATATTTTACATTTTTGTTTTGTTTTCTTTTGTTTTTAACATATGTGATTCTCCTTTTGGGTTTTACCTCCTTGAAGTTAGCTAACATGTCCCTTTCATCATTGTATACCAAAAAAGTCTAGCATAGTGCCTTGCACATAGATGATACACAGTAGTGCTGACTGAATGGACCTACAAAAGTAACAAGATATAGAAAAAAATGGGGGGAATGCAAACTTCAAATTCAAACTTTTAGCTAATTAATCTGTACTGGTCTGGAAAATAAATAAACCAAATGTTCAGATTTTCCCAACAGTAGAACTTTAGCAATTGGAAAGATAGAAACTATTCTTTTGGATAGAGTTTAACCCCCAAATGATGTAAGGGTTCCTGAAGATCTTTAAATTACTGCATAAACAAATTACCACCAGTAAAGGATTTAGATATTCACAGGAAGCCCATTTGGTAAGCTTGTTTCAAGATCATTTTTAATGCTTTTTCATTATATCAGTTATAATTAAACTACTTCATATATGTAATTATGTGGCATAGTAATCGAGACAATATATTATGGAACTGTGTAAAACAAGTCCTACAGATTTGTACTTCTTCCGGGCTCTGTTAGTACTTAATCTGTTTCTGGCCACCCACTGAGCTGGCCTGGAAGAAGCTGCCTTTTGATCTCTTTTATGAAATGACCTTTGAGGGCAAAAATAGATGAGAATAAATCTTAAAAGGTTTGTTATAAATATTCTGTTTGGCATCATGTATCTTTCCAAAATGCCAGAATAAAACACTTAACTAAAAAGGGTAACTTTAATGTCTTAGACAAATAAGGGCTTAGACAAATAAGCCCACCATTACAGTCCACTTATAATGTGTGTTGGTCAACAAATTTGCCACATAGCAACCCCCCCTTGCCCCGCCCCAAATCCCTTGTTGGGGCCAGTGGCAAGCAAGGGTGAAGAAATTTCTTCCACACTTGCTTACAATACCAGAACTGGTCTTTTATTATTTTAGCATCCCTTTTGCCCTATAATCCTCAGTCTTTGCAGTCTGTGTAACCAGCCAATGCTCCCATCTGTCATTAGGAGTAACATATGTACTCAGAAGGGAGGAACAGTTCATATTAATGATGCCAACCTGGTCTGTCCTCCTTTAATCAGAAAAGGCTTATTTAAAGCCTGTGTAAAGGCTGCAGGTGGAAACAGCTTAGGATAGCCAAATGTAATGGGTTCTGAGACTATTAAAATATATTTTTTTTATTAAGACCAGATACAAGAACAGTGACTGTAATGAAACAGTGTTAGATTTCTCTTGAAAAAAAACAGAAAAAAAACGGATGTAAGGAGGATTGATTGCTTCTTTTAGTGTTTAAACCTCTGAATCAGAGTGGCCAGCCCACCCTCTATCACTTATTTATTTGTTCCACAAATACTAACTGATGACCTACTATGTGAGAGGCACAAGTGGCTAGAAATAGAACAAAGGTCTAGAAGTCTCCACACTGACTTATGCTTTGTATTCTCACTGGTAGAAGTCAAGGTTTCTGTAATTCTTACCAACCATGCATACCTACTGAATTTTGTTCACCTGTATTTTTTTCATCTTTAACTTCTAGCACTGACTTCTATTTTAGTTTATTTTTGACCAAACTACCTGCTTTTGTTGAAGAGAGGCCTACAAAATATGGATTCTTGATAGGACCATCTCAGAGAAAGCTCCTTTCCTGATGGCTTTGCAGAAAGAATCAAGTAACACCTGGCTAAATGGAAGAGTCCAAAGAGATTGTATTGGGATGTTCATGTTGGGGTAATCTGCTCATTCAGAATATGGGACATAAATGAAAGAAGGAATTCTAAAGTAGAATGCAGATTTATAGAAATAATGAAGAAAAATGTAATATCTGGTCCAAAGACGACAGCAAATCCAGGGAAAGTCACACACACACACACACACACACACACACAAACCCCTCTCTCTCTCTCTCTCAAGAAAATATACCAGGAGGAAGGCTTATGTGATTGATTGTATGAATGAACAACAAATTAGCCTGAAGAAGAAATGAAAGTAGAGAGCAAGAGGGAAGAATACGAGAATGTAAAACTCTGTTAGATAAATGTAAAAATAAAGATGCAAATTCCTGTTTTAAAAAAAGTTAAAACTTTTCAACTATAAAGTATCTCTCCATAGAGTGTAGCAATTAAGACAATTATTTGACCTGGGCGCCTGGGTGGCTCAGTCGTTAAGCGTCTGCCGTCGGCTCAGGTCATGGTCCCAGGGTCCTGGGATCGAGTCCCACATCGGGCTCCCTGCTCTGCGGGAAGCCTGCTTCTCCCTCTCCCACTCCCCCTGCTTGTGTTCCTGCTCTCGCTATGTCTCTCTCTGTCAAGAAAATAAATAAAATCTTTAAAAAAAAAAAAAAAGACAATTATTTGACCTATCTAAATAAGGCCTTATAATTTCTTTTTAAAAGACACACACACATAAACACACACACAGAAGAAGCAAATTTGGAGAAATCCTACTTAAAATTTATTCCATGTTTTTATTTTAGATGAATAAATGATAGTTTGCCAACTTCTGTAATGTTAAATTTAATATGTGTAAAAATTTTAGAGTCTAAGGTGTTATAAATTCTAACTTGTAATAACATATTCAAAATTTTGAAAAAAGAGGAAATAATTACTTATGATCTTAATCTGCTAACTCAATAAAAATGGCATGAATGTTAACTTAATGTTAACTTAAGTTCATTTATCTTTAACATTATTGACACATTATTTTTTGAGTATCTATTAAATGTCAGAGACCTCACCCATATGTTATTATTCTATCATATGTATGTTTATATATAGCTGAACGATTTGTGTTACCTACAAAATTTAAAGATATATCTGGGCTTTAATTTCTTGTGGCAGTAATCATATATTCCATAGAAGATTGAAGTTAGCTTCCAAGCATTTATTTATTCAATGTGGTTAATAGGTGGAAAGAAAAGGGAATAGCAGAATGTTAATGAAAACCAGCCCAGGCTCTTTACAACCCATTATTCTGTTTCACAGCAATAGCTATTGCTAGCATTTTAGTGTATATTCTTTTTTTTTAATGAAAATGTATATTTATATATTTGTACTTTTGAAGAAAAGCCCACACTGTACAATGTGTACTGTTTGATCGTTTGTTTTCTACTTAGCGCATAATAGAAATCCTTCAATGTCGGCAAATAAAATAATGGCTGAATATGTTCCAATATTTTTAAATGTATCATAATTACCGAAGTATTGGTGAACATTGCATTGTTACCAATTTTTTCTTCCTTCTCACCATCATCTTCTAGATACATCCAAATGCATCCTTAGGCATGCTGGGTAAATATTATGTATGTTTAATTTTTTTTTTACATATTGTTAAAAGTTTCTCAAAAGATTGCAGTCATGAGCAACATAAGAGAGTTTTGTTTTCTAAACTCTGAACAATAAGTTATTTCCATTATTTTTAATTTTTGTCAATCTGAGGTTGGAAAAAAATTAAAATTTCTAATCTGTATTTTTAACTAGTGGAAAGGTGGGACTTCCCCCCCCCCATGTATTTATTGGCCCATTATATTCCTTCTTTTGTATAGTCTCTTCAATTAAAACTTCTTTTTTTCTACTGAGGTGTTTCTCTAGCTTTTGTTGATCTGGGAGAAACTTTATATATGAGCAATTTTGCCTTTCCCATACATTTCAAATGCCATTCCCCAGTTCCGCATACAAACAGAAAAAATTTTAAATCTCTGTTATCCAGTGAACAACATAAGTCCAACTACTGAGCAATAGGGAAGGTCTTATTTTTCACTTTAAAGTCAAATGGAAGGAAAAAGGTCAGAGTAGCTGTTTCTGCATTCTCTTTTAAAATAGATTTCTACGACAATTTGACTTAATTTATTTCCAAGATGGATTACCCATTTGAGGATGTTTGAAGCCCAGTATTAGCTTAATTACTTATTGCCATTGTTAAATAATAAACTGTTTAAAATATTGGATATTTTAGAAGAATTATAGAAACAAGGGATATAACCAAAATAACTGGAATTCGATCTTCGAAAGACTGAATAATCAACCTCATACATGACTTACTTGATTCTGGATACAGAATGAAAATCTTGACCCTTAGAGATCAACCCACAGGTAGAAATGTCTACCAGTTGTCCTTTCCCCAGGATACCAATAATCCATATCAATCAGATCGTTGACGACTGTGTGGTTTTTGTGCAAGATTTTATTTTATTTCTTTCAATGAATGGAATCTTTCCATTCTGTTTTTATTTGCTGACAGCAGAAAATATGTCTACAGTTCATTCACATAATGAATGGGGTGGGAAATTAATTCTATGGGGACTGAGATTGTTTGGCTTGCCATGAGACATGCTCGACATTTACGGCTTTTTCCCTTTTGTACTATTCCAGTACACTGTTAAAAGATTGTGCCATAAATCCGAAAGCATGTTTTGCAAAGTTCATATCTGCATTTGCTACCTTTAATATTAATAGGAGTGTATCTTTAAAGTGAGTAAATTGAGAAAGTGGCTGAAACTATAGTTTATAAAAGAAGATTAGTGGGTTTAATATGCACTAGAGAGTAAAAGAAAAATCTTATTACTGTATGGAGAAATTACCTCATAAAGAAGCTAATACAGCAGGCTAGGGAGTAATTTTTAACAAGGTTTTTATGATGCACAAATGTAGGCAAGTTAATGAACTTATCTTTCTAGTTATTTTCAGATTGTAACGATGCTCTTCTTTTCTAGTTCTTGTGCTTTAAAAAGTAAAATACATTTAATCACCCACAATAAAGCTAATTCATTACTTTAATAAATCAAGTAAAATCTTATACTGTACACTTAAATGTCTTTGCAATAATGCTGGAAACCAGATCAGGTGCTGATGTTTAGCATGGAATAGAGCAAAAGGTAACCATGGAGCTTATTTATTATTTAAATTAGTGTCAGCTATTGGAAGCAGGAAGCGGAGACAAAAGAATTAGAAAATACTTTGCTTTAATAATCGCACACCTCTTTGCACCATGACCATTTAGTCTTTCAAATTCACACAAACAATTCTGAAGAATTGTACATTCAACAGAAAAATAACTTGGGCCAAAGGCAAGGGGGAGGGGATTAGTAAATCTGGGATGCTCGTCTGCCAGCACCTTGCATGGAAGAGCGTGTCGGCATTTTTCTGCTCAAAGACAAAAGACGAAGTGCTGAATCCTCATATCAGTTGTTAAGAAGCTTTCTATACTGACAATGTGATGAATTTTTGAAATTAAAGTGAAGGAAAGGGTAAATGCATAAGGAAGTGGTTGGAAAAGTAAACCCCTTTGTAATATCTAACCTAAATCAGATTTATGGTAACAGGTTCACCTCCCATTACTCCAAATTATGGTGTACAAGGCACACACACACACACACGCACACATGTTAATGTAATTTTAACTTTTTTTCAACATTAGAATACCAGAGAAAATAATCTGAATTAGAATGACCCGTGTAAAACCCTACATATGCACCACATTAGAACTGGTACAGACTTGGATAAAATAGTCTCTCTTTGAGAAAGTGGGTACCCACTCTCTCCTGATTTTATCAACCTGATGACATAAACTTTCATAGCACCTTTTAGGGTTCTTGTGCCCTACAGCCAAACACTGATTGCTGGGATTCCTTGGTAGCAGTGCTGAATGTCACTGTCTTGTCAGACATCTCTTATCTCCTTTTACTCTCCACTTGTCTCCCAATCAATACGTTTCTGTCTTATACTACTACTCCCTTGGCCTTTTCTCTGCTAAATCGCATTGGCTCACACTGAGTTTAAGTAATTCATGCTGAAGTGCTAGCCAGATGATAGATTACCATTTACAGATAGTAAAATGCCTATTTCTTCATAGCTCTCTTGTATGATGCTGACCATAGTAAAGTCAGGAATGGTAGCAGGCTGGTGGTGAGCCATATTTTCATCAGTGTTATTTAAGATGTCCTTAAGTTACTCCATTCTTGTAGCTGCCTACTCTGAGTTTTTGTGAAGTTGACTTTGTCTGGCAATTAATGTTAGATAATAATAAAATATACCCATGTGTGAAAAAGTTGTTTGTGCCATGCAAAGTAATTTACAAAACACTTCATATAATTGAATATGTATTGCTAATACACATTGTATGTGTCTGTGTCTGGAATAAACATAGGCAGGACAAGAATAAACACACTTACTGCACCTAAGAATTCACTGTATGTGTTCTGCCTAGGGATTGGTTTCTGAATTGAAGAAATTTAGATCTCTTAAGTGATTTCCAAATGATGCCATTCCAACCAACCCAGTTTTCCAAGGTAATAAGCTAATACAGTGGTAGAATTCTTGATGCCAAACTATTTTGGTTATGATGAAATAATTATATACTGATGTATTTTTCCATTTTGAGGGGTTTTATTCCCAAATTAATTCTTGGTTGTTGTAAAGAGTTTGACAGATTACATGTGCCTCCTCCCAAGATCCTGGCAGATCAGTCACTGATGGGGAAAATGTCACAACAACCCAGAAGGCAGTCTGGAATGCTTGCTCTCACTCTGGAAATTTGGTTAGATTATTGGAGAGAGTCCCTTAGTCAGCACTGAACTGAGCTCTTCATATATAATGACCATCTTTGTGCTCTAACCATTCATTCATCTCGTCTTTGTGTCTCTCCAGGTCACTCCTCTGCAAATCTTCGAGACCATTATCTCTGTTGCTGTTCTTGTGTTCTAAAGGAATGGATACCTCTGGGGATGTTCTTTCTCCTAAGCCAGACCCAGAAAATCCCTCATAAGAGATAAGATGTGTACAATGGGACAGTGGGAGTCAACTTGCTCTCCTTCCAGCAATATATGAGTCCCTATTTCTCCATGCCTTCACCTATAGTAGATAGTATCATTTAAGAATATTTTTGGTAATTCGATAGATATAAGCTTAGTATCAGGAAGAGTACTCATCAAAGCTCAGTATCAGAAAAGACTCTCAGAAAATGGACCAGGATGTCCTATGATGAGTTACAAGAGGGGCAACAATCTTCCTAAGGAATAATTTTACATTTAATTCTCTTGAATTATCTATTTATACTGGAGTAGTTCCGCAGGATTCCCTATTTCTTTATGTGACCAAAAAAAAAAAAAAAAAAAAAACCTCAATGTGATAATTTCAATGTATTGGTTCTCTAGTCATTAAAAAATTTCTAGTCTATGGTCACATTCTGGCCTTAAAATTAACCAATTGGTTTTAAGAACTCCCTTTTTGTTTATGCCCTTTCAAACTTAGACAGTGGAGTCATCAGAGGCCTGGATTTTTTGTTGTCCTTACTTTTCTAGATGGTGTTCCATGGGCAGTCAATTTAAACACTGGTCATAAGTACACCTGGGTGTAGGGACTGTGGTCAGCTAATATTTTTTCTAGTGGTTGTCCACAAAGACAGCAAAAATCTCAGAGGTAGTCTACTTGCAATAATGGCCTTCCGGGTCCAATTGCATGCACGCATATATATAAGTAGGTTTGTATTTTTGCTGGGAGTGGAGGTGACGGCATAGTGAATGGAAGTGAATAAATGATTGTGTAAATGAAAAATTCAATATGAAGTGTTTGTCTTAAAAAAAGTATGTTATTACTTTGCAATATTAGAAGAAAAATAATAAGCAGAAAACTCATCCATGATGTTTTCCCATTCTTTGGAAATGTGACTTTTAACAGATTCCATAGCTTCATCATCTAGTCCTGCTTAACAAATATGTCACATCTGCCCTCTGCTTCCAGGTCCATGACAGTCTCTTTGTCATAAAGCTCAGTTAGGAGTCTGCTGAACATATCGGCTCATGCACATGTGGTATACGTTACCTACCTTGTTTTTGTTAATGTACTCCACATGCCCCTGGCCCATTTTATGAAATTGTTTCCTTTATCTATTCTATTTGTCTCTATTTCCTACTGTTCTGAACACAGCCATTCTCTTTCATGTTATTTGCCACTGAGAATATTTAATAAAAAGGTTTTCCATTCATAAATTTACTTTACATATAAATAATGATGCTTTCAATATAGTTCAGGACCACAGAGGGCTAATCCTCCCTAAACCTTATGGTATAAATATTTAACTTTAAATATAGGCTTTAAAGACAGGTATTCAACTGACAGGGAAAACTGTCTATTTAAAATCTCTTACTCATATAGACATCAAGTAGCATCACACATTCTCATTTGTTATTAGCTGTTTGTTATTTGGAAAACCTTTTACATGGATAATCAACCATGTAAGAATTACAGAGTACTTTACAAATCCATTTATTAAAGCAGATTTGCCTAGAGTGTCTCTGGACGGAAGGCAAATGGAGGGTGGATGTATTTATTTATTTATTTATTTATTGTGAAATATTTTATTTATTTATTTGATAGAGAAAGCGAGCACACAAGCAGGGGGGAAGAGCAGAGAGAGAGGGAGAAGCAGACTCCCCACTGAGCAGGGAACTCTATGCGGCGCTCCATCCCAGGACCTGAGATCATGACCTGAGCTGAAGGCAGACACTTAACTGACTGAGCCACCCAGGGGCCCCAGGTGGATGTACTTATACACAAACATGGATATACCTGTCTTTGACTGGAATACAAACTGGAGCACACCTTTCATCTGATAAATGAATGATCATGCTAATCTGAATGCTCTCCTGATCCATGATGGCCTGCAACATAATGCCCCCTCTTAAGATGTCAGGAGGGGAAGAGATAAGACTATACACACTCCTTCCACACCCTTCCTGAACTCAGAGGTGGATGTCTAATGAGGGCCAAGAATCACTCGGCTAGAGCTGTCAGCCTCCATGGTCACTGATGGAAGCAGCCTTCCAAGCAGCTTTCAATACCACTGAGAAATCTGTCATTGAAGATGCAGCTGGAGAGAATCCACTCACGAGCCTTGCTGGGCTCAGGACTAGCCACGCAAGTGTATCTGCATTTCTGTGTTTGGTTCCAGTTCCCAGGGAATCCTTGCTCCTTTTCCACTCCCTGTGGCCCACAGTATGGCACAGAAAAAGGTTCTGGCCTAGGAATTAGACAAGGCCCAGGGGTAGCCTTGGATCTGCTGTGAACTCGAGGCAACTCACTTCACTCTCATTTTCCACAACAGCTACGTGGACAATGATCTTGCCTTATCTGTAAGGGTATTGTGGGGATACAATTAGATAATGGTCATAAAAATATTTTGGAAGTTTAAATGTTCTTCAACTTTGTGCTTTTCTCTATTTACATTTTTTTTTACAATAACTATATATTACATTTTTAGTAAAAAAAGAACCAGTACATTCTATTTTTTTTAAAGTTACACATGTATATGGCATGAACAGGTTCTAGAGAATGTTTCCTGGAAAATTAAAATAGCAATAATTGACACTAGCAACTATTGCAACTTGGTTGCAAATATACACAGAGTAGAACCCCAGCATGAGAGGAGTTTATTTTTAAATTAATTTTTAAAAATTTTGGAAATTAAACGGTACAAATGTGTACTTTCTAAATCCTAACTACACACTCAAAGTAATCCAAAATATAAATAGTGTTAGCCCATCATACAGATGCTTGCCTGTCTCCTCACCCCAGTGTTATGGAGGAATGAGATAATCAGGAATTTGGGAGCCTCATACAAGGTCCTCCTTTGTATGGATGAAACTTTTCCCAAGCAGAGTCAGAAGATCCTGCAACTCCTGTAATTTGGGGGCTCCTTGTATATTTCTTGGATAGGCCTGTAAAAAGAGAAAGGACAGAAAGTAGGCGCTGTCTCTCTCTTCCCAGAATTTGCTTTCCAGAACTATGCATAGTTAATTCCCTTCATTTGTCGTGCCCCAGCCCTTGCCTGGCCAGCACAGCATCAGTCCTTTCCTTAAGTTGTCCATGAGATGGTTTTATTTGCATATCTTGCCTTCATTGCACTCAACATTTCCAAAATCACATAGCTATCACATCTGGAAATGACATCCTCATATTAGTACAAGTGGAGACACTTGAAAAATAATTATTGGCATCCTAAGAGAAATTATAGGAAACTTAGAGCTGTTGGAAAGCACACATAGGAGGAGAAAGAACCTGTCATCCCCTGGCCAAACATGAACCTATTTAAGTGGCATGTTGGTTACATTTCTAGGGATATGTTAAATTGGCCTTAAGTAACCAGGTCACAAGGTTAGTAGAGGCCAGTGTTAGTTGGGGAAGAGTTTTGAATCCCCTGAAGTATTAATCTCCTTCCTCCTCTCTAAAGGCAGTCAATAAAGGTGCCTGTGTAGTATTGGTTATTCAATACATTTGTTATGAATATCAATACTACTATTACTACTAAAATAAATTTTATTAATTGGGGAGCTGTATTCAATTTCAGTTATTCTATCATCTCTTCTTATGCTGCCTTTAGTGCTGCCATTTTACCACCAGAGTGGAAGTGTCAAGGGTGTGCATGAATTTGGAAGAAGTATAGTATTTAGTTTTTTTGTTGTTGTTGGCAGTTTTGGCAAATGGTAGATTTGTAAGGAGATGAGGAAATAAATAGCAAATGAAAGTTGAGAAGACAGTAGGTGAATTCCTAGGAAATTGGGTATTGGCTATATCATTAAAAAAAGGGAGACCATTTGAAAATTATAAACTATTATTTTTGCTTTTTCTAAATATAAGGCTTCACTCTAGTTAGTTATGCATCCATCTGCCTGGGACTGAGTCTGTGTAGAGATTAGATAGTTTCAAGAAGGCACTCGAATAGAAGGAACAAATGCAAAGTAGGATTATGCATCAAGACAATAGCTTCATAAACCAGGCTATTGCCTTGAAAGAGGATTTTCCAAATTCTTTATTCTCTCATTTAGCATATCAAAAGCTCAGCACTGAGCTCCTGAAGTTTTTGGTATAGAGAGGTTCTCTTTTGGCCGCAAACTCAAGCCAAGAGGCTTACTGGTACTGGGCAAAAGAGGGCTATGGTTTGGACAACTTAGAGAAGAACTTGTCTACCTTGGAGGAAATGAGAAGAAGAGAGAGTAAGAATGAAAAGAGAGTCATGCAGTCATGAATCTGGGGCTTTGGCCCAGAGGAGGAAAGGATGCTAAGTAAAGCATATTAAATGAGGAAAAAAGCACAATGGCAGAAATGTGCTGGCAAGACAGTCTCAAAGAAATCTCAGCTTATTTAACCTAACACAAAGAAAACATTACTACCATTTTTTGTTTATGGCAATAGTCCTATACTGTACATTACATACAGAGATATGTATATAGACTTTGGTACCTAGCACAGTCCCTAGTATTGAAGCCAACGGCCATCTTGTGAGTTCAGATGGAAAAATGAATGGGGTCATATCAGCCCCGGGGCCACGCCAGACCAGCCAAGGAACACATGGGCCTAGGTTCAAGGGATAGAAATGCTTATCATTCAAAGGAACCTGTAGGGCAACTAGTTTAATCAGCACTACCCTAAAGATACAATCACAAGATATACCTAATGAAATCTCTAACATAAAGAATAAAGAGAATTTTTAGATTCCAAGTCCCTTGAGATGGACTAGGCCTCCAGGGGACCAGGTGAAGGGGCACCAGAAGTTATTAAGTAACATCTGCTAATATGACCTCACATGTCCACCTTCTTAGGAGACTTCTGTTAACATGACCTCATGGGCCTTCAAGAGCATCCACCTTCTCAGGGGACCCCTGCCCCAAATTTTGCTCTTATATCCCTCCCTTGCAAGCCATTGGGGAGTTTGGGACTCTTGAGCATTAGCTCCCCATTCTCCTCACCAATAAATAGTCTACCTTTCTTCACTGCAAAAGCTTGGTGTCTGTTTTTATTGCTTTGTTGCACACTGGGCAGAGAAACTCTGGTTTTAGTATCTACCATATACATATGGTAGATACAAAAAAAAAGTTTGATGCATTAGGAATAATTAGTAATCTTACACTGTGATACAATTCTTTTTATATATCATTGGTACTTTTCTTAAGTCACCAAAGAGAAAAAAAAAATGTAATGTATCTTTTTGTTGTTGTTGACTTGGTAATATTTGCTCTTAGAACAAAAAATTTATAGTATAAACAGTATTTATATATCAGCTCTGAAGAATAAATGTGATGAAAATGTGGGTCTTAAAAATAAATATCCTATGGGGAATTTTGGAAATTATTTTAAGAAAAAGGATGATTCTTTTCAAAGATAGTAAGTATTTGAAGGAAAAGCCCATGTTCAATATTTTGTTACTATGCTCAAGTGATGCTAATTTCCAAGCTCAGACATTCATATCATTACAAAAAGCTGTGAGCATGGAGAATTCCATGAAACCAGTGAGCATTGCCCAGGTGTCTCATGAGCCCTTTAATGACAGCCAGCTTCCCAAAGTGCAGGAAGAGAACAGGCCAGAGCAGAATTATGAGATTCAGTGGTGCTGTGTATTATAAGAAAAAAACAAAAAACAAAAAAACAAAAACCAAAAACCCACCAAAAACAAACAAAAAAACTCCACCAAGCAAAAATACCTTCAAGAAAATTTTCAGGGGTTTCATTTAATTACAATCTACGAGAAGATGCTGGTAGTACGAGCCCCCTTGGTCTACAAGTTTATTATGCTTTCTTTCTTCTGTCCCCTACCTCCTTCTGTTTACCTAGTTCTGATGCATCAGGACCCAGACAGCAAGTGACACAGGGGACTGCACTGTAAAGTGAAGTCAGGCTAGAACAGAGTGAAGTGTTAAAGGTTTCTTTTTAAAATGCATCGGACATTCACACTCCACTTTACAAATCAGTGATCAGTGCATGCAGTACTTCAATCACAGAAGTGAGGAAATGCATTAATGGGTGTCAGAAAACAGATTAAGAGGGCATCACCCCAGAGCCAACAGTCCTGTGAAATGGCAAAATTCAACTGTGAAAGAGTTTCTTGGAGAGTCATGATGTCTGCTTCCAAGCGTTTTTCACTGCAAACTACTACATAAAATATTTGGCCTTCGTTACTGATTCAATTCATGATGTGCTATTATTGTTGTTATTTTATTGTTATTATTTTTGTGACAGGTCTAGAGATAAATATTGAGATAAAGGAAAATTTGGGTTTTGATTGTTTTTCATTTAAGTTCAAGGTGTCATTAGTAATAAGAAAGAAAGGCCTCATAAACTGAAAGCAATAAGTTTTATTGGAATAAATGGAATGGATTTAAGACAAGGATTGTTGCATTTAAAAGGTGCATAGGAGCCATCAAAAGGAATAAGATCTTGCCATTTGCAACGACGTGGATGGAACTGGAGGGTATTATGCTGAGCGAAATAAGTCAAACAGAGAAAGACATGTATCATATGACCTCACTGATATGAGGAATTCTTTATCTCAGGAAACAAACTGAGGGTTGCTGGAGTGGGGGGTGGGGTGGGAGGGATGGGGTGACTGGGTGATGGACACTGGGGAGGGTATGTGTTCTGGTAAACGCTGTGAATTGTGCAAGACTGTTGAATCTCAGATCTGTACCTCTGAAACAAATAATGCAATAGATGTTAAGAAAGAAAAAAAGAAGAAGAAGAATGTAGCAGGAGGGGAAGAATGAAGGGGGGGAAATCGGAGGGGGAGAAGAACCATGAGAGACGATGGACTCTGAAAAACAAACTGAGGGTTCTAGAGGGGAGGGGGTTGGGAGGATGGGTTAGCCTGGTGATGGGTATTGAGGAGGGCACGTTCTGCATGGAGCACTGGGTGTTATGCACAAACAATGAATCATGGAACACTATATCTAAAACTAATGATGTAATGTATGGGGATTAACATAACAATAAAAAAATTAAAAATAAATAAATAAATAAAAGGTGCATAGGTTTTCCATACAGAAGAAAGAGGATCTGGGAGTGGGGAGAGCAATGGGAAAATTATAGACCCCAAAGATCATGAATTGCATGGTCTGATTTCTGTCCACTCCTCCAGCTTCCTCTCTTCTTACGGAGGGCTGGCTTCTTGGGCCTGTGACACATAGGACCTCGTGTTTGGTTTAATGCTCTGCTGTTGCCATTCTGAAATTCTTAATTTTATCATTGAATTTGTTTTTTGTAAGTAAAGTCCAATGAGACAACAGAGTGTGCCACCAGCAGGAGAAATAGGTGCAACCGTATGGACCCATCGTTCCTTGATGCCCAGTTCACCGTGCCCCAGAAGCACAACATTCCACTGGACTCACAGTTGTGTGGGAGTTCAGAGTACAAGGTGAGTGTGCTGTGTGTATAGCTAAATAAGTAGGCTGAAGCCCCCAGAAGCCATCTTTTCCTTTTGAACCAGACCTTGCTTCTAGTGCAGAAAGAAGGCAATAGCATTCTAAGAAACCCAAGGACCAAGAAACCCTACTATATCTTTCTTACTCTGACTGCCCTGGATTAGCCAGTAACTTACCCTGAGAGGGATGATGTAGATGAGAAGGGAAAGATCAGGCATCCATAGCTCCTTTTTCACTGAGTCCTCCTTCCTTATCCATCAGCAAGCTAAAGGGAAGGAGTGCTGGTAGACTGTGTTTGTTTCAAGAAGTGATATAAAAACAGTCAAGTCAGTTTTGTGCAGCATTTCCACTGTGTTGGTTAAGAATGAAATACATGAAGATGTATGAGCTTTGAAATACAAATCATGTCATTTTGGTGATTCTGCATACGAGGTAAATATTCTTCTATTCGCCTTTAAAAGTGACATTGTCAAATATAAAGATAGATGGAAAAACTTGTGCTAATGATTTAAAATTTTAACTTTAAAAAAGATTTTTAACTTTGAATGATAGTAACAGGTTTAAAAAATCATAACAAAAGAAAAGATGTTATATTCTAAGACACTTAATGGCACTTTTTGTCCTGCTTTTCGAACAAGAGGCCACATGCTCGTTTTGCAATGGGCCCTGCATATTATGTAGCTGACTGCTTCCACTCTCCCCTTTGACCATGAAACAAAATCTTTCTGTTTTACAAGCTCAGTAGTTCTTTCTTACCTCCCTGTCCTCCACCCAACTCTTCCAACTGTTTGGAACGCTTCCCTTCCTGCCTTTCACCTGGCCTGGCTTCCCTCCCCTCTGAGCGAAATGTCACATTGTCCTCTAGCACTACTCCCTGTTTGTCTCCTAACACTTACTAGTTATAATTATTTCTTAATTCTTTAATTTACTTTTCCAAAAAAAATTCATCTTCTCAATTACATTGTAAGCTCCCCAGAGAAAGGGACAATGATCTGTTTACTCACTAATGTGTACTCACAATGTACAGAGTAGGCAGCCAATCAGTATTTGTTGAATGAATAAATTAATTAATGGAATTTCAATTGAAGGAACTTTGTACCCAGATAATGAGGAATATAAAGTGTCATCCCAGAGAAATGTTATTTCACAGCGTGAATGTCTTTCAGTAGGGATGCCAAATAAAGTACAGGACGCCCAGTTAAACGTAAATTTTTATTTGCTAAATCCTGTATCTAATCTTGTGTTTTTATTAACTAAATCTGGCAACTCTAAGAAACAATTATAAGAAGATTTGAGTCTTTAAATAAAGTGTGACTATGATAATGGCACAGTGTAGTAGTTTGAACGTTGTTTCGGTTATGAACCCACATCAGGATCTGATAAGAGCTATATATGATCTCCCCCAGAGAAATGCAAGTAACCACATGCATTTCCCTTTCTAGGGAAAGGCTTACAAAGTCTCTGAAGCCCATCCTTGATCCCTCCTGCTGTCACAATCCCACACCTATTTGATCTTCAAATCTCATAACTATGCCCAGGCCATTTAGTTCAAGCCATCATTTCTCACTTGGATTAATATGGTGGCTTCTTAACTGGTCCTCCCCCTGTCCTTGTCCCCTTTGATTTGCTTTCACATAACATCTAGACCAGAGGTTTCTCCCTAAAGTACATTTCGTCATTCCTCTCCCTTATTTAGTATTATTGCAGTACCTATGAAAAGGTCTTTACGATGGCATTGTAAGCGTTGTCTCTTGCCTACTTGGTGATAACTCCTTCCTTTCCACTTCATTAGTACTGGATTATTTGCAGCTTCCCGATTCTACTATGTATTTTAGAACTCTATTTGGCATACTTGGTATTCCCTAAGCCTAGAATGCGCTCTCACCTCACTGTGTAGAGGAAGAAAAAAATTTTCTTCAGTTCTCTTAGGATCCCTGGCTGTATCTGAAAATTAGACAGACAAAGGCAGAATCACAGGAAAAAAGCACACACGTTTATTTAATATCAATTTTATGTGATGACGTGTGAGACTTCATAAGGAAATAAAAACCCAAAGAGATAGTAAGGACTGAATATTTTTACGCTGGGTTTGATGAAGAGTGATAAGTCATGTCGCAATAGGATAGGTTAAGGAGTATGAGGTGAGTATAGTAAACTCGGGGAAATTTAGCAAAGCCTGTTTGTTAGGATTCTTCTCAGATCTTTTTCTAAGGAGATAAGGATGTTCTTTTCCTGCAGGTGTAGAGAGGGCATCGCTCACATGAAGGGTTTATGACCTCAGTTTCAGGGGAGAAGGATGGAAGGAAGGTCAAAGTGAACTTCCTGCTTCTTCCATTTTCTCAAACTCCTTCAACTTAAAATATTCAATATACTAAGGTGCCATATTTTGGCGTAGCATGTCCTGAACCCCATCAGTCTGCCAAGCAGCTGTTTCTCTGTGAAGCTATGCCTGAATCTCCTCCCCACTGTTACCCCCATGTAAGGCTGACTTGGTAACCTGTTCTCCCTTCCTCATAAGTGAAGCACACTCAAAGTCATTGCTTACTCATTAGTGCTTTCTAATAGTGCCGGGAATTCTTGGAGCAGTAACTCTGTCATTCAACTTTGTTTGTATTCCTTGCACAGTGGCTAAAATATAGTAAGTATTCAACAAAGTTTTGACACACGAATAAATAAATGTTTGCATGTGTTTAATAATTATTGTCATTACACACACACACATGCACACACATTGTACTTTTTTGTCGACAGATCAAAAAGCAAAGAGAAGAATACAGTGGTATCTATGGTGGGCGGGGTAGCCCACTAAGGATTTATTTTAGTAAGAGACACCTTAGTAAGAACAGTATGGGCAATTCTTAGTGCTTTGCTGAGCTCTAAACTTACTGATATCTGTGAAGATCTGATAGTCATGACCCACATGATTTCTTCATGTGAAAATAAATAGATACAATTTCAGGGACTAAAGTGACAATTTTTGTAATGTATGAAAGAAATCATTAGGCAAATACATATTTTTCTTTGACTTTTGTCCATCTTTTTGTTTTGTTTTCTACCTGCTAAATTCCAGAAGATGCATGCTAATCTACTAAAAATGGTCCTATTAGGCTTATCACAAAAATAAATATAATTCAAACAAATTAGAACCGTATGTGAAGCCAGTTATTTCTATCCATATCAAGTCTCATCAAGTATGAACGTAATGACATCCTGTCAATATTGCCTGCCTTGTTCAGAAAGACTGTTCATTAAGTGAAGCTATAAACTTTCTGTCATAAGGGATATGTGTTGGTTTCTAATTAAAAATTGTTTTCGGCACACAAGTAATTTATGACTACATTCTTATTATGAAATTTGAGCAATACATATGTACACAGGGTTAAATGTGAACCTCTGCCCTTGGTGGGTTTCTCACACCCTCAGCACACAGTGCCCTCCCAAGGGGTAACCACTGCTAGTACCAGGCTGCCTTACTTGAAGTCCTTCTTCTGTTTTGCAGATATATATCCATTTCTCTCTAAATACAGTTTTTTACACAAAATTATACTGTACATATTTATCTCTGAGCCACAGTGACTGGCTTTTGGATGGGCTCTAAATCCATCTGAGTCAATGAGAAAGGGGAGACACGATTGAGAACTGAGAGAAGCTGTGATAGATGCTTTGCAGAGTCAGAGGGTGAGGACTTTCTCCAGACTAGACCTGATTTTTATTTCTTTAAAAATAAGCTGTGAGACAGAAATTTCAGGGCATCATTGTTCAGATCAGTGAAAGTGTTACGTGGCTGCCCAATATCACCTGTTGAAAATAATAGCATGCTCTAGGTTGAGTGTGCTGTATGTCAGGGTTTCTATTTTTCAGTATTTTCAAGCATGACTGGTCTACAGTGCACATACATACTTTTTGGCAGGCAGGCTGGGCTTCTACTTTGAAGGAGGAGGGATATTCAGCCTCTCCCATGATGACTTTAAGGTAAAAATGATTGGCAGGGATGACATCTAATCAAAACTTTATTACCTAATTTGAGATAGTTTTCATAAGTCAGGTTCTGGCCTTTATGACTAATATTAAACAACAAGTGGAGACTATTTTTAGGTGAATATTTCCCATAAGCGTTACATGTTTGAATTATTACAAGCTTATGAATTTTTTTTTTTTTCCTAGAAAGGTATCCAAAAATTTTGGAGTAACTTTCTTGAGAGTCACATTTTTCCCTCGCCTTTTACTTCAGGAGAAGAAAAACATTATTAAACATATGGCAAGTATAAAGGGAACTTCAGGCTCATAGCCAGCTTCCTTCATGAGAGCTTCCATTTCCACTGGAAATGATCAAGGTGAAGGGGGATGCAGTCTTGTGGCTCTTGGAGTCACATAAGACAACCCCTCCCTCACCCTCACCTGGTTTTATAAACTCTCTTTAACTTAAGCAGTTTCAAACGAGTTTTTACCAGTTGCAGCTAAGAGTCCTGACTAACAGAGAGCCTGTGTTACAAGTATGAGATGATTTCTCATCCTCAAGGAGTTTATAATAATAAAGACAGATGCTGGCACAGAGGACCATAATTCAGGGTTAGAGATGTGCACACAGAATGGATGCCTAAAAAAGTCACGAAGTCTTCACAGTGGTGCTAATGCCTGAGTCTTAATCTAAATCCTAAAAAGACATTAGTGTTAGGCAAGTAAAGGGAGAAAAGAAATTTCAAACAGAAAGCAGGATGGGAAATCGCATGGGAGTGAGAGAGGATATAGTGAGTTCAGGAATAATCAGAGTTCTTCATTCAAAATATATCTGTTGAGGGTCTGTATCTGTGGGGATGCCAAGATTGAAACATATAAAATTCTTGCCCTGAAGGACCTTACATTTTAGTGGTGGGAAACAGAAAATAATTTAGTAAGTAAACATATAAGACATAAGGTATATTTTATAAGGCATATTTATACAAGTGCTATAAAGAAAATAAAGCAGGGCGCCTGGGTGGCTCAGTTGGTTAAGCGACTGCCTTCGGCTCAGGTCATGATCCTGGAGTCCCGGGATCGAGTCCCGCATCGGGCTCCCTGCTCGGAAGGGAGTCAGCTTCTCCCTCAGACCCTTCCCCCTCTCATGTGCTCTCTTTCTCATTCTCTCTCTCTCTCAAATAAATAAATAAATAAAATCTTTAAAAAAAAAAAAAGAAAAGAAAGCAGATTAAAGGTGATTGTGGAGTGAAGAAAGAAGTGTTATTTTATATAGGTAGGCCAGGGAAACTTCTCTGATAAGGTAATATGATGAAAGCTGCTGGTTGTCTCCCAATGTCCGCATTTTCTTTTTCTTTTGGTTATAGGACACGTGAATGTTAGCGGGCCACGGAATCACACTGTTAAGATTGCATTCCCCAGTCTTTCTTGCAGTTGGTGAGTAAGCACTGGTTAACGGGCTATCACGAGAAGCGACGTGTGCGACTGAGCTTTCCCTCCCCTTGCCTTTTCTTCTCTCCCAATGTCTGAGAGCCGAACATGGTGGCAGATGTGGTGGCTGTCCTAGGCTTCAGGACGGAAGCTGCACTTTGAGGATGGCTAAGCAACATGATTAAAGAAGTCTGATTGTCTAATACTATAGAGCAGTGATAACAGTCTAGGACCACTAATATCGTGAAAGAGAGATAAATTTCTATCTTCCATCTTTTTAAAATCATTGCTATGTTTTGCTTTGTGACGACAGCCAAATCCATATTCAGATGAATAGAGGTAACATTTGAGCCGTGCCTGAAATAGTGAGGAATCATGAGGGAATCATGAAGGTTTCTGGACAAAAAGCATTCTTGTGAAGGGAATAGCAAAAGTGAAGGTCCCACAGTAGATCATACTTGGAATGTTCCAATTATAGCAAGGAGGCCAGGATGAAAGGAATAGGGTAAGCAAGAAGGAGAGTGTTATTCTCTGAAGTCAAGGTATTTACAGGAGAACTGATCATGTAGGGCCTTGTTAGTCTATTGTCAGGACTTTTAATTTTACTCTGAGTGACAACTGATTTTACTCTGCTTTTGAGCAATGAGTAACATGATCTAATTTGTGTTTTACAAGATAATTCTGGTGGTAGGGTGGAGAATCTCTGTGAGGGCAAGAAAGCAACAATGGGTAAGCTGGAGGATGTGTGTGTGTTGGGGGCTTTTTTGTGGATGGTCGTTATTAGGAATTATTTTTGATAGGAATTAATAGAGGAATAGTTGTTTTTATTAAATTTTATTTTTATGCTAATGGAAAAGCAATCTGATAGTGAGGAAAGTCAAATGACTGGGAAAAAGAGGAGACCACTACCGGAGTGAGGTTCTTGAGTAGGGGAGTAGGGTTGGCAGCTAATATACATGTGGGGGAGTTGGACTAGAACATGATGATTTTGTTACTATGACATATTTATAACAGAAGGAAAGATAAAATGTATGGGTGCAGATATAGGTATGGTTTGTTGACTTGATGATGGGAGCTGAGTTCCCTGTGCAGCCAGTAATGGAACAAATCAAATAGGGCATGGATGTTAAAATGCACCAAAAATGAACCAAAAGTGGACATGAAATATCCCTAGGATTCCTCAGAAATCTTGGGGAAGCCACCAGATTTCCTTACCTGACATCTGTGTTGTTTTAAACACACACACACACACACACACCCCTCCCTCTTATCATGGACAAATGAACATTTGATCTAAAACATCAGATAATCTGATACCAGTGTTGATTGACTGTGATACCTTGTGGAAATCGAATCTTCTCTCTGAGCACTTGCAAAATAGAGATAATAGTACACTTGCATATAACTTGTGAACGCAGATCTGTTTATCCAAATCCCTGGTAGATATCTCCGTTTTACTTCCCATAGATATTCCAGATATCAAAAATCAAAATCGTTTCTCCTCTAATTTCTCCACCATATTTGAATGAGTGGGCATTGGCATGGGCCAAGTTACCCAACTCTTCCCCCCTCCAATAGTTAACATCTACTTCTCCCCCCACTCTCCCACTATCCCAAATTTAACTAATTAACAAGTCCTAAAAATTCTACCCCCTACATATGTCATCTTACCATAATTTCTGTTTCCAATATCTGAAGTCTAGTTCTTTGTGAATAAAAAGCACAAATTCATAACATTTTCTTTGGATTTGTTTTAATTGAATTCTTGTTTCCTAAATTTGTTGTTGTCATTGTTGTGTTCTTTTTTTTTTCTTCCTCTACAAGGTTTTGCTTTTATTTTCTTTGACTTAAAAATGAATTCGTCAACAATTTAATCATTTCTGGTTATACTTTGTGTGTGTGTGTATAGTTTATAACCTTTTTCGTAAAATATTTATTACTGAACATTTATTAGTATATAGCAAATATCAAGCATCTTAGATTTTATAGGAGTTGTAGAGTATTGACCTTCAACTTTGGAAAAGTGTTGCTGCATCTGGATTTCCTGCTCACCCCTGCATTTGAATAATGAGTCCAAAAGTCTTATGAGTAATTGGATCTTTTGTGCAATTAGAACTTTCCCTTGTATTATAATTTATAGTATAGTTGAATTGAACAACATGTAATGAGTCATTTTACTGAGGCTTTTAAGGAAGTTATATCTGAAGGTCTGTCTAAGAGGCTAAAATATGTCTGAATTAAAAAGAATGACAGGCTGCAATCAGGACTATAAAATAAAGGTGCTCAGTAAGCAGCCCTATTACAATCAGAAAGTGAAGGAAACGGATCTCTGTCTTGTGTGCAGAAGCAGAGGAAATGATGAATACCTTAGGTAACTCATTCTGTGCAAAATCAATCTTTCACTGTCAATTTTAAATGAACTAATTTGTTCACAAATCTGCTCAGTCAGTTTGGAAGCATACTCTGTTCCTTCATATTAGCAAATCCTTTAATCTTGACTAGTCCACTGAGTAAGAAATCTAGAAATGTGTTAATATGATTGGACGTATGTAGTAGGATAAGAATTGATTCTTTTAATTAGTGTCTGCTCAAGTTAGAGTCCCTTTCTTGGCTGAACTATTGACCTACTAATATATCAAGAGATTATGTTATGACTAACATATATCCAAAGTTCAATTTAACTCTTTCGTTATCAGCCAATATTGCAGCGAACTTTCTAGAGACTAAATTCTTTATTTTTTTTCAAGGAATGTTTTGCTTTAAGTATTATAATTTGGAAAACATAAAGGAAGAAATATCTGAACGTTAATTCTTTGCACAGCAACATATCTATAGATCATGCATTGATACCGCTCTATTTGGGGAATCCAAGTTCTTTATAAATTTGTCATCTATTAAAATGAAAAGATGCCCAATACCATTTTTTGCATGAGCCTCACTTTTAAATAATTGGAATTGTATGCACATTTCCTCCATGGTGTTGTAGAATAATATGAGAAAGAAATCCAAGAAGTATTTTGTGAATATAGGATTTTGTTAAGAGATATAGAAATAAGATACTGTAAGTACATGGCTGTCTTTCTGTTATTTTACATATATTTGTAGTTACTGAACAGGCATGTACATTTTGATTTAGAAAACAAACAACATGGAACTTTGTGTAGAATGGATGGTTATAAAACTTAGAGATACATTTCAAACTTATTTAGGTTTTACTTAAATACAGTAAGAAATGTATTTTTAAGTGAATTATACCTGCCTATGTTAAATGCAAAACTATTAGTGGGAATGTTGAAAACTATTATATACATTTATATACACATTTTATGGTACTATTTTTAGATTATCTTTTATAAGTATTATAAAGTATTATCAGTTTGGCTATTTTACCAATTTTTCAAAAATTGTTCTATCACTTAAAATAGAGCACAAATTATTAGCAATGAATTTGAGACAGGCTATGTTCCTATATTTCACACACACTGGTGAGAAATTTGGAAGGACTGAGTTCATTTACTTCATTCAGCAAATATTCATCTTACACCTTCCATGTGTAATGTCCTGTACTAGGCATTTGTGGGAAATAAAATGCTGTCAGATGCAATTCCTAACTTAAAGGAAATTTTAATTTGAACTTTAATTTCAGAGGCCATGCATTATTTTAATGCAGAAGTAGGGTTTATACTTTGTGCACAACTGATATCCTTATCCCCTCCCTCAAAACTCCTCCACCACTACTCTTTCCCATCTCACGGTGGCAACTCCATTCTCCCCGTTGATCAAACCAAAAACCTTTGAGATCATCTTTAATTCCTCTCATTCCTTCACACTCCACACTTAATTTGGTAGGAAATACTGTTGCCTCTATCTTAAACTTTACCCAGAATCAAAGTGTTTCACCTCCTCCAGCACTTCCTGTCTGGTGCGAATTACCACCAGCTCTCTGTCTCGGGTATTGTATAACCTCTGAATTGTTCTCCTTACTTCTGTCTCTGCCCCTCCCCTGCCCCACATTCTAGTAACACAGTTCAGGGTGATCCTGTTAAAACTTAACTCAGATCCTATCATTCCTCTGTGCAAAACCTTTATAATGTCTCTCTATTTCACTCATCACAAATAGCTAAGTACTTACAATGGCTTACAAGGTCCTTAAAGAACCTGCCCTCTCTTATTTCTATGACCTCATCTCCTCTTTTCCCTCTCATTCTGTTACAGTCACATTGGCCTTCTAGCTATTCCTCCAGCGCCCCACTCACATTGCTGCCTTAGAGCATGGGCACCAGCTGCTCCCTCTGCCTGTGAGCCTCCTCACCCAGACAGCGACATGGTTAACACTTAACATGGTTAACCTGCTTCCAGGCTGCTCAAATGTCTCATTCTCCATGAGGCCTGCCATGACAACCATATTGAAAGTCACAAACTTTGACCCTGCAATCCAAATCCCCCTTCTCCCACTTTATTACTTTTTTCTTAGGACTTTTCCATTTCTGACATTCTACATAGTTGACTTATTTCTTATGGCTATTGTTTATTGTCTCCCTAGAATGTCTGTTTTGTGTGCTGATGGTATTCTGAACACTTAAATTAATGCCCGGTACGTGGTAATATTCAATAAGTATCTGTTGAATAAAAGAAGAGTTAACATTTATCCTAGATTGTGGTTTGAGTATAAAATCTTCTCTGTTTTTAGGAGTGTGGCCACTTGTGTTAAGTTATTATATTGCATTATTAACTGCACTCTCTCTATTTTAATTTATGGGTTGCTATTCTTTATATTTAGATAATTTATAGGTGCTTAAAAATGCTGTGAATTAATTGACTGACTTTAAATTCTGTTTCTCTTTTGGTGCTAATTAATTCATTCAGTATGTTGAGAGAGACCAATTGGAAGAATGTGATTGTCTGGTTATTGATAATGCCTTGAACCTTACCATTATATTTTATCAAGATAACTTAGCATCTAATAGAAGATGTAAATAAACCTCAGTTTTTTTTTAAGATCACAGCTTCTAATTATGTGAAATGGCTTACCTATTTTGAACATTTCAAATTAAATTTGGCAACACATTCTTTTGGTGAGGACCTGTAGAAACAGGCACTCTTGTGCATCGCTAACAGGAATGCAAAATGGTACATCCCGTGTGGAGGGAAATTTGGTAATATCTAGCAAAATTACATATACTCAAAATCTTGAGTCCAGTTCTCTAAAAGCAGACTCAGAAGAGAAGATTCACGTACAAATGGGTAATTAGGGAAGTGGTCCTAGGAAACTGCCAAGGGAGCGAGGGCAAGGAAGATGAAGATGTCGTGCAAGAATTCACTTTCAGGGAAACTTTTCAGAAAGAAGTTTCTGTCTGATTTCGCAGGGATACCTGGGCTTTCACACTTTGACACCAATTTATCCTTTGCAAAAAGCCTCCCTGGAAGGAGGTAAATTCAGTGGTGCCTGCTCCAGTGTCCTAAGGGCATCTTCTGGTTGCAGCTGAGGACCATAAGAAGCAAAGACTCGGGGCACCTGGGTGGCTCAGTCGGTTAAGGATCTGACTCTTGATTTCAGCTCAGGTCATGATCTCAGGCTCCTGAGATCAAGCCCCACATCGGGCTCCACATCTGGGCATGGAGCCTGCTTAGGATTCTCCCTCTCCCTCTGCCCCTCCCCACAGCTTGTACTCTCTCTCTCTCTCTCTCTCTAAAATAAATAAATAAAATCTTTTAAAAAAAGAAGCAAAGACTCACTCAAAGAGGCTGAGGAAGGAGCACACAGAAGTGGGAAGGGAGATTGCAAGGGAGCATAGACTGCGTCTGCTGTATTCAGCAATCCCATATCTAAGAATATATTCCAAATATATTGGATGTACTGGCAAAAATACAAAAACTAATGATGTAATGTATGGTGATTAACATAACATAATAAAATAAAATAAAATAAAATAAAAAGTTGGAAAAAAAATACAGAGTGAGGACTCCACAGGCTATTGAGAGGGGTACTATTTATTATACCAAAGAATAGAATTAACTCAGATATCAATCAGTAGACTACTTGGTACATTCACATATTGGAGAACCTTAATTACAAAATGAATGAGGGTGATATCTTTCTACTGGTAGTTTTATCTAAGTTCTGTTGTTAAGTGAAAAAAAGCAAGTATGCTAATTTTTATCTAAGAAAGTGATGGAAATACAAATATTAATATGTGTTACTTGCTTATATTTTCAAAAATATATAATGGAAAATAACCTCAAAATTAATAAAATTGGTTACTTTCAGGGGGAGTAAAGGAAAAAAATGAATGGAACAGGGATGGAACAAGGCATCTTGTTACAGAGCTGTGTAACTATCTGACACGATTGGAAACAATTGTGAAGCAGTCTAGTTTAAAATAATCAACACAATTGATTTGTATCTAGACACAAATTTAAATATGAAAATTCCCTGAATCAAGTGTATATCAGTTGGACTAATAACCACACAGAGAAAAGAGAATTACTTTAATTGACTTTGAAATACAATACTTGATTGGATATCCTTAGTGTAGTATATTCAAACGATAAAAAAATATTAAACTTTATTCAATATTCTTAATTTTAATGGTAATATTAATATAATTTTGAAATTATTATAGGTATATTTTAAAATAAATAAAATAGGGGCACCTGGGTGCCTCAGTCATTAAGCGTCTGCCTTCGGCTCAGGTCATGATCCCAGGGTCCTGGGATCAAGCCCCACATCGGGCTCCCTGCTCGGCGGGAAGCCTGCTTCTCCCTCTCCCACTCCCCCTGCTTGTGTTCCCTCTCTCGCTGTGCCTCTCTCTGTCAAATAAATAAATAAATAAAATCTTTAAAAAAATTTAAAAAATAAACAATTATAATGATATCTTTGGAAACCATAAATTTTTGAGTTAGAGGAAAAAGATAAAATTATAAAATATAAAAGCTAAGTAAGTCTATATAAAACTCTAAGTCTATATTAAACCTTAAAATAAAAATATCAATATTGATTCAAATTCACTGTGTGTGTGTGTGTGTATGTGTGTGTGTTGTATGTGTCATTTATTTCCAGGCTTTGTCCACTGGAAAACAAGTCATGAGAATTCTGTAGCAATGTGCACCCCTAGAATCCAGCTTGTGATATCTAAACATTATTTGCCTCTGAAAGGAACCAGGGTCCAGGGTTCCTCAGGGAAATCATTGATTCTCTACCTAAATGTAAGAGTTAAAATTATAAAACTCTTAGAAGGAAATGCAGGAGTGAATCTTCATGATCTTGGGTTAGGTAATAATTTCTTAGATTCAACACCAAAAAACCACAAGCAATAAGAAGAAGATCAATACATTGAACTTCATCAAAATTAAAAATTTTTGTGCTGCAAATGACATCATCAAGAAAGTGAAAAGATATCCCACAGACTGGGAGAAAATATTTGAAAATCATACCTCTGATAAAGAACTTGTATCCGGAATGTATAAAAAACTCTTAAAACAATAATAAAAAGACAACCCAACTATAAAAGTAGGCCAAAGATTTGAATAGATATTTCTTTAATGAAGATATATGAAATGGTAATAAGCACACACACACACACACACACACACACCACTCAACATCATTATCATTTAGGAAAGGCAAATCAAAACCACAGAGATATCACTCACAAAGAAAGTGGCTTTAATAGAAAAGGCAGAGGGCGCCTGGGTGGCTCAGTTGGTTAAGCATCTGCATTTGGCTCAGTCATGATCCCAGGGTCAAGCCCCACATTGGGCTCTCTGCTCAGCGGAGAGTCTGCTTCTCCCTCTCCTTCTGCTGCTCTCCCCACTTGTGCTCTCTCTCTCTCTCAAGTCAATAAATAAAATCTTTAAGAAAATAGAATAAAAAAATAAAAAATAAATAAAAATGACAGATAAGAGCCAGTATTGGCAAAGATGTAGAAAAATTGGAAACCTAATTCATTGCTAGTGGGCATGTAAAATGGGCAGCCATTTTGGAAAACCACTTGGCAGTTCTTCAAAATGTTGAACATAGAGTTATATGACACAGGAATTCCACCACTAGTTTTGTACCCTAGATAAATATAAGTCCACATCATAAATAGTACGTGGACAGTCATAGCAGCATTATTCATAATAGCCAAAAAAGCATTTGAATAACTATCTACACATGAATGGATAAACAAAATGTGGCATACCCACACAATGGAATATTATTCAGCAATATAAAAGAATGAAGTATACTTTAAAAAAATATCTATGAGCTCATAATTGTACCTAACACACATACACAGACACGCACAACCAGTTACTATTGGTAGTTGTTTACTCACCATCTTACCATTCTGAAAATTGATAAAACAAAATGACAAAAATATCATTTTTCAATTTGCTCATTTAGCCTAATGATATTTATTTATAATGTTGTTTCAATGAGATGCAACTTAAAGATATTTTATACTAATCCTAAAATATTACAACCTGTAGGTTATAAATTTGACAATTACATTGTTAATATTGAAAATAACATTTACTTTTTTTTCCTTCGTAAGTTTATTTTTTCCTTCTCTGAACTTTCTTTCTTTTTTTTTTTTTTTTTTAAAGATTTTATTTATTTATTTGAGACAGAGAGAATGAGAGAGAGAGAGCACATGAGGGGGGGAGGGTCAGAGGGAGAAGCAGGCTCCCTGCCGAGCAGGGAGCCCGATGCGGGACTCGATCCAGGGACTCCAGGATCATGACCTGAGCCGAAGGCAGTCGCTTAACCAACTGAGCCACCCAGGCGCCCCCCTTCTCTGAACTTTCTGCTTTGGTTTCTTTGCTTTGTACTCCATGGGTTCAACCACTCTAAGGAAATACTACTCCTACTGAAAAAAAACTTTGAGTGCTAAATGGAAACACATTTTTCACACATACATGGATAGGACTTGTGGAACTGTTTCTTCTCTTTGTAAATAGAATTAATTTAATTTAATTTTTATTTATTTTTTTGCCTATAATTGTCATTTTATTTTTTTCTTTATTTTTTCATTTTAATTCAGTTAGCCAACTTATAGTTTATCATTAGTTTTTGATGTAATGTTCAATGATTCATTGGTTGCATATAACACCCAGTGCTCGTCACATCACGCGCCCTTCTTAATGTCCATCACCCAATTACCCCATCCTCCCACCCAATTCCCCTTCAGCAACCCTGTTTGTTTCTTGTAGTTAAGAGTATCTCACCATTTTTCTACCTCTCTGATGACTTCCCATTCAGTTTTCCCTCCTTTCTCCAATGGTCCCCTGCCCTGTTTCTTATATTCCACATATGAGTGAAGCCATATGACAATTGTCTTTCTCTGATTGACTTATTTCAATAGCATTAATTTTAAACCTGAAGTTTTTAGCAAGATGTTTTCTATGGGTTCTGAAAATCAATCAGCACCAGCAAAAGATTATCATGTCATTAACAAAGACATACACTAGATGAAAACAAAGATTTTAATTTATACGAAAATTAGGGAAAAAACTGATAAAACAATGATCTTGTGATTGTTTGACATTGAATAAATATGAAGAGAAATTATAACCACTCACCCTTAAATTTTGTTCATAGATATAATAGCTTTAACAATGTATTATCTTTTTGCAAGAAAGCATATGTATATGTACATATATATAGATATAGATATTTTTTAATGTGAGACTGTATTTAAGGCTCCCATTTGACTTACAGAACCAATCATAAAATCTACATCCCAAGGCTGTGAAAAATCCATTTCTAATTTGTTTTTACAGAGAAACAGCACAAGGGAAAGACCGGCAAGTGGTGGAAGTGGTCAGTGCATCTGCCATCCCCAGGTGCTGTCCTGGTGAGATTTGTCAGTCCTCTCCGCCTTGTGCACTGATGCTGAAGACTCCCCCCTGACCAGAGCCTAGTCATTTGCCAGGCTCTCCCCATCATGGGGAGTTACACAGCAACTGATCCTCATGCTCACCCTGCTGTCAAAGCATTCCAATTTTTAATCGCTACATGACTTGTCAGATTCAATATGAACCACATGGTTACAATTAAAACCTCTCTAATAATGAGAATGCCAAAAAAGGAGGGGGGGACTTGAAGCATGTTTCCTGTCACTGTTCACATTCTGAAACTAAGTTTAAGAAAGTTCCTCTACTAAAATTTATGTTTGCACTTTGAGAAACTAAATTGTTCTGTCCTTAATTCTTACAGTAAACCACTATATCATTGAAAGCATGTGCCTGCACTTACTGAGTATTTCTAAGGTTCTGGCTGACTCTCATCGAGTACATTTCCACTACGGAAAAGAATCCATCTCCCATGATGAGGAAAGAAAGCAGCCAAACTCCGGTTCCAGATTTGTACACCACACCTGTCACTTCCTTACCTACTGGGAGATATTTTCTTCTTGACTATATTGAGCTGGAAATGCTAAAGCATATTTTAAGAACTCTCCTTAAAATCAAAAGAATCAACTTTACTTCCCTGAGAATGTTACTTGAATCACAGTCTCAGTTATTTCTCCCCTAGAGTTCAAAATTTTGAATTTCCACAAGATTGAGAATTAAAATGAAATGGAAATTATATTTTATTAATTAAACATTGAAATTAATTTACTTACAGCTATATGTAGATATTGATCCTATGTTTTAGAACATGTTTAAAAGAGATGGGCCAATTCTATTATTTACTGGATTCTGACAAGGTTTTTCTGTGCAGATGAAAGTCACATCAGCTAAGAGAAACATCAGGCTCTTGTGGAAAAGATACAATGGTGTATATGATAGCAGCAAACAGCCCATTCTAATTCTACAGCATGCCCCCAGTGCTTACTGAGATTGGGTAAAGGAGAAAATAGTCTTAGATCTCTTATGCAGAGTAAATACCTTAGAAATCAAACGTATCTATGTTTGACTTAATTCATCAAAAAAAAAAAAAATAACTTCTATCCTGGTATTTCAGGATTTTTTTCCCAGAACATTTATTTCAGTGTCCTTTTAGATATTTATTTTCTGAATGCCATCAAACAGCAAAAAACTATGATGTTAATCTATAGTTCTGTTTTCTTCTTTTTTTATATTTTATTTTATTGTGGTAAGAACACAACATGAGATCCACCCTCCTAACAATTTTTTTAAGTTTTTATTTGAATTCCAGTTGGTTAACATACAGTGTAATATTAGTTTCAGGTGTACAATATAGTGATTCAAACACTGCCATACAACACCCAGGGCTCATCAGAAAAAGTGCCCTTCCGGTAATCATCAGTTTGTTCTCTATAGTTAAGAGTCTGTTTTCTTGGTTTGCCTCTCTCTTTCTTTTTTTGTTCCTTTCCTCATTTGTTTTATTTCTTAAATTCCACATATAAGTGAAATCATATGGTATTTGTTGGTCTCTGACTGACTTATTTCACTTAGCATAATACCCTCTAGCTCCATCCATGTTGTTGCAAATGGCAAGATTTCATTCTTTTTAATGGCTAAGTAATATTCCATTGTATATACATACCACCTCTTCTTTATCCATTCATCAGTTGATGGACACTTGGGCTGTTTCCATAATTTGGCTATTGTAGATAATGCTGCTATAAACATTGGGCTGCATGTATCCCTTTGAATTAGTATTTTTGTATTGTTTGGATAAATACTTGGTGGTGCAATTGCTGGATCATAAGGTAGTTCTATTTTTAGTTTTTTGAGGAAACTCCATACTGTTTTCCAGAGTAGCTGCACCAGTTTGCATTCCCACCAACATTGCAAGAGGGTTCCTCTTTCTCCACATCCTTGCCAACATCTGTTGTTTGTTTGTTTGTTTGTTTGTTTCTTTTTTTTTTTGGTAAATTATTTTATTTAAATTCAGTTAGTTAATATATAGTGCATCATTAGTTTCAGATGTAGAGTTCAGTAAATCCATCAATTGCATAAAACACCCAGTGCTCATTACATCACGTGTCCTCTTTAATGCCCATCACTCAGTTACCCCATACCCCCCACCTCTCCTCTAACAACCCTCAGTTTATTTCCTATAGTTAGAGTCTCTTATGGTTTGTCTCCCTTTCTCATTTCATCTTGTTTTATTTTTCCCTCCCCTATGATCCTATTTTTTTTCTTAAATTCCACATAAGAGTGAAATAATTTGATAACTGTATTTCTCTGATTGACTTATTTTGCTCATCATAATACCCTCCAGTTCCATCCATGTCAATGTAGATGGTAAGATCTCATCCTTTTTGATGGCTGAGTAATATTCCATTGTATATATGTACAACATCTTCTTTATCCATTCATCTGCTGATGGACAGCTGGGCTCTTTTCATAGTTTGGCTACTGTGGACATTGCTGCTATAAATATTGGTGTGCAGGGGCCCCTTCAGATCACAGCATTTGTATCCTTTGGGTAAATACCTAGTAGTGCAATTGGTGGGTTGTAGGGTAGCTCTATCTTTAACTTTTTGAGGAACCTCCATGCTGTTTTCCAGAGTGACTCTACCAGCTTGCATTCCCACCAACAGTATAAGAGGGTTCCCCTTTCTCTGCATCCTCGCCAACATTTGTTGTTCTCTGACTTGTTAATTTTAGTTCTGACTGGTGTGTGGTGGTATCTCATTATGGTTTTGATTTGTATTTCCCTGATGCTGAGTGATGGTGAGCACTGTTTCATGTGTCTGTTGGCCATTTGGTATGTCTTCTTTGGAGAAATGTTTGTTCATGTCTTCTGCCCATTTCTTGACTGGATTCTTTGTTTTTTGGGTGATAAGTTTGATAAGTTCTTTATAGATTTTAGATACTAGCCCTTTATCTGACAAGACATTTGCAAATACCTTCTCCCATTCTGTCAGTTGTCTTTTGGTTTTGTCAACTGTTTCCTTTGTTGTGCAAAAGCTTTTTATCTTGATGAAGTGCCAATAGTTCATTTTTGCCTTTATTTCCCTTGCCTTTGGAGATGTGTCTAGCAAGAAGTTGTGGTGGCTGAGGTCACAGAGGTTGCTGCCTGTGTTCTCCTCTAAGATTTTGATGGATTCCTGACTCACATTTAGGTCTTTCATCCATTTTTGAGTTTATCTTTGTGTATGGTGTAAGAAAATGGTCCAGTGTCATTCTTCTACATGTGGCTGTCCAATTTTCCCAACACCTTTTGTTGAAGAGACTGTCTTTTTTCCATGGATATTCTTTCTTGCTTTGTTGAAGATTAGTTGACCATAGAATTGAGAGTCGATTTCTGGGTTCTCTATTCTGTTCCATTGATCTATGTATCTCATTTTTGTGCTAGTACCATACTGTTTTGATCACTACAGTTTGTAATATAACATGAAGTCCAGAATTGTGATGCCTCCAGCTTTGCTTTTCTTTTTCAAAGTTGCTTTGACTATTCAGCGTCTTTTATGGTTCCATACAAATTTTAGGATTGTTTGTTCTAGTTCTGTGAAAAATGCTGGTAGTATTTTAATGGGAATTGCATTAAATGTGTAGATTGCTTTGGGTTTATAGACATTTTAACCATATTTGTTTTTCTGATCCATGAGCATGGAATGTCTTCCCATTTCTTTGTGTCATCTTCAATTTCTTTCATCAGTATTTGATAGTTTTCAGAGTATAGGTCTTTCACTTTTTTGGTTAGGTTTAGTCCTAGGTGTCTTATTGTTTTTGGTGCAGTTGTAAATGGGATTGGTTCCTTAATTTCTCTTTCTGCTGCTTCATTAATGGTGTATAGAAATGCAACAAATTTCTGTACATTGATTTTGTATCCTGTGACTCTACTGAATTTGTTTATCAGTTCTAGCAGTTTTTGGGTGAAGTCTTGGGTTTTCTACATCGAATATCATGTCATCTGCAAATAGTGAATGTTTTACTTTTTCCTTGCCAAGTTGGATGTCTTTTATTTCTTTCTGTTGTCTGATTGTTGTGGCTAGGACTATGTTAAATACCCTCTTAACAAGTTTTTAAGTGCACAAAACATTACTCTTGACTATGGGTACAATATTATCTAGCAGTTTTCTAGAGCTTATTCATTTTGTTTAACTGAAACTTAAGCCCATGGAATAGTAATTCCCCATCAAGAACTTCATTATGGAAAGTGTGAGCTAAATAGTGAAATCCTAGAGAAAGCACTAAATGAATAAGATTCCCCATTGTTAGACCTATATTGTTGCCATGTGTCACAATCTCTTAAACTGGAAAACATTTTAATGATTTATGGAATCCAGATTTCCATTAATCTTCTTCAGAATTGTCAAGCATGTCTCCTCTACATAAAAAAGCTCAACTCTTCATTTATCATTTAATAAAAAAATCAAGGAACAAACTCTACTTACCACTTTCCTTTCCACTTGCTGTAGGCTAGTCTTGTGCCAAGGAATATCTTGAAAGAGGAAATCTAAGCACATCTTTTTAAATACCAAAATTCATATACAACTTCAGGGTTTGTTGAGTGGAAATATTTACAAAATCTCTACCTCGTTTACCAACACAGCACATAGCTTCCGTTCCATAGACCTAGGCTTCTTGGGGCCAACACCATGCCTTTGTGTCCACAATAGGAATACAATGAACTGATTGTGGTATCACACTATTAATCCACACCAGTGAGTACAGCCACTTTTATGTTTACTGCAAAAATTCACATGCTAGAATTTAGGGTTATGTATTGAAGGAATTAAATTACATCTATTGTTTGTATTTTCCACTGTTTTTTTTTTTTAAAGATTATATTTATTTATTTGACAGAGAGAGAGACACAGTGAGAGAGGGAACACAAGCAGGGGGAGTGGGAGAGGGAGAAGCAGGCTTCCTGCCGAGCAGGGAGCCCGACACGGGGCTCGATCCCAGGACCCCGGAATCATGACCTGAGCCGAAGGCAGACGCTTAACGACTGAGCCACCCAGGCACCCCTGTACTTTCCACTGTTTTGTCTTTCAGTGTGGTTTTGCTATTTACCTAACAGAGTTTTTTGCTCTGTCCAGATCTTTTTGTATACTTGGGAAGCAAAAGTCTTCCCTATAAGAGTGCCAACTTAGAGCATTGGTACTAACTTGAGGTCATCCTGCACTCATTACTTTGTATCCTCCACAAATCATGTTCTACTTTATATCATGTGGCATAACCCACTCCATTCACCATTGAGAATTAGGAACATTGCTACACCATGTTGCTACATCATCACAGTGATGAACAGTGCTTAAATGTATTTGTGTATATATATATATATATTTTTTTTTTTTAAAACATTTTACATTTAAATTAAATTATAATTCAGAGGATCCTCATGAAATGTCCAAAGTATACCAGTCAGGAAAATGGGATTTTTTTTTTTTTCTTTTCTGTAATAGCAGTTGATAACTTTTCAACACAATTTTACTTTGACTTCAGGATAATATAAGAGTGCCTTACATCACTTCATGTTATATCCTATTAAATATTTATAATGTATTGACTGGGCTATCATATTTAGCAATAAAAATATAGGACACCCAGTTAAATTTGAATTTCAGATAAATCATGGAATTTTAAAACTTATTTGGGACATAGTTTCTTAAAAATTACTCCTTGTTTACCTGAAATTTAAATTTAATTTGCTGTCCTGTATTTTATCTTACAATCTTATTTGTTGATTTGTTAAAATTTTCTAGTAAAAATAATTCTAAAACTAAGAAAAAGACCACAATAGGAACCCATTCTGACATGATGAATTATTACATAATTAGTTAGATATACTGAAAGCTAGAGAAAATCTGTCAAATAGAATATGCACAGAGTAAAACACAATTTGGGATGACTTAATCCCTATCCCATTGTCATAAAAGTGTTCATTGATTATCTATCTATGATTTTAGGAACTAACTATCCTAATTACAAACGTACCAGTGCAACAAAAGTTACTTTGAAGTTGGGTGGGAAGCTTGACACTCAAGAGAGAAATGCAGCCAAGGAAGTGATGAAATTATTTAGGTGCAAAGAGAAGAGGCTAAGAACAGAAACATAAAGACCCCTGCATGTAAGCGGTGGCAGAAGAAGAATACTCTAGAAAGAGACTGAGAAAGGGCATCAAGGGGATGAAGAGAGGGAGAAGCATTCTCCATGGAACATTCCCCACGGAACTAAACCATAATCCCTTCAGAAGATGGCTACTTCTGACAAGGGAGGGAAGATTCAAGATAAGTCTGAAATATTGGTGGTACCAGAAATAAGTACTGAAAAGATGATGTAGAAATGTCACAAGGATCCAGGAGCCAACATTAAGGGACTCCCATAGGTCCAAACAATAGTAATATACTAGAATTCATTAAATAAAAATTGATTCCATGAGTCTCTACAGAAAATAATCAAAGATAGATGATAGATGATAGATAGGTAGATGATAGATAGATAGATAGATAGGTAGATAAAGAAGAGAAGAGAAGGGACATTTTTCCCTTAGAGTGACGTGCTGACTAATAAATATAGAAAGAATGATGGAATCACCATTGTGCCATCATAATTGTAAAAACTGTTTCAAGAAAGAATCAGGGGTGAAGGTGGAGGTTAAATGAGGTTCAGACTATTTACATAATATTAAGTATTTTTCCACAAATTACTATAATAGTTCATCTTCATTATTCACAAATTCCACATCTGTGAATTCAGCTGCTCCTTAAAATTTGTTGGTAACCCCAAGTTCAATACTCACTCAATACTCATGAATATCATTATTCATGGATATACACAGAAGGGGGAAAGATCTGAGTCGTTCAATGTGCATATGCTCAGCTGAGGTTGAACAAGGCAACTCTCTGCCTTCTGATTTCAGCTGTCATTCTGTAAACCAGAGTGTTTTTCAAGGTATATTGTCAGGTTTTTGCATTTTTGTGCTTTTTATTGGTTATTTCGCTGTTTAACTTGTCTCCAAAGTGTAGTGATGAAGTCCTTTCCCATGTTCTTAAGGGTGAGAACATTCTGACATGCCTTATGGAGAAAATATTATGTTAGACAAGCTTCTTCAGGCATGTTGTTGTCCGTGGGTTTAATTAACGTTAATGAGTTGACAACATATATTAAATAAAGTGTCTTTAAACAAACGAAAACCCACACAAAACAAGGTTATGTATTGATTGGTTGATGAAAGTGTGACTAGTGGCTCTCAGGAACTTAACTCTGTATTTTTTTTTTTTTTTTGGAATTAATGCTCAGTACTTCCTAATTCAGTGTTCACAGAAAGTCTGTAGAACATAGAACTAGTTTGAATAATGACATTCAAATGTAATTACAGAGGGAGAAATGATAAACATACAGTGGAGATATTGGACAAAACTTTAACCAAGTGATCCCAATTAATAACACTCATAAGGGGCAAATGGATATTATGGTCCACCAGATTTGATACTCTGAAAAACATATAACATTCTTTATGCAGTATTCTAGCCCAAACTGTTTAAAAGTTGAAATGAATATGGAGGAAACACCAGAGAACTCTCACAAAGTAAAAAGCATTCTATAAAGCATTAGCTTATGTTCTTAAAAAATGTCAATGGCCTAAAAGTCAAAGAAAGATTGAGGAACTTGTCCATATTAAATAGACTAACAGAAGCATATAAATGCATCGTGCAATTCTTCACAAGAGTCTGTACCAAAAAAAGAAGCTATAGAATACATTAGGAAAATGGATTGTATTAGGTAATAGTTTTATTTCAATATTTAGTTTCCTGAATTTGATCATTGTACTGTGGATATGTCAGAGAATATTTTTGTTCTTAGGAAATACACATAAAAGTGACATGGGGTAAAGAAAAATGAAGTATGTAACTTACAGGAAAAAAACTTAGCATATAATTATCTATCTGTCATCTATTGAGAAGAAAGAGAGCACAAAAGTAGCAAAATATTACAAATAGGTGAATCTGGGTAAAGAGAATTATTTGTACAAATCTCGCAACTTCTTTTGTTCAGAATGATTTCAAGATACACAGTTTTTGAAAGGAGGAGAAGGAAGCTCAGGAGGGTGTGCTGTCAGAGGAGTCCAGAGAAAACGAAGTTGCCACAGTGTCAAAAGCTACAGAGGTGAGTGAGGTTGGGGATTTAGATTAGATTTAGCAGCAGGGAGCTGCTAGTGAAGCCAATTTCCGTGGTTTTGTAGAGATAGAAGCCTGCTTGTCATGGGTGCAAATGAAGTGGTGTGTGGGAATACAGACACCAAGTTCTAGAATTTTAGCTGTTAAAAGAACTATGGTAAAAGGTGGAATGAGTGAAGGAATTGTGTTTTTTGTTTGTTTGTTTGATTTTATATTGGAGAGGTGTGAGCATTTTTAAATGGGGATGGGGACCCAAGTTTGGCCAGTGAGAGGAAGGGGAAGCGTTGAAGACAACTGGAAAGGCGGTAATGATCAAGAAGGGAGGGCTCTAATGAAAAGTAGGAACAGGGATGAAAGACACAGAGAGGATAGGAGGCAATGTTGAATTCAACTTAATTAACTGGAAAATGGATCTTTTTAAAAATTGAAACAGTAGTATGATATCTTTTAGGTTTCCTTAAGAAAAGTCAGTTTATGAAATCCCTTAGATTATAATAAGGGAGGTAGCATATTCATATAGAGAACATGTTTTAAAGCTACTGTATGTTTTCAAATCTGGAGAATGCAATAATTTATCTTTAGTATTGTGATATCTCAAAAAAACATAGGGATATGGATTGCAATCATATGTCCTAGCATCTTTTCTTTTCTTTTCTTTTTTTTTCTCTAAAATATCTCCCTTGTGAGCATGTCCATTCTCCTGATATTGGCTCTAACTGCCTTCAGAAGTGTGGCATTTGGATGTTTCACCTTAAACTCCATAATCTTCTTCCCCAAACCTGCTTCTTTGCACTTTTTTTTCTTTAGTGTCTAATTGAGGTGAAGAACAGCACAGCTCATTTTAAAATATTTTGATAGATATATAGTTTATTTTCAATAAATGAGTAATTGCATAATGCATTCTTCCAGGATGCCGGGGCAGGAATCATGTGTTCCAAAGAGAAGAGTACCACATTTAATTTATTTTTTGCTATAGACCTAATCGAGGAGGTAATGATTTAGCATCTATGGAGTGGCCTAAGAAACAAACAACACTAATTGTGAAGTCTACTTTAAAGTCTCATTAAATGCCAAGGGAACTGTCAAAATTTCAACCTCATAATTAAAATACTCAACTTTGGTGTTTGTGTTTGAACCTGGGCTGAAATTGAGCAAATGGAACTAGGGCAGCTGCAGGCGACACCAGCTTTGCTAGCACCCGCTCTGTAAGAAGCCCAAGTAACTTCTTAAAAAGTTTGGTTGGGGGCGCCTGGGCGGCTCAGTCGTTAAGCGTCTGCCTTCGGCTCAGGTCATGATCCCAGGGTCCTGGAATCGAGCCCCGCATCGGGCTCTCTGCTCCACGGGAAGCCTGCTTCTCCCTCTCCCACTCTCTGTGCTTGTGTTCCCTCTCTCGCTGTGTCTCTCTCTGTCAAATAAATAAATAAAATTAAAAAAAAAAAAAAAAAAAGTTTGGTTAGCTCCTGGCATGTAAATACTCACCAGTGAAACAACTCTAACTGAAAATGGTAAACTGGAGTTCAATAGTTTTGTTTGCATGGGAATAGGAGGAAGTGATAGAGGAAAATAAAAAAAGAGAAAGTGAATGCAGGGACAAGTACTTCTCGAAGAAGAATAGAAAAGCAAGATCTTTTTTTTTTTTTTTTCCTGGTACTATGTACCAGAATGTTAGTTGACTATTAACTCTCTGCTTATTCTTCTTTGAATTGTTGGAACCAAAGCCATGTGACATTTACTCTTCAGCTTCCTTTTTTTTTTTTTTTTCTTTAAATTTTATTTATTTATTTGACAGAGAGAGACATAGTGAGAGCAGGAACACAAGCAGGGGGAGTGGGAGAGGGAGAAGCAGGCTTCCCGCGGAGCAGGGAGCCCGATGTGGGACTCGATCCCAGGACGCTGGGATCATGACCTGAGCCGAAGGCAGACGCTTAACGACTGAGCCACCCAGGCGCCCTCCTCAGCTTCCTTGTATGTTACATTTTTTATTTTCTTCGGACAAAAGACCATGGCAACTTACTTGATTGGGGCCACAAATACACAAGCTTTTCAAATCTCAGAATCTATCAAATGTAAAGGGACCAGATTATTTTAGCATTAAATTAGATTAAGATGTGTTTTTAGAAAAAACCATATTTATCATTTTTGCTATGGGGTCATATTTGAACGGGCAGTTGTATGAGAAATTGCTTTAATTTTTGTTGTTGCTTCTACAAGATTGTAAGAACATATATAGATAATGTTAATCCTGTTCCTCTAGAGTTGTAGTACTTTTTCTTAACATCCTTCTATGATCTGGGACTGCTAACATTTGTGAAATCTCTTCGAGAAGACATTTACTTTAAGAGACAAAACAGCTATGGTTTAAATATGCAAGCAGATCCACCCAAAAAATCTCATTCATAAAATAATGGTGCTTTGCAACAAGTTCATTTGACTGTGGAAATTTGAAAAATGTGTTATTGCTTGGGTCATTTTAAAAACCATGATTTGGAAAAATATGGTGCAAGTTGTAATTCTTTCTAATTAAAAACCAGGCAAGCCCTTAGGTGGGAGTCACAGCGAGCTGCCCTGAGTTTTTCCCAAGCCTAACAAAAGAAAGAAGGACTGGCCACTGCTTGTGCCTGCCAGCTGTGCATTGTTCAAGGAATCAAAATAAAGAGGCAAAGGGGTCAAGGGTTAGGAGCTCATATTTCCACTCTACATGACCCCGTCTCGGGGCTGGGGTGCTCTTGTCATCTGTTTCTGAAGGTCTCTCAACACAAGAGTCTCCTCCACCCCTTTTGGGAAACTCCTGTGTAGACTATGCCGGTGATTAATGAAAAGGGCTCACAGGAGACCTTCTTAAAATGCTTTGGACAAAAGGGTCCTCAGCACGAAGGCTTCAGAAGAATACCTGCAGACATTACTGTCTTGAGAATACAGTGGAAATATCTGTGTTTTCCACCAATCTACCTTTTTACAACATATCAAGTAACTTGATTAATGGTGTGCCACTTTCTATTCTTATTAAAGGCTGTCACCAGAATACTTAAACTTTCACACTTCGTGTATCGCAGAATATTTGGTTGATTTTTATGTTGTGTTCATTATTTTAAGGTCGTATTAGGTGCTACTGGGTTGAATTCTGAAATCCCACTTAGGCCACAAATATTGGAAAATTATAAATCATGTTCTAGCAAATAACATTTAGACGTATATGACAATTTTTATCAAAATCTGAAAAAGTAGAACATAAATTATTAACGCTATTCTTGTGACATAGTAGGCGCCTGAATAAAAACGTACTTCATAAAAATCCAAACCTTGTAGGTTTTACAAACCGACCGTGAGGCTTTGCGTTTTCTCTTCCGCAGCCAGCGCCGAGAGCGATGGGCATCTCTCGGGACAATTGGTACAAGCGCCGCAAGACCGTGGGCAAGAGAAAGCCCTACGGCAAGGAGCGGAAGTATGAGCTGAGACGCCCCGCTGCCAACACTAAGATTGGCCCCCACCGCATACACACAGTCCGAGTCCGGGGAGGCAATAAGAAGTACCGTGCCTTGAGGCTAGACGTGGGGAACTTCTCCTGGGGCTCTGAGTGTCGTACGCGAAAAACAGGATTATCGATGTTGCCTACAACGCATCCAACAACGAACTGGTCCGCGCCAAGACCCTGGTGCAGAACTGTATTGTGCTAATTGACAGCACACCGTACCGGCAGTGGTACGAGTCCCACTGTGTACTGCCCCGGGGCCACAAGAAGGGGGCCAAGCTGACGCCCGCGGCAGACGAGATTTTAAACGAAAAACGATCGAAGAAAATTCAGAAGTATGATGAAAGGAAAAAGAATGCCAAAATCAGCAGTCTTCTGGAGGAGCAATTCCAGCAGGACAAACTTCTTGCGTGCATCGCTTCAAGACCAGGCCAGTGTGGCCGAGCAGATGGCTACGTGCTAGAGGGCAAGGAGCTAGAGTTCTGTCTGAAGAAAATCAAAGCCCGGAAAGGCAAATAAATCTTCCTCCTATCTTCGGTCATGTAATAAAGGTGTTTATTGTCCTGTAAAAAAAAAAAAAAAAAAAAAAAAAAATCCAAACCTTGTAATTATCACATTTTCACTGGTTGCTTTGCTAGAAATTTCTCAAGAGATTATGAGACATATTAATGAAAATCCAAAGGTGATTTTAAAAGATTCCACCCCCCACCCCAAATACTTACAAGACAGTAAAATTAAACATGCTGTGGCTATTATTTTTTCCATTGGTTTAGGACAGTGAAATAAGACATAGGCTCTAGTTCTAAGAGCTACCAGGGGTCCAATTTCTGGAAACCCTAACGTCTAATGCCTAACCTACAACTGTACTGATTAGGACAGTGTTTCACCAATTCCGCACTGTTCGCGCTAATGAGCCTGCAGAAAACTGGGAATTATCAGTTAAAGCTGCTGTTAAGCTGCTCCCCTCACAGTATATCAGCTCCACGACTTTCTTACTATCCTACAATTCAATATAGCATCCCTCGAAACAGTCGGCTTCTAGTTAACATAGAAATTTGTTGTGAAAGAAGGAAGGCAAGGAGGAGAGGCCATATTTGTCTATGACCATGAGTATAAAATGCCTTCAATGGAATAGCGCATTCTATCAAATAGCATCCCTGTACTCTGTCTGCATGGGATTTGATAGGAATCTACTTTGGACCAAATGCATCCTTTCTTCCCATTTTCTGTGCTTACTCGCTTTTCAGAGCAAAAGGAGTTCAGATTTCCTAACCGCTGAAGTGTAAATCATAGCTATGGGACTACTGAGGCGATTTTGATCAAACTGCAGAGAAGCAAGAAGAAAAGAGTAGAAACACCTCTTTTCATTAAATTTCATTACATTTCAATTTAGATAACTAGGAACAAGACAGCTTTTTCCTGTTTTATCGAACTGTTTAACCTCCAAAATAGCCATGGCTATGGAGAAGTAATGTCTGAGTTTTGAGGGTACAGTCACACTTTCCAGATAAACTAAATTATGATTACAGGATAGCCTTTGATGCTGAGAACGACACTGCAAATTTTCAGGTTGCTGAAAAACCGATGCAAAGGTAAGGGTTACCACAGTACGTACAAGGAGAGGGAAACAAAGGGAGAAAAAATTTTTTTCAAAACTGGTGCAAGGCCTCTTTGCTTATTTCCAGGAACAGTCAGCCAGATTTAAAGTTTCAGCTCATGTCCTTCTTTTCCTCTGAAATGGTTCTTTGATCACATCCAGCCAAATGCTCTTCATGCCTTCTCTGCCAGCCCTCCCCCACCCCCCCCCCCCCCCGTCCCTCTCCCTCCCTTGTCTTGCCACCAGGTTAGGTAAGTGGCAGGGTGGTAGGAGGGGTAAGGACCTGACCTCGTGCTGAAATATGACTCTCTCATTTACCAGCTCTGTGAGCACAAATTCCTTAACCTCTCCGTGCTCCGTTTCTTCACATGTAAAATGGAGATCTGAATAGTACCTACATGGTAGTTTTGATCAGTGGATTAAATTGTGACTTTATGTCAAGTACGGAACACGGTAAGCACTGAATTATTACTAGAGCCACTTGCATGCAGGTGTCTCCCACCATGCTCCTTGAAGGCAGGGGCCAAGTTTTTCTTTTTAAAGAATCCCTGAGTTGCCTTGTTTTTAGTGTGCAGTGGTCATAGCTCTCAATTGAACACCGAATGAAGGAAAGAATAAAGGGGCATAGACGGCAAAGATTGAAGTTTTATCACCTGATGACATCTGATGCTGTCTCAGTTGCACAGAACTATGGCTCTGCTCTCTCACCTTTGCTTCCATTTCTCCGCGGCTTCCACCCGGAATTCACTCCCAACCTGTCTGCAGACTGAACCTGAAGGTGGAGCACAACTTTCGAAGTTGATAGGTCCTTCCGGAAAGAGGGGAGGGATGATAGGTGCGAATTCACATCAGGAATATATGACCCAAGTGTGTTTCTGTATGAATTTCAATATGAAAACCTGCAACGTTTTCAAGATCTTGGAACTGATACTCTGTGATATTTATGTCAGGACAAGGAATTTTACTTCAAATATAAACTTTAAATTTGGAAACTAAATCACTTGTTTCTTAGGAACAAGGAGATAATACTTTGCAGAGAGAGAGGACCAAGTGCTTTTCACCTCCAGAGATGATCTCTAATTCTGCCAGAGAAATGATTATATGGATAAGTTTAACTTTGAAAATAGACATAATACCAGGCCCAGATCTTTGTGTGGGGGCTTCTGTTGGCAGTCACCTCACCTTTATCAGTGAACCTTATCATATTTGCGTGTCATAATCGCTGCCTTGACAGAATTAGATAAGCACCTGTAAAGATTTTTAAAAGACATTTGCTCCCTTTATCTGCAAACTGTCAGCACCTTTGCCTTTAAGCATGCTTGCCTTGCACAATATAGGTTACTAGTTTGAAGATTTGAATTAGCAGATTGTTAAAAATGCCAGTAACTAAAGTTACTGAAAATGCACCATTTTCACTGCACAAGCTTGGGCTGGCTGCCACTGGCCACAGGAGATAATAAACAAATGTGTTCCTAGAGATGGCCTTCAATTTTAAAATGCTGGCCCCGGCAAAATTCTGAGCTTCGTGTATTCATGGTAATTGATGTCAACAATTAAGAAAGACCATGATAATTATGTGACCAGCGACTAGGCTTATTTGAGGTGTAAACAAAATACCTTTCATGAACTCCAGATTGACTTCCCACTTTGCAAACGTTAGCCCCTATTTACTTGCTGGCCTTTATAACATAAACATTGCTGTATCATACTATTAAAAGGAGTTCTCTGCTCAGGAAACTCAAGGTAATATCATCTAGCATTTTGGCATTCTCCCGAAGAATTAGTGCCTAGGGGAGGCAAACAGAACATTAGTGAGGATTAATAGAATTTTTGAGTGAGCCTTCTTTTTCCCTCCTCTCTCTGTCCCAGCTTTTATGTGTTAACCTTCAAATTATTTGAGCATGTTTCTTTGTGTGTTGAATTATTAAAAGTGGTGTATTTTTCAGTATCTAGCCAGTAGATTATTTATGATGGCTTCACATTTTTTTCCAACAGCCGCAGTATATTTAAATTTCTAGATTTTAATATTGTTATGCTCTAAACTTGGTTTAAATTCCAAGCAGTTATGAGATGATATGTCTTCTCAAAAAAATATATCCTCTCCAGGTACATTGATGTAGTAGTTTTGCTGACTCTCTCAGAGGGCACTTAAACCATCATCGAACATCTTTGGGATTTGATAAGAGATAGATTAAAAAACTCTTATAAAGAAGTTTTCTTTCACCTCACAAATGGTGTGATGTCTTGCGAGTAACTTGTCCGTGTCTGCATCTAAAATTTCATGGACTTAAGCAAGGTGATTCTGTGAGTTGCTTCCACGCTGGGGTCGTATTAGACACTGTAGTGGATGGGAAGTCTGAGGCCCTACCTCTTGTGATTTCAGTGGAGCTCCATAATTGAAACTGGAGGGAAGGATGGGCTTGAGGGTGCAGCATTTTACGTGGCATAAAGTTCTCTGCATAAAAAGCATCAGATATAAAATAAAGCCTATAAACCACACCGTTCTGATGAGGTTTCCCTCTCCAACAGTAATAGCTATTTCTTAAACCTCAATCGGTAATGTCGGGCACACTCCAATGCCAGACCTTATGCAAAGTGGCCATCAAGTGGATTGAACAAACATGCTTCTGAAGCATTTTTAAGAATTACGTAAGGTGAAATCACTGTCATGGTCTCTGCTTTCATTAAAATAAAAATGCTTTTATTTTTTGCATATTAATATGGTCACATTCTGAAGGTCCTTTTTGTGGTTGCAAATTGCTCAGAAAACCAGCGATATTCCAAAATATTTTTAAGGATTCTTGTCTAAAGATATCAATTCTTGCCCGTAGTTAACAGTTCTATCAGGTATCTCCCTACTCTTTCTCACACTAATGAGACTGGTGGAATTGTTTTCCTAATTTAATTCAGCCCAGCCACACCAATGCAATCGTCTGATTCCCAGGTCTTTCAGTTAGCTGCGGAACTGAAGTTCTTGGTTAAGTCGAAACTATTATACACATAAGTTGCCATAAATAATGATTCATTGAGAAGAATGTGGGTCATAAACATAAAGAATATAATATAAAAGATAGTTTCAAACATATGTTGCTTCATTTCTGTTCAAATAGTCTGGATAGCCTGTTAAGATGCTCCAACTTCCTGTAATAGAGAGTGAAAAGAACATTTTTCTACAAAATGTGTCCCTCTTGGTTATTTAATGTAGCAGAACAATAGCAAAATAAAATACCAGCAGAATATCTGATAATTTTTTATTGAGGAAACAGGGAAGTTAGGATGAAATGTAGGACTCTTCAAGTTAACAGGAAAATACACTTATAGCTTTCAGGCCCACCTCAAGATCCTCTAACATTTATCAAAAAATCTCTTCAATTTTCAAAGGCCCTCTAAAGACCTCCTGGGACTATAAACAAAGGCTATATTGTATCCTTGGCTGAAGCTTGTTAAGTGGCTCATGAATAATACTAAATGCATCCTCCCCATAAATCTCCTTGATGTAGGACCACTGTTATCCAGCCACAAACTTTACTGACATCCATCATAAACTCGGAGATGGGAGATTTGCCATATGCATCCAAACAACTGCTTCCAATGTCCCATCCATGTGATTCTCTTGAACACATGAAGTCAGAGAAAAGAGAAATACTGACACTTTTTTTTAGTGCAATGTATTGAAAACACTTCTAATATTCTTTGCACTGATCTTTCAGAACAATAATTTAAGGTGATGAATAATCAGAACTTAACATTTGCAATAGCACTTCAGAGTAACTGGAAAGAATTGAGTGTTGTGAAGACTATTTTAGATTCTAGACATTTATTTTTTAACCTTTTTGTAAGAAACTTACAAATACTGTCTTTAGATATCTATGTAAGTTGGCAACAACTTGGAGGTGTTTCTTCTAATGAGTAACCTATTTTTGACAATCTATTTGTGACACAAAACAAAAAAAAAAAACAAACAAAAAACAAAAAACAAAAGGAGAAGAAATGGATGGCAAGTAGAACTTGATGCATCTCAGTGATGTTCCCTGTAGAGAGGAAGAGGAAGTCTAGGAAGAAATCACCTGTTTAGAGTCCTTCTATGGTTAGAGGATTTAGTGGGAAGTTCTGTGTCCCTTGAAGGAGCATTACTCACCTTTTTTCTTAAAAGTATACTTATCATGTAAAACTACATCATTTCAACAAGGAAAAGATATGTATAATATCCCACAATGGACTCTTGACTCTCAGGGTAAGCATAAGCAAACTTGGACACTTTCAATAGGTCAAAGAAGTGAAAGACCATGTAAAATGTGTTTCATCCACTGTCCTGTGATTTAGATCTACTAGGAAAATATTATAATTCCTACGGTAATGATTTAGTGATGTCATTGTTCTTTCCAGGAACTATGGATAAAGTTAAATTTGCTCTTCAGTTTGTTAATGCTTGCATAGAGAATGTGACTTTCTGAATGCCTCAGTCTTAGTACCTCTTCACAGTGACTGTAAATCAAGCTATGGTTATTTATGTAGACAGGTGCATATCAGCCTCCAGTTATATATGCATATAAATTTTAATTCTTCTGGAAGTCAGTAGCTTGTCTGTTTTCCATGTACTATAGGCTAATTATATATAACTTTATAATACAACTGTAATAAAGAAGGCTTCAACACTTAGTGGGTTCTTAATGTAAAAACTTAAATGACAATTAAAATGTTTGCTAGTGTTAAAAAAAAAAAAAAAAAGACCCAGGCCCAAAATGGAGTCAGCTGTGCTAAACCCCATCTCAGCAAATCAAGACTTGGTATCTAATGTAATTGGAGTTTCAACCTCTCCCAGGAATATTATCTTAAAGCAGTCAATCTGAAATTTCCTGGTCAAAAGTAATGAGGTAACCTGCTTGGAAGACCCCTTCTGTCCCCCCAAAAGATGAGGCTTACCTCATCTTGCTGCCTTCTGCTTATTAAAGTCTTCCACTTTGGACAGCTCTTTGGATCTCCTCTCAATTTGCTAGATGGGATGCTACCCAATTCATGAATTGTTGAATAAAGGCAATTTGATCTTGAAATTTACTCAGTTAAAATATGTTTCTGATACTAGTATAGATCAAAAATATTAGATTAACCAACTGAAAGTTATTTTATTGCTGGTAAGTGTTTCTAGACCTGGAGTTTGGGAGATTTAGGTGGAACTATATAAGAACACATTTAAAACATGGAAATATTATTATTGTTGTTGTTATTGTTGTTGTTTATTGTTCACTAAGAGAATTTACAAATGCTAAAAACCAAAACAGTGTTTATTTGAATAGATGGTTGCTAGAGGAATAGTCTTAGTTCAGTGGCAAATAATTCCTAGATATATCCCCTCACATTAGCCATGGGTAATGATTAGTACTTAGTTTGAATTACAAATCTGTAGTGTTTATATAATTCTATATAAGGAAAATATGTTGTAGAAGATTGAATACTTTTGTGTTTAATCAAATACTTTATAGAATTATAAATTAAATTAAATAAGTTATAGAATCATAAAATAAGGACCCATAATTATACCCTCCAGCCCACTTCCTCCAAAAAATAAAATAAAATAAAATAAAATAAAATAAAATAAAATAAATAAAATAAAATAAAATAAAATAAAATAAAATAAAATAAAAGAATAAAACTCGTTCAGGGGAAGTCTTCCAAACTTATGCTCGTTGGCAATGGAGGTCATATTTTGCATCATTGGCCAAGTATGTCAAACTTGACATGCAATGTCAACTGCCTTCCAAAAGAAACGAATATTCTGTTGATACAGCTGTAGCAGGATATGCTTTTCTTCCTACAGAAGCAATTGTCTCTATTGAAAATAATGAAACTATGGGAGATAATATCCCCCAAAACTTGAGGTTTATCCAGCATATATCTAAATATTAACAAGATAAAAATGAACTATTTGCTTACTGTATTTGTCCTCTTAATATTTTGTGTGAATTCATATACATGCCTGAGTACATTACATTTGCCTTGAAGCCTTTGGTTAATTATTTACCTGGAAGTGGTGATGATGTCATTAAGAGCTCTATAACCAAACGGCATTTATTTCCCATTAAAATTGGCTAATATTGGCACTTAGAAAGTTTTCATTGTCCTAGAGCAAGAGATGGTAATTTTTTCTGCAAAGGTCCAGATAGTAAATACTGTAGGCTCCATCTAGTCTCCATGGCAACTATAACTTCTGTTCTAGCCTAAGGGCAGTCATAGACAATACATATATGTAGGAGTGTGACCCTACGCCAATAAACCCTTATCTATGGACATTGAAATTTATATCTCACACAATTTTCACATGTCACAAAATATTATTCTTCCTTCAGTTTTTTCCCCAACCATTTGAAAATGTGAAAAGCAGTTACAGCTGATGGGATGCACAAAACAAAAGCAGGCAGTGGGGCTGGGTTTGGCCAGTGGGTCACAGTTTGCCCATCCCTATTCTAGAGGAACATTTGGACAGACATTTACTCCACAATTTGGTTCATTATATGCTATTTTTGGTGCAATATTTTGTTCCTCTTAAAGAATCAGGTTTATATATTTCTCCATACTGAATGTCAAGGATTAATATTTTTATTTTGAAGATGGGGAATGAAGAAGACAAGCAGTGAAGAAGTGAGGAGCTAAGCTATTTGCACTAAAAAACCAAGAAGGCAGAGTCACTTGACTTTTGTTTTTTCAAAGGAAAGCTCTTTTGTGATATTTGGCAGTGTCTCAATAATGATGTTGCAATCTTGAGACTCTCTGGAGAAATGCAAAAGTGACACCCTCTCTAATATTTCATTACTGTGTTACTTTTGCTAAGAAAATGAACATAATCTGAATAAAATTAAGACTAGCAGTCAGCATATAATTTCTGAAAGTGTAAAATTGAAGTAAAAGTTTATTTTCTCAAAATACCATTAAAAGATGATAAATATGTTGATATGAAAGAGGTTCTTAATAATCATGTATAATTATCATGAGTATTTAAATTTATATTAACTCTAGAAGGAATTTTTAATTCTGTGACCTTAGGCAAGTTATTTAACTTCATTAAGCCTCAGTTTATTCCTACAGAAAATGGGTATAATTTTACTTACCATCTAGGATTTTTTTCAATGTTTAATTAGGTAATGCATTTAAAATGTTTAGTATATTGGGCGCCTGGGTGGCTCAGTTGGTTAAGTGACTGCCTTCGGCTCAGGTCATGATCCTGGAGTCCCTGGATCGAGTCCCGCATCGGGCTCCCTGCTCGGCAGGGAGTCTGCTTCTCCCTCTGATCCTCCCCCCTCTCATGTGCTTGCTCTCTCTCATTCTCTCTCTCTCAAATAAATAAATAAAATCTTTAAAAAAAATAAATAAATAAATAAAATGTTTAGTATAGTTGTAACTTGGAAAGAATAAATGTTCAATAAATGTTAGTAACTATTATAAATACAAATGTTTATTTCTTAGTTTTATTTTTTAATTTACTTTTTAATTTTTAGCATTGTATTTGAAAATAATGCATGGGAATAATAAAACTGTTATATTCAGTTTTATAATATTTGCCTATCCTTCTTCACACCAAAAGTCTTAGCCTGTAGAGGACGCTACTTGTAATAATTGTAACTGTTTTTTTGGTGATTAATTCCTTTTCTCTAAATGACGTGATGGTATTACTATTTATTGATTTATTAATTTTGTACAATATCTATAAACCTCATACTAAAATGGGTAAGGATCTAACTCATTGAAACAACGCTCACCTACTCTCTTCCTGATTTTAAAACATCAACTACCACTCTCTTCCTGATTTTAAAACATCAACTACCTTTCTCTTCTTTTTTTCCTTTCCTCCTCCTCTTCCTCCTTCTCCTCCTACTTCTTTCAATTTTTTTTAGAAACTATCTAGATATGTACTTATTCTTCTCTATAACAAGTACACTTAGAAGAATCATTGCCAACCTAAATATACATATCAGAATCACTTCTGAAGCATTAAAAAGTACAGTTATCAATCAATCAGAATCTTCAGGGATTGAGAATAGGTACATCTACTTTTACAAAAAAGTAGATTGATTAAATCATTTATTTTGAACTTAGTAATACTTTTTAATCTGTAGAATGAAATATTTCTTTAGCTCAGGAAAGTTTTCTTCTATTATGTCATCAATTATTTTGTCTGTTTTCATAATTTTTTTCACTCTGAAATATTTATAATTTTAAGCTTGTCTCCCCATTCTCTCTCCTTCAAATCTATTCCCTCCATTCTCCCTCCTCCAAATCTTCTTTCTTAGTTGTGATTTATGTACTTTTCTGTGATTTTACCAATGACAGTACACTCAGCTCTGTATTTTTTTACTTGAAGATGATGACACTGATAGGATTGTTCTCTTTTTGTGAAAAGATAAATTATAATTTATAGTATATAACTAATATTAAATTATACTTAAGGTTTGTTTTGTCACTGTACCTGCCATATAATAATCCCACATTTGATTGAGACTCTATCAATAAAACCTGTAGTATCTGAAACCTTTTTACATAGCGGAGTGCAGGTGGTATGATGGTATCTTATCTCTCATCATGAGTTAGTATGTATAGAAGTAACTGGGGAGGCTTGAACCAAGACTGCCAGGAAGTTAAACTTTTCAGGGATTTGTGAGCCCCTTTAGAAGGTATTCACCTTTTGGGAAGGGAGAGACCAAACATAAATGGATTTGTCATGGAAGGTTGTGGAAAATGGTGGTATTTAGTTTATACTGTCTTGCTTTACCGACTATCCCAATTGATTTCCTCATGGATCATGAGGAAATGTTTCCTCATGAGGATCATGTTTCCTTCTTCCCCAATATATGCACCATTTGCCACTAAGGCACTTCCGCTAAAACCATAATAAATAGAGGCTGTAACTATTAACTTTTTAAGATTTTTAAAGCACAGAACTCAACGTGTTCAATGCACTGAAATTCAAATGGGGGAAAGAATGATTGATGTCACTTTGGTATGAAACAGCATTGTAGGTTTCAGAATACATAGGTAGGTTCCAGAACACATAATATGGCCTTGGCGTATGAGTGGCTTATTAGAGTTTTTATGGCCTTGGGACCCAGCACCCAAGGCTCTTTCAGTGATGATACTCTGTGATCAAACCATAGCTATTTTAGCTTTTGTAGAGGCAGTCCTCTCAGCAATAAATATGGGTAGTTTCAATGTAGACCTCGGCATCACCAACTTCTAGGGCAGCTTTGGCACCTTGATCATCCCTGGCAAAAGATCACGAATCAGTGTTCAAATTTAACTAAGAACAGATCATAATGTCATCTGAGGCACAGGAGACAAAGAACTTCACAAATAAATGAATGAAGATTTGAATGGAGAGTGGGAACTTCCTAAAAAGGGGGTAGGATGCATAGTCAGAACAATAGTATTTATTTTCTCACTTACATGAGATCCCATTTCTTTGTATTTAAGCTTGGCCTGCTTAAAGCATGTGGAAGATGTCAGATTTGGAATAAAAGACATTAAAGACCAAAAAGGCATGAGCATGTGAAATTCATGAGACTCTCTGGCTTAGGAAAATAATCGTCAATAATCAATAAGTCAATTTTCCAGATATAAACACTGTGCTTACTGTAGCTTACAAAAACAACTGAAATTTTCCACAGTTCAGACTCAGAGCCCAATTCTGCTTATACTAGAGGCAGACAGGGGAGTCCTGCAGGAAGCCTGGGGACTGGTAGCCCATAAAGGTTTGGCTGGTTTTGATGAAAATTAGTGTGATATGATACACAGATGAAAGAGCAAATGGGTTTTCTTTACTTGATGAAAGCAGTGAATTCTGAAATTATGCACAGCAGGTACACATGGAAGATACTGCACAGATATCACACATAGTTTTTATGCCGAAACATCTGTTTTATCCTTTTACTTCACAGCCTTTTTGTGGGGAGAGGAAGAGCAAAAAATGAGCATATCAATCTCAATAAGGAGACCTTCTTTTATAGGGAAAAGTAAATGATAAAAAGACAATGATAAATCACGCTGCTTATTCTTCCTTCATCCATTTTGTTAAATGTTTATTGAGTCCCTACTATGTGCTGGCTGGCCATTGTGTCACAGCAGATTTCTAACTTTCCTCCATTGACTAAAATAGAATTGTGTGATCCGGGTCATTTCTAGGTAATATCGTGAAGCAAATGAATGTTCTGCAGACTTTGCTTTTCCTTCTCCTGAGACTCTGCCTCTTCCATTCCCAGAATTATCATTCATTGATTCTACCTGCTAACACTTTACTCTCTCCTTTCAATTATAATTTCTTTTAAGCATCAGCATATTAAAGCTTAAGTCAAAATCCAATGTTAAATAAACCAGTAAGACAATGTGTGTGTGTGAGTGTGTGTGTATGTGTCTGGAAAGGTGTTTTGGAGTGAGAGTTGTACTTGAAGGCCAACAGATCACACAACGTTGGCACCATTCTCTAGACCTCCAAAACCAAATTTGTGTACCCTTTTTTGAGATCCTTGGGGAAAGAAACCATTTGTATTTCCTTGGCCTCTCCACAGTAGATAATAAATCTTTTCTAGAATGAGTTAGACACTTTAACTTATTCATTCATTCAATAGCTGAGTACTTTACTTTGTTCTAGGGGTTTGGGATATTGGAATGAACAAATTAGACAACAAAAAAATCTCTGTTCTCATAGAGCTTACATTCTAGTGGGGGGCAGGGAGATGACAGTAAGAGTAAACATCATAAAGTAAATTATAGAGTTTGTAGTAATGTAATAATTTTCAAGTTAAAAAATAGAACAGCAAAAGGAAATTTGGGAATGCTGAGGGGTAGGAAAATTGCAATTTTAAGTAGAATGAGAGTAGACCTCATTGAAAAGGCAACGTTTGAACAAATACTTGAAGGAAGTGAGGAAATTAGCCACTTAGCTATTTAGGGAAGAGTGTTCTAGATAGAGATAGAGTATGTGCAATGGCCTGAGGTGGAAAGTATGTGGCGTATTCCAGGAACAACAAAGAGGCCAGTAGATAAGGAGCAGAATAAGCAAAGGGAAGAGAAGTAGTTGTTGAGCTCAGAGGGACCATAGTGTGTGGGGCCTTGTGAGACATTGTAAAACTTCAGTTTTTATTCTGATTAAAATGCAGAGCCATTGCAGGGCTTTGAGTGAAATGATTTAATTATCACTTTAAGGGATCCCTCTGGCTGCCGGGGCAAGAGTGAGAGCAGAGACTCATGAGAGACAAAGTCAGTAACTGAAGAGTAAGTTTCTTTGTTTTGTTTGCTTTAAATGGATAGCTTTGATTCTCTCCTATAGAATCTCCCCATCTCAATTAGCCTCTACAGCGAGACTATCGTTACTTCTCTGTAGGCATGGATTTGATGAACCCTGTGCTTGAGGGCAGTGAGGACATCCATCTCAAGGGAAGGGAAGAGCACAGAAGGGCAAAATAGGTAGTAACCATTTACTGCACTGGACTCTGCTTCCTTGTTCTTGCTTTAGAAACACCAGGGAATCCATAACAACAATAGCACAATAATAATATTCCTGGGCCCAAACCACAATAATTAAATTCGAATCCTGTGTTTGAGGCTCAGCCATTAGTTCATTTTAGAAGCTCCCCACATGATTCCCACATGCAGTCCAGACTCCTAGTCACTGTGCTACCCATTTGAAACTCTAGATATCCATCTTCAATGTATGATTTCCAAGATTACTCCAGCCATTTCTTTTTTTTTTTTTGTTAAGATTTTGTTTATTTATTTGACAGAGAGAGACACAGCGAGAGAGGGAACACAAGCAGGGGGAGTGGGAGAGGGAGAAGCAGGCTTCCCGCGGAGCAGGGAGCCCGATGCAGGGCTCGATCCCAGGACCCTGGGACCATGACCTGAGCTGAAGGCAGACACTTAACGACTGAGCCACCCAGGCGCCCCACTCCAGCCATTTCTATTCATTTTCAACCAATGGGAAGGAAAAAGGAACAGCATGTCCAGGGCTTTTAAGCAGAAGTTCTGCTTGCTTCTTTTTTTACATTTCATTAATGAAAAATGAATTTTTTGCTCATACCCAATCAGAGGGGAGGCTGGGAATTATAGTTGAATCAGGCATCCATATGGGGACAGTTGTGTGTTGACCCACATAAGCGTTTGCCGTATGATCTCAATATCACAAGGGGGAAGATAAGTTTGGGAACTACTTGATATGGGCCATTTTTTTAACCCAGCCAGTTATAGATAAAAACTGAAGCTTGTAAAAGCTGAGAAACTGAAGCACTTGAATTCTAAAAGATTTTCCTTTCTTATCCATTCTGTGTCAAAGTTGAAGGGAATGGAGTTGACTATGAACATAAGCATAACAATATAAGAATTTCCTCAGTGGATTGTTTCCATAGTTTCTATAACTGACACTGACAAAAAAAAAAAAAGCCTGGGGTAAGGGAGGGAAAGTGGGGGGTCCTGATGTACTGATAACTTAAGCTTGTTAAATACATTACCCGTTCAATTTCCCCTCTACTGGAGATCCACCATTGTGGTTTTTCTTAAATGCAGTGGGTTAGAAATAGAGCATCATGATCTGACTCTGCTGTTTCAATTGTCTATTAGAAACAGTAATTGTTGGGCAAGAAGGCTGGAGATTTCATGCAGTCATCGGGTGTTCTGACAGTCAGTGGTAGCAAGACAACTGGATATTGGCACTGGGAATGCCACGCTGGGTGAATGATAGTCCTCCCTGTATTTGCCTAGCATACAGCAAGCACAAAGCAACACTCTGGAAGCAAGTGAAGAAAGGGAGGAAAGAAAGAGAGAAAGAGAAAAATCATTTTCCATTGTGGAATAGCCAACTTGAGGTATGAGGATCTGAAAAAAGCCTGCTCATATCAGTTCAGGGTGATTATACAATTGGAAGCAAACAACTCTCACAATCCAAAACTCACAGCTGCTTCTTTTGAACCTATGATTGTAACAATTGCTCTCTTTTTTTTTTTAAAGATTTTTTTAATTTATTTATTAGAGAGCGAGCGAGAGAGAAACAGCATGAGAGGGGAGAGGGTCAGAGGGAGAAGCAGGCTCCCCGCTGAGCAGGGAGCCCGATGTGGGACTTGATCCCGGGACTCCGGGATCATGACCTGAGCCGAAGACAGACGCTCAACCAACTGAGCCACCCAGGCGCCAACAATTGCTCTCTTAATGAGAGAGATTAATTGACTTTCCCAAGGTCGCATAGATTCGTATCTAAGACTGGCAATTTCATCAGACTTTGTCTTTTAATCTTGCTTGATTGGTTTTATTTTATTGTCTCACTTTCCCTGATTCTCCAAGTTCTCTTTCCTACTAGACATTAAGTTGCATCGACTGCAAGAACTCGAGCATTGTTGCTCACAGTTCTTTTTGTATAATGAACCCAAATAATGTTTTTCAAATAAATGCATGAAAATGAAATAATATATAAAGAAGTTCCTCTCATCTTCATACAAACCAGAATATATCCTTTTATAACACTCTATTCTTACAAAATAGCATATCGAATTGTGGGAAATTTTAGAAAGGGTTTCCCCCAGGAGTAGTCAGGTTATCTCTTTCGGGTTCATTGCTTCAGCAAATATTTTCCCATTGATTCAGAACCCTTTAAAAGTAACTTCTCTTTTCTTCAGCTGGGTGAAAAATGGCTTGATTAGAACTAAATGGATGTAATTCTCCCTAATGTAACTGGGTATAACATCTGCTGTCATTTATTTTTCTTACTAAATTGTAACAGGTGAGGCAGGCTGGAAGCTTAGTTGTAGCGTTACTGCATAGAGACAGGCCAATTCCCAGTCTAATGTCAAACTACACTGGGTGTAGAAAAGCTAAGTTAAGCTTTAGGATTTCAAATGGATATCAGGGTAGTCTATGACACTGGTCATCTCAAGGACTACTGAAACATAGCCATGATGTTTTAGAATATTTTCTGGCGTTTTAGGTATAGACTTCTATGGGTTGCTGTTCTAGTTCAAATGGGTTGGGGCAGGGGTAGGGGAGAGGGTTTTTGTCCATTTATTTTTTCAGTGATATATCCCTAATACACAGAATAGTGTCAGGAATATAGTAGGTACTCCCAAAATATCATCTGTTGATTTAATGCCCAAATCACATGTAGATCACTTCTACCTCCATGGAAGGGTCATGGAAGATGGAGGTGGAAAGGGGCAGCGAGGTTATCTGCAGTTTAGCTTAGGACCTAAAGTTTAAATATGCCCAGGCCACACCTTCTATCTGAAATCAGTGGCCTCCTTTTGATATTCACTCTTCCCTAACCCACTGACAACTACCCATCCTTCTAGGTCCAGATAAAATCCCATATTTCTACCGATGTCATTCCAATTTCTTCATCAGAGTGTGTGTGTGTGTTTCTTTTCTTTTTCTCTTTTTTGAGTTTGTTCGGGAACTCTGTGGAATGTAGCATTTAACACCTTTTATTCTTGGCCTCATTTTTGTTATTTTTTAGTCTTATTGCCCTAGCTTGACACAGTGCCTAGCCCCACCCCTTAATGTACCAACATACCAAGCAGGAAGTTATTAGGACTTTATTGATGATTGATCAAACCATATTACTCACTGTAGAAAATACATTTTTAAAGTGTGTTTCTTCATTTTGGCGCAGAAGAATATATGTAATAGAATAATGGAAATTTCAGTGCTCTTAAAACTTAAGACTATTGCTCTAAGAAATATCCATTATTTAAAAGAAATTACTCTGGGCGCCTGGGTGGCTCAGTTGGTTAAGCGACTGCCTTCGGCTCAGGTCATGATCCTGGAGTCCCTGGATCAAGTCCCGCATCGGGCTCCCTGCTCGGCAGGGAGTCTGCTTCTCCCTCTGACCCTCCCCCATCTCATGTGCTTGCTCTCTCTCATTCTCTCTCTCTCAAATAAATAAAAAATCTTTAAAAAAAAAAAAAAAAAAAAAAAATAAAAGAAATTACTCAGAGAAAAGGGACTATAGGTTCAAGAAGAAAATGTTGGGAAATAAAAGGTTGTTTTATATCCTATATCCTGTGTGGTGATTGAGAAAGTCAGTAGAAAGAGAATAAGATAGAGGGGGAAGACAGAAAAGAAGGGAAGGGCAGGATTGGGGAGGGAAGAGAGAGAGAGAGGGAGAGAGAGAAAGGGAGGGAGAGAAGAGATGAGGCAGAGAGTAAGGCTATTGTGGTATTTTTGGGATGAGAAGGCTGCTCTGATGATACAGGAATTTAAAAATATATATGTCATCTTAAGTATTAGAATACATAGGTTTGTGAATTTTATTAAAGTAGTTGATTTTTTTTAAAAGGAGGAACAAGCAATGCCATTCCTATAACAGCAAAGCATTTCAGTAATTGTATCTTCTAGGCTCTCTGAAGGTACAAAAAAAATCACCTCTTACTCACAAGCATGTCTGTACGGCATATTAATTTAAAAATGCTCCTTAGCATTCTACTTCTATCAAAATTGATTTATGAAGTTGGAGTCTTGCAGGTTCAAAAAATGAAACGTTGGGGGTGCCTGGGTGGCTTAGTCGGTTAAGCGTCTGCCTTCAGCTCAGGTCATGATCCCAGGGTCCTGGGTTCGAGCCCCACATCGGGCTCCCTGCTCAGTGGGGAGTCTGCTTCTCCCTTTCCTTCTCCCTTCCGCTTGTGCTCTCTTTCTCTTTCAAATGAATAAATAAAATCTTTTTTTTTTTTAAAGATGATGTTAAATGCTGCATACAAGGTCTCAGTGTTTCTGGATTAGGGGACCCCCCTTTCATTGACAATTATTCTCTACTCATCATAATATGTAGACACATACCAGGAGCAGAAAGTGTTCAATCAGAAAGTTACTAGTCTTATTTAGAAATATTTGACTTTTAAATTATTAGCTAACAACTTTACATGTAAAACTAATTTCCTATATCAAAATTAAATCTAATTTCATAGATCAGGCACTTTACATTAGGAAACAAAATACTCTATTAGACAAATCTAGTGTATCTGAGAAGCATGAGTCCTGTCCATTAGGATAGTTCCTGAGTGATGCCATGCTGAATCCCTGACAAAATTATTATCTGATACCAATAATTTTTTCCATTGCCAATCTAAGTACATTCTGTATTAATTTAAAACTACACCTGGCCATTTAAAGTATAATGAATATATCTTTAAGGTTTGCTTAATGACATCTGGACTAGTGATCTGAAACCTTTTTATTGTGTATCCCTCTTATTATAAATGTTTAAGTGCATATCCCAATATATTTATTTTTTAAATTAAAATACAAGTATTTTTAGCCAAAATATGGAAAGAGCCCAGATGTCCATCGACAGATGAATGGAGGAAGAAGGTGTGGAATATATATACAATGGAATATTACGCAGCCATCAAAAAGAATGAAATCTTGCCATTTGCAATGACATGGATGGAGCTAGAGGGTATTATACTAAGTGAAATAAGTCAGTCAGAGGAAGACAAATACCATATGATTTCACTCATGTGGAATTTAAGAAACAAAACAGATGAACATAGGGGAAGGGAAGGAAAAATAACATAAGATGAAAACAGAGAGGGAGGTAAACCATAAGAGACTCTTAACTCTAGGAAACAAACTGAGGGTTACTGGAGAGGAGGTGGGTGGGGCGATGGGGTAACTGGGTGATGGGTATTAAGGAGGGCACTTGATGGAATGAGCACTGGGTATTATACGCAACTGATGAATCACCAAAGTCTACCTCTGAAACTAATAATACAGTATATGTTAATTAAATTGAATTTAAATAAAAAAACAAAAAACCCACAAAAATAAAATACAAATTTTTATATGTAATACACTCTTTACTTTATAAAGCATAAACAAAAATAGAAATGATGAAGTATATTTATATACATTTTTACTTAAAGAATTGACTTGCACAGATGCTAAGTTGCATGTACCCTACTTTGGAAACCACTGATCTAAAGACTATCATATTCATAAAGGTAAATGTACATAAGGCACAAAAGATAAAGTTCAGGAACTATGGTGAACAGAGAGCTTTTAGCAATATCGATAAAGAAAACATGAAATACTTCAATGAGGAATGGTGACAGGAGCAGCTCTGGAAAAATGGGGACATGCCAGTGGTGTAATCATTAACAAGTCTAAGAAGTACTATCAAGATTCTTTATCAATGATCACCTGATTCTACGGGATGTGGATATGTGTTTTCAAAACTGTAGAATGAACAAAAAGCCATTATGTAATAAATGCTTCAAGGTCACCTAATGTAACAGTTCAGTTCAAAAAAAGCCAAGTTTTTATGGTAAAGGCTGTTTCTCCTCTACTGAGACCAGGAAAAACACAATAAGTTCTGGCTTCATTTTGCCTTTTGTGCTTTTCTGGTGCTTTATGCTGTATTGTAACACCATAATTTAAGTACAGCCTTGGCTGAAATTTTCCTCATTTATTTTTTAAAAGTAATGCTGTAAAAAACACTTCCAGAAACATTATAAATCACATGTTACTATAACTGAAATACTTAACTAAATCCAGAGGCATTCTTGCTTTTCAAATAAATATGAATTCTGTCTTGTTTAAATATATATCCAGAATTAGCACTATAAATTATTTTGCCTTTCATCACTAAATATGCACACACATAAATACACACACATACACACACATTTCAATATAAATATTATTTTAGAAATTTGACTGTAACTAAATACTTAGGTACTTTAAAAGATTTTTTTTTTTTAATAAATGGATCATGTGAATTTCTTTTAGGCCTTTAAATCCACACTATGAATATAGCACGGAGTGGGAAACAGTGTTTTGTACACACTTTGGAATGGCAAAATAAATGTATTTGTAAAATAAAATTGAATACTTTTAGTTTTTGAAGATTAATAACAAGTGAATTCTCCATTACTGACAAATAGCCATACAAATTCCCGTTTAGAAATAGAGGCCCAACAGCAGACATAAGTGACTATTTGGATACCTCACATTTAATTATCTTCAGGGGTAGCACATTATTGCTCCTGAGAAGAGAGTTCTGAAACAGGTCAATCCCCAGCAGGCACCTGGACATTATGGGGGTACCAGAGTGTCGCTCCATCACTGAAAAATGTCCTAGGAATATCTGAACACCAGGGGAGAGAGATTTTTTTTAATGTGACTTTAAAAAAATTCCTCTTCTTAAGCTTCCTGATCCTCCTATATCATCATCCCAATGACATGACCAGTTGTCATTTTACTTTCTGTCTACGTAACCTCATGCACAGCTAGGAAATAATGATTTAGGACTTGAAATTCAAAACATAATGGTGTCCCTTTTTTTTACATTCCTCATTTTACTCAACACCCCTGCAGAGTTGATGCAAGTACTGAGCTCCCTTTGAAGTCAGCTTGCATCATCTTTGATGGAGTATAAAGCAATAGGAGATACTGACTGCAGTTTTGAGCATCTCAGTTCCCATCTCAGATGATGCCGATACATTTGTCATTAAATGCATGGTATGAGTAAATCCTTGGAAGAATTGCCAAGCAGTTAAAATCGGCAGGTATAGACCACACATTTCTACTATAAAAGAATAGAAAAGGAAAATATTAACCTGTTTTTAAGGCTTTTTACTTCATATTCCACTTAGGTCATTCTTACTGTGGGTGATTTTGTAACATATTCTTGTTACTTGGTTCACTTTTTCCAATACTGTCAATGCTTTGTGAGAGGTTATGCTAAACAGATACATTTAGATGCCAAAAACATTTGTGACCTTGAAGGATGATGTTCTTCTTTGTTCAAGTAATGGTAAAATAAATCAGTATCTGTGGATGAATGCCAGTAGTGTTAGCTTTTTAATACACTTTGCTCTTGGCAATAATTATAAGCCACAGAGTGAAGAGGAGAGTAATTTGGAGATAAAACAAGAGCGAGGCTTTTGACTGAAAAATTCTGTCTGCATTTCTGATAGGCACTACTACTGATCACCAATCTCTGGTTCTCGTCTTCTATGAGGCAAATGGGAAAATTGCACTCCTCTGCCCCCTTGATGGTGGGCTTTAGCCATGGGACATGTTTTGGCCAATGAAATATGAGCAGAGGGGCTGGGTGAAGCATTCGATTACTTGAACTCTCTTCATGCTCTTCTGCAGAGATGATCACAGAGGTATGTGAACAGGAGCAAAGCCTGCCAGAATGCCAAGTAACATGTGGAGTACAGGTGCTGTGGAAAGTGACCAAGGAGACTGCCGTGGATTTGCCTGATCAAAAATTTACTTTTCGTTGTGTTAATCCATTGACGGTTTAGTGTTGCTCATTACCACAGCACAGCCCAACCTCTCCTGACCCACAGGTATATGGTTATGTGTACATATATATCTAAATACACATACAAAAGTTTAAAGAAATAGAAATTTAATGATCAAAACAAGTCAAAGTAGAAGACACCAAAAATCCGTTGGGGAAATATTCTACATTTTTGTGATTCCCCCAGCCTCAGTGGAATCTACTACTTGTAGTTCTGCAGTAAACGTCTCTAAGTCTTCTCTAAGCACTCACGTTCTACTCTTGTTAGGATAATCACATTAATTTCTATTGCCTTATACTCTTCTAAAAGTGGAGCCTTCAAAGTCATTTTATTTTTATAAAAATTTAGAATAAATTTTGATTGTTGGTGAAAAAAGAATTTCAAAGGAGGACTAGCAGGTAACAACGGTAGAGGAGTTTTAAAGAGTGTAGTTTATTTTAGAGAATGTCTGGTTGATTTGGGTGGCTAGATCATAGGTTATAAGAAGGCTGGGAGTAGAGAGGAGGATTATGGCAGAAAATATGTGTGGATAATTTTTTCCTGTGTTGCCTTAAGTCTATATATCACAAGATATTACATTCCATTAAGTTCTACAACATTTCCATTAAAAATACAATCTGAATCCTAAGAGGAAAATACTGACTACCAGAAACATAAGATTCTCAGAGGGCTTAGCAAACTGTATCCTAAATTGCAGACAGACATGTTAGTTTCCTTTGAATCAGTAATTTCAATCTTTCCCCTTATTTTTCCATCTAATTTTCAGTAGGTCACTCTCAAGTCAAAATTTAATTTTATGTGGTTGAAGTGGTAGAGCCAAAATGAAATTGCATGCTGTAGGGGGAAAAACTTAACCTACTTTTAATAGCCCCTTTGAAAGATACTTTGAAGACATGACTTACTCTCATAGTATGTTGACTATCTGAAGAATGAATTATTATATCCTTGTCAAATTTTAAATAGCATGCTGTTAAAAATATTAGTCACACAGGGGGCTGTTTGACAGTAATGCCACAGAAAAGTTCTGGTCTATATGAACAGGCAGAGTCTGCAACTTAATATTATGGTTCCATGGAGCTCTGCCTTCCATGGACATCCACAGAGGGGTGGGGGTGGGAACCCGCTTTAGGTTTCCTTGGAATGGTGGCAGGATTCGGGCAACTGATGCATTTTACTTGCTGTTCCAGCCAGCTGAGGGGGTCTTGTGTCTTTCTCCCTTCCATCCATTCCTGACAGAGCTTAGACCAGAGCCTAAAAGAAATGAAAAAGCTATCATTTCAAATGAGGAAGAGTTTTTTTTTTTTTTTAAATACATCCAAGAAATGTGAGTTGAGATCTAGACTAGAGGTTGTAAAGAAAATGATCCAAAGAATTTCTTTTAAAAGAGAGGTTTTTTTTTTTTCTTTTTCTTTCTTTCTTACTTTTTTTTTTTTTTTTTAGCCTAAAAAAATAAGATTAGAAACTGGCTTGGATGAGCCCAACTGTGATTAAAAAAATAAACCCTTTATAGTTAAGTCAAGAATTTTTCCCCTTTTTGTTCTTTGACTTTTCCTGCAGGGAAAGGGGCAGTCTTTACCTAATCAGAGCAAAGCAAGAATCACTGAGGCAGCGGAAGCATCATGTAGGTGAAGGTCAGGCCAATTTTCCCCAAGTAATGCTGTTTTATCACTCATCGAACAAAGATTGGGGCCTTTCTTGCCTTGATCCTTTGTGCCTTTCCCTATTACTTTAACAGATCTGAACAAACCAGAGATTCTTCATCCAAACGTTCCATTTAGCTACATTTATTTCAAATCCTCCAAATTTCATGTCTCAATATTATAGCAACTTAAGGATGATACAAAATCCACGTGTTAGGCAGGAAGGCAAAGTTACCTAAAGACAGAATTGACACAGGACACAGTGATTGTTTTCATTGGTCCTTTGCCGTTTAGTGTTGGGCTGCCTGTCAGCCCCATTAATCCAGGCACTTTTTAGTTTTAAAGATTTCTGTCTTCCCTATGTCTACAGAACACGTATCTTGTTGGTGAAACATTGAGTTACAAATTGAATGATGTTACTTTTGGCAGCCTGGAGAGGGGTCAGGTTGAGAAGCCAAGACTATAAAACAAATACGCACCCTAGGGATGTGCGGTGTCCTAAATAAATGTGTTCTGCAGTTGCCTCTGAGTAACTGCAACAGGGCTGGAACACCCCTGGTCACGTGCTCCGCCCATTTACTCTCGTGAGTAGATTTGGCGGTGAGGAAATGGGAAAAGTGTCATTATGCCAAGATGAAATTAAAAATTAGTTTAATGATTTTTGGAAAAGTCATCTTATTTTAAAAATAGAGCATTTTGATTTATAAGTAACACTATGGCACTGCTTGGTCCTGAGAGCTTTGACTCAGTTTTCCCATATCGGAGGAATTTGAAGTTATCCTGGTTTGCTTACTCACATGGTCCTCTCTCTACTTTTCTCCTTTTCATTGATCTTTCTTTTTCTTGTATCTTTCCTTGCCAATTACTTCTCTCTCCATTTTTTCCCTCTCTTCCTTGCCCAGAACCCAGGCGAGGGGATGGTTGCTTTCAAATTGAGGGATATATCTGGACCCTTTTCCCCCCTCAAAGTGGCTTAAAGTAAGTTTTTAAAGCTAGAAATGTCATAGCTTCATAGACATATTGAAAATGTTATTTTGAGGATACTATAATGCATCTCTAAATACTAGTGATCTGAGTTCTTTACAGGTGAGTAAATTTGAGACTCTGAGAGGATTAAAATTCATATTTAATCAGAAATACCTTGTATTCATTAGGAAAGATCTGAAATTATTTGGTGACATTTCATCAGCAAGTCATATTGCTCTCTATATTGAAAGAAAAAGAATTTAAAATATTACTAGTTTTTTCCTTTATTTTGGGATATACTTTCTACCACCCATTTCAAATCATGAACTTTCACAATAAATTTGCTTCCCATCCTCCAGAGTTCTGTTTATCTTCAAATGGAACAATTTCAAACCATGATTTTTTATTATTATTAAAATAATTCAGTGACTTCCAGCTTTATCACAAATATGGCTAAAATAAAAATGCTTACTACTTGGTAGCTTTTTACTTGATTCACAAAGCAGTTTCCAGAAACCAATAATGAATGATTCCCTGTGTGGCACGGTAAGCAACAGAACATTTTTATCTGCTCAGCTGATGTTTGTGTGCTCAGTTAACCAGCCCTTGCATGCTCTGTCTACTCTAAGGGTTGTGGAAATTTAAATACAGTAAATGCTCTATGACAGTGCTGATGTTGTGGAGTCAATTCATTTCCTTGAGTACAAGATCAGTTCACAATTACTTCAGGGCAGTCCATACAGGGCATCAGCATAGTTGGCTATTAATTAAGCAATAAGACATGACAGGCAATATATTTCTGGGCCATTTAACATATCTCTTGAGAGATTTTTAAAGCAAGGGGTTAAAGGTCAAGTGACTTTAACCACTTGAGAAGTTCACTGCCAGGATTTTTTATGACTACAAGAAAATTTAAATATGAATTATGGAAACTAAGTCAAGCATGGGGATTTTTTTAGTGTATAGTTAGGAAATCAAGTCAAAACAAAATTTAAAAAATGAATTTATGCGGTTCTGTACATTGTACTATGGTTTACTATCTATCATCTAATTTAATTTTCCCAGTGATCTTGTGAAGTCTCCATTACCTCTATCATACAGTTGAGGTATGCGAAGCTCAGAGCAATTTTATGGCCAAAATGCTCTGAACTATGACTTGGAATTATGAAATTAAATATTAGTAGATTATAAGCACTTGAATTAGCCAGTCTTAAAGCATTGTTCTCCCCAAACCAAACTCCACCTTCTTTTGATGAAAGCAAGGATCTTTTTTTAGAAAACATGGCTATCCCGTGGGCTACTGGAAAATCACTTTTCCAGACTTCATGGCTCCTTTCAGTGAGTCTTGCAAAAATTAATAACTGAGTTTATTAAATAAATTATTAATCCCATAAGTTGAAGAATAAATATAATAGTAGACATGTTAGGAAAACCATCTGGAAGAAATTTTTGAGCTTCACTGGACAATATTTGAGGATTGTCTAGAAATTGCCCCACCATGGATAATATTGTTAACATTGTCCTATTTATGCACCTTACTGCATCACCCTTGGCTGAGACATTTGTCCACATCTGTCTCCTTGATGTCATGCTTAACTCCACTCTTGTTGTATGTGTAGGGACATTCTATTATTTTCTTACTATGAAAGGAATATGATCAGCTCTCTTTTAGAGTCAATTGCTTAATTTTCCCTAAGTTATTCCTGATCCCTCACTCAGCACTTGGTATTCCTTGAACTTAACCTCTCAAGTCTAACAAACTCTCTTTGAGTTTTTCCTACTCTACTGATTCCCACCTTCCCCTGCTTGTTGTTGTCCACAGGGATACCTGATAAGCAGATACTTAATTTCATTTTATATCCCAAGTGTGTATCCTGATGCTCAGTAATTGTTTCATTTGCTAAATTGATGTATGAATTATTTTACAGATTTAAAATTTTCAAACCATAACTAAATGTTAATCAGGACAGAATGTTATTTAATATCCAATTTGATTCCAGGTTTCTTTTAGCTCCCCAAACTCACTTTCGCTTTTTTAAAAAAATGAGACACAGCCAATTTTATTCAAATTCCTTAAAATTTATACACAATATGTTAATCGTTTCTAAAATGTACGTCACCCTTTATGTAATGGCTTTTTACTTCATCTTTATTTCATAGTTTTTTCATCTTGTCTTTATACAGTTCTTCAGTAGAAGCCAGAGTCCTGAGGTGCCCAGTTAGGAGCCTCTGACCTACTATTCTGATTAAGTTTCTTCTCAATATTCATGGCCAACATCTGGCTTTTAAATGAAAGGCTTTTGGTCTTTTCAATCACTTGCTGATTAGGGTGAGACTGCTTCGTTACCCATAACCACGTGACCTAATTTAGAGTCAATTTTGGCATCCAATCTCGCATTTATAATCAAATTTATAAGCCACCTTTCAGTTTCTTCTGGAGTCATGTTCAGTTTGTCTGTCAACATGTTAATAGCTGATACACCCCTCTAGATGAGACAAAAAGTCTCAAGTATGAAGAGAGGAGCATTTTCAATGAAATCTTCAAAACAAGCCACCAAGAAGAAATCATTCCCAAGTACTGATTCACATTCCCTCAGCTTTTTCGGAGCCCCATCAAAGCCAAAGTTAACAGATAAGCATTCAGCAAATCCTGTCATTGGGTCTTTAAATGTGTAAGACTCCTGTTGAATAAATTTAACCAAATATTTTAGCACCTGTTGGCATTTTCAAACATCTTTGTTTGTTATGATGGATGTAGTCAAATAGTGCAGTATCCGTGGATACATCGTCTGAATTACATTAAGATACTGTGGCTGGTTAAGGAAGAGATCAATAATGTTATCACGCCCTTTGGGGTGGTTGAAGAAAACAAACCAAGACCAGTAGACGAGCCATGTCTGCTGCTGAAGAAAATGAAATGGAGAGATCACAGAATTATTTTCTGTGGTCTCTCCTAACCATGCAAGGTCTTCCATAGAGGCATCCCAATTCCACATTAAGATTTCAGAGGTCAGCAGTTTTCCCCAGAGTGAACTCAAAGCATTTCTATCTGTTGCTGGAACTAACACTCTAAAGAAGTAAAGATATTCTGCTGCTCCAGGGTAATTCCCACATTCATATTGGACTTTCGCATACCTGTAGAGTGTATCTAAATATTCCTGCCTAAAATCATGCTTGTCCACCAGTTAGTCAAACAGCATCCGACCATCTCTAGTTGACCGTGTCTGCCGTATAGTTTCTGGATCAAATCTCTTCACGACTGGTTCCGTCTCTGCCTGAAGCTGTTTCAGTTGTGCAACAACTGTGGGTTTTTTTTTCTCTCAAAGCACATGGAATATCATCAGAATAAAGGTTTTTGCATATGTCCATAACAAAGCCTACCATGTCGGTATCACTAAGAAGATCTAATTTCCCTTGTAATAAGTCTTTTTCATTATCTCTCTCTCCTATGCAGAGAAGGGAAGCCAAATGCGGATCCAAAAAGGGTGCCACGCAGGTAGTCAAGTCATCTTCCGCCATCTCGCTATGGAAGAAGCTGCTTTCACTTTTAATACATCCAGAGTGTTAGCTAGATTTTCTTTGCCTTCATTGAAGCAGTTACTTCTGTCAGCTTCCACGACACACCACTCACCTTGTTTTTCTTCTAATGACTTCATTCATTCATTTATTCATGTTTATTGAGCGTCGGCTATGCTTCTACTTTTTTCTTTATGTGATCAAGATTATATTTTTTAGCAGGACTCAGTAGCTTTATACTTAGGTAAAATTGTTTCCAGATTCTGACCCTACATTACTGCTCAGTCTTAGTTTCCAAGATTGTATAATTTTGTTGTGTGTATGTGTGTTTGTGTGTCTGTGTGTATATGTGTATGCACATGTGTATCCCTAGATATACTCCAAGTCAAATTTATTGAGTCAATTGTTGTTATGCACAAGACATTTGAAACCAAAAGAATGTCCTTTGGTCACTCTTTTGGTCAAACTCCTAAGAAATATACATGGTTTTCTTTTATCTCCATTGGCTAAAATCAAAGGAAATCCCTGTACACTTTATCATTTAAACCTAGGCCAGTTCAATTGAACAATAATTGAGGCTTGAGTTTTCAAGAGGGGGGTTTGATTTGCAACGTTGAGGGGAATAGCTGTTTCCATAGGACATGTGTTTGTGAGGATGTGTGCAATCCTGCAGGTGCTGAGCCTTCCTGTGGGATTGAGAGGGGTGCTTGCCTGAGAGAGGAGCTAACCTAAAGAGAAGACCACCTGAGAGGCAGGGGGAAGTAGGCTGACTTCTGATGTCATCCTTCAAACTTTTGGATCCCGCTTTGCTCCCAAACCAGTTCTTATTATTAACCATGAAAGCCAACTTTCTATGTCTGTTCTTTAAACCAGTTTGAACTTTAAATTTTTTCATTTTTTTGTCACTCGAAGCTAATATAATAAAGATAAGATGTTCATAAAACTTTGGGATGAATTGTAGGTGTCAAATAAATTACTTTCTCTGAAGTCTATAACCTGAAATGTTGACCCAGTGCTCAGATTTATTCTGTAGGAAATAAATTTTACTTTTGAAAGGACTGTTTATATGTTGGGTTCTCATATTTTGGAATCTCTGCCCAAATTTGGAATTATGTGGAGTCTAGTAGGTTCCAGAGAAGTATATACAATGAAACTGCTGAAGAAGGAAGTATTTCAAAATTCAATATGATTCTGTCCTCAATGATGTTCCCAGGGAGAGTGATATAAATCACCACAAATATGTGGAACAAAATCAAGCCTAGCTTTTCATATATAAATTTATGGTAGAAGTAGATTTCTAATAGTTTCCTCAGAGTTCTGTTATAAGATGGATTAGATAGAATGTTTACCACATATCTTTCAAGGTTTCACTGTTAAGGAGGACTTTCAGCAGTCAAATTATGGTGTCATATAAAAATTTACTCAACAAAGTCTTCTTGTGAAAATCTCAAGCAAAATAGTGTCTTTATTGAGGAACTGTTTGAGTGCTACTTCCTGTTTAAATGAAGTTCCATGGAAACCATGCATTTTGAGGTCCAACATTGAGGCCAAACTTCAAGGTGTATTTTGTTCATCTTTTCTAGGCATCTGACGTCTGCACAAATATTAAGCTTTTATCCTTCAAATGCTTTTTCAGGTCATTTCCAGGAAGACCTGATCTGCTATATTACTGCAGATGGCTGTCTCTAATACACCAATAGTTATTAAAGGCTCAAATCATGGGTTCTTAGATTTCCCCCACATTTTTTCCTTTTTTTTATTTGTAAAAGGCTTCTATAGGAATTACTGTACATGCACAAAAAGGCCCCATTTAGAAAATAGTTTGTGAATCCCCATTCTGTACAGTAATGGTCCATACAACTGTATTAAGTCAGTTCCTTTAATAGGGAGAGTGCCTTTTTAGTTTGTGAGAAATCTGCCCCTGCTGAGATTTGAACCAGGTACCCTTGGATCTAAAAGCATGTGCTTTACTCTTTAGATAAAGTGAAATCTTCTTAAAAGTGGGGGGAGGGGAGAGGGAAGAGATGGGAGTTCTCTTTGACTTTGGAGCCATTTCTTTGACAATTTTATTTTTCTTTCTGAGTTACTTTCTCAGTCTCTTCCCTCTGTCCTTTGTTTTACTTGTTCTACGGTCTTTTTTTATTTGATCATTTGGCTGGTGTTGACCTTTAAAAATATGAATATGACCTTCTGAATCTAAGACCAGCATTTAATATCTAATAATGACAATGTTGTTAAGCTAAAGAATCTATGCAGGCCGGGTCCCATACTTGAGCTAGAGAATCTCTAATATTCTCTCACTTCTAAGAATTCATGAGCATAAGTTATTTGTGTCAAGTTAAAAATGGAAACTTTTTGCCCCCCATGGAAGAAAAATGATCAGGTGGTCCTTTGAACTTGCTACTTTCTGTGTATTCCTTGGTGATGGCCATTTTACCAACAGTGCTTCTGGAATCCTCTTAAAAACATATTATGGTAATGAAAGAAAAGTTTAATTTTCTGTATTTCCTGATTCTCATTATACATGCCTTAGCCAAATTCTAATGGTCCTGCCATTTGGCACGTAACATTCCTTCATCCCTTGCAGATCTCATCATGTTCAATAAGGTTTAATGAGAGAATTATAGATAACTTATGAGTTTTTATAAAATGAACTTGTTTTATTCTCAAAACTAGATCGTGTTCCCAGTGTTTTTTAAAGCAAAATAGAGTGCGGGGATTTCTAATAAACAGATCAGATGGGATAATAGGCTGTAACCTTTGCACTTTGCAGTAACCAAAGTGATGTTTCCTCCTCCTTTGTCATAGCAGAGTTCCACTGAGATTACAATAGCCACAGGAAACCAAGGTTTAGATTCTTAGTTGCCATTGTTGCATCCTTAAACACTTCTTAAAGGCTCACAATATGCCAGTGCTTTATGGAACATATAAAGACTAGCTCTTGCATAGGAGAAAAAGGTTTATTCAAGGATGACATTGGACACATTGTAATTACTCCCACTGGAGCCATATGTATAACAAAAAGGTTTGGGTACAAAAAAGAAAATTTAGCAAGGCATGTTTTCTTCTTGTTGCTATGCCAGCCCTAACTTTTCACCCATAACTCTCTGAGGCCAAGCTGCTAATCCAGATCTGGATTCAGTAGTAATTTGTTCAAGGTGAGAATATGATAAAATTTTGTTATTTCACAGGATCTTTGAAAACCAGTGAAGCTTGTGTGGATTCTTTCCTGGATAGTCAACGTCAGTCCAGACCTAAATTCCTGGAGTCACTTTGTATTTGTCCTTGAATGAAGTCACCAGCAATTACTAGGAACTTGAAATTCAAAACTGACCCCAAATCAGGCTGAGTCCATTGGAAAGTTTTTGTATGAGAGAGTAATACCAGTTCTCCACTAGACTGGGAGACAAAATACAAACATCAGTACAGTTTAACTACCTATAATCTCCTTAATGTCAGACCCAGTTAACTACACAACACACGTATGAATGTCCAGCGAAGTGCTTGGAATATAACAATCATTCAATAAATATTTGTGGAACAAAGGACGTTCCAAGAACTGTGATAAGAAAATATGAATCATGATCCCTTACCACAAGAAAATGAAATTAACCTTTGTAAACCAATTAGATTGATAATTGTAAAGTGCAGGGTCTGAATTTCTATTTCTCTGACTTCACCTTTTACATGCTATAAAGTGTCAAAAATGATTTTTTCTCTCAGGGTCAACATAGACACCATTAAGTTTTAGGGGCAATAAGAAGTTTCCACTCCCCGTGCCCCCCCCCCCCCAGGTGATTGCTTCCTTCTCAGTAACTGTTTTCTGAAAGCAATTTTTTTTTAAGGAGAGAATTCACAATTTCAGTAACAGAGATAAAGAGTTTCAGTGCTTTATTTCACTAATTGGAAAAATTAAGATAAAAACGTTTGCTAGTTTCTTTCTTGTTCCTCCGGGACCTGGATATTAGAAAGTAGGAAGGCACTGGATGCCTAAAAGAAGTAAAATAAAATATCACTGAAATGTTGCAAGAGTAACACAAAGGGAACATAAATTTTAGATTTCTTACTTTTGCTTGAAAAGGTAAATGTAAAAGTCATGTACGGTTATTTCAAACAATCATGAACACTCCAGTTAAGAATTTTGGTCGTTTTGGGGCACCTGGGTGGCTCAGTTGGTTGAGTGTCCGTCGAGTATCTGACCCTTGATTTTGGCTCAAGTCTTGATCTCAGGATCCTGGGATTGAGCCCTGCATGGGACTCCACGCCCAGTGCTATCACGGAATCTGCCTGTCCTTCTCCCTCCCCTCTGCTCCTCCCCCTGCTCACACACACTTGCGTGTGCTCATGCTCTCTCTCTATCCTAAATAGATAAAATCTTAAAAAACATATTTTTCTCATTTTTATATGATTGCACTTGCCTGTTAGGTGGCATAAAGATCAAGGAGCACAATTTTCTCCAGGCAGTGATTACTATTTCAACAAATATAACTAATGTAATCAATACTTTTTTTTTTCCACCTTAAACTCTTTATTAAGGAAACATAATTATCAGTAAACATGTTCTATAGAAAGATACAGAGAGATGAAATTGCAGCTTAAAGTTGTACAAATGATTGCCTTCTACTGCATGTTCCTTTGATTTATTGGCCTGTTGTCTCCTGTAGTATAACTAGCACCTTGAAAAAGGGAGAATCCATAGGGTGCACAGGAATAAACCTCTATCTCCCTTCTCCCTATTATCTTCACTCCCCACCATCCTCACCTTACTCTTTCAAACCTCTTCTCTAGACTTGTTCTCTGCTCTTTGGATGAGATCTCAAGCAAGTACCGTAACTTCCCTGGACAGCCTTAGATAATAAGTCCTACAGCCAGTTTTGGTAGAAACAAGTTCTCACAGGCATTCATGGTAACATTAAGAATAACATGAATTTCACATAAATCAAAGTTTGGTATTGGTATTCCAGCTTGGTAGTGCTTTAGGCATAGGGCAAGGGAGAGGAAGAGCATGGTTGCTTCCATCTTTGTTCCTTATCCTAGATGTCTCCACCCAGTATCTACTTCCCTTGAAAGCTGAGGTTTCTAATGCTTCTTACAGAGGGAGCAAGGAAAAGGAGAAGTCAGACATAGTAAAGATCTTATTTGACGGTATCTACTTAATCCGATGATGTTTTTCTTAGGAAGGACACCCCAGATTCCTAATTCTGATTCTCCCAGATGGTGATCTTATGGATTCTTTGGAGAACACCTTGTTGAGATGCTCTGGTTGCAATGATCTCATATGGTGAGGCCTCCATTTGACTAGCTGCTTACAACTTCAGTCCTCAGCGTGTGGGAGGTCCATGCCACACAGACTCTCACAGATGAGGCTCCACCCTTCCTCCAGGAATACCTTTTGGGAAAGTCCTTTTCAGGCTGGCTTGAGTCTGGCTCCCTCTCACATGGTCCACATTTGGTCCAGAAGTAAACTCATGCCTTTGCTTCTTCCAAGTGAAGCTTTCTCCCAATGGCATAATTTCTCTTTGATTTCCTGCTACACAGACATTTCCAGTCACAGTCTTTAGACTTTTAATCTCCCATGTGCAGGTCAAATGCCACCTGATATGAGAAGACACATTGTAAGCTCTCTGATAGTGGTCCCTTCTATCCCGAACCCTTTTTCACAAGCAAGGGAAAATTCAATAATTTCCCCAAAGAAATTCTTTCTCCAGAAATAGTCATTTTTTCTTGGTTTCTCCAACCTGTAAATATCCTCAAGGATAGTGTTAAAGTAAGAATTAGAAGACTGGTTCTTAACCATCTTCTTTTGCACGTCTTGCATAAATGGTCTAGGCCCTCAATTTGGAGTTCTCAGCACCCATAATATTTATTCTCCATGTTTGGAGTCTTAGCTAAAACTAAAACAGAAAGATTTTACTTTAACATCATGTTCTGATGGTTGGTAATTAACTCACCTTTCTTTTCTTACTGGAAACATCCAACCCAAAACTAGAGCTCCTGCCTCTCTTAGGTTAAAAACATCTAAGGGAAAGGATGAGGCCAATTAGGTGAGGAAATGTTACCAAATATACTCTATCTCTATTTACTCATATTTCCAGATGAAGACTTTCCTCAATTGAGATGATGTTAAACCACACTGTTTGTTCTTCACCAAATTTCGCATAAATTTGGAGACAAAGGCCATGCCATTCCCCAACCTTGGGTTTCTGTGTTTATTCTTTGCCCAGGCAGAGGTCATGCCTTGTGTCTGGCCTAAGTGTGGGTACACAATATTCAGCAGCAGATTGACATAGACTTTTAATCTCTGACTAAACCATTTGCTGTGAGACAGAAGTGGTACCCCACCTCTCCTTTTGGTCAGTTCTTGCCAATTTAGTCCACTCTGGAAGTTGTTTTTTTATCCTTTCTGCTTCTATTGGGGAATATTGGTTATACAATACTTAATTACTACAAATTCATGCTTTAATTAATCCATTCAGCAATTCTTTAATTTTATTTCTGAGGAATGTTAGGGACTCCAAGATAAATAGGAAGAAGTAAGACAACTACAAAAATTTAATGTAGTATATAATCAATGGAGTGTTATAAATATATTCAAGGAAAAATGCTGTGAATATTGAGAAGAAAGAGATTCGCTTTTAGTTGAGAGTGGTGAGACCCTAGGGAGGACTTCTGAGAAAGAATTTTATTTCATCTGAGCCTTGAAAATAAGGTAGCAGATTTCAATAGGAGAAATGTTATGCTGGATTGAGAAAACAGCATGGATACAGTTAAAATATTGGGGCATGTTTTCAGTAAAATCTTTTCATTGTATATAATATATGAAAAGGAAAAAACTAAAAAGGAAGACTTCTGCCAGACTTGAGAGAATCATAAATCTCAGCATTAGAAAGATTGGACTTTATTCAATAAGGATGGTATTGAAATTTCTGAGGAATAAAATGAAATAATTTCTAAATAATAATTTAGAAAGGTTAAATTGGTAGCAGAAAAAGTCAAAACTAATAAATAGAATGTGTAGAAATGGAAAACAGAAAGTAAACATGAATTTATGACAAGGATCTAATTAAGAAGCAATGGATTCATGCATGAGTGAGTACAGTAGGAAGAGAAGAGAGAGGAGTGACTGTAGGAGGTATGTCCATGGTAGAATGAGTAAGACCTGAATATTGATTGGACATGAGATTAGAAAGGGAGTAGTAAGTATGATTTCAGGTTTATACCCAGAAGGTGTGATTAAACAAAATTCAGAAGAAAACGTTCTAGTAAAAGAAATAACTGATGACAGGGGCACCTGGCTGACTCAGTCAGGAGAGCACGAGACTCTTGACCTCTGGGTTATGAGTTCAAGCCCCATGTCAGGTGTAGAGATTACCTAAATAAATAAAACTTAAAAAAAAAAAGAACTGATGACATAAAATCAAGTGTTATCTGAGGTTCAGAGAAGAGAGAAATCAGATGTTGAGTAGGTGAGGAAAGACTTCATTGGAGGCGTTAAAAGTTGAGCAAGAATTCCTAGTAAAAATGTGAGAAAATGAAAAAGTAATGTATGAATAAAGGACTCTGACTCTTTCCAATTTGTGTTTACGTTTTCTAATAAAAATGCTTTACTATGGATTATTGTGTCCTTTAGATAGTCCCCAAGTTCATCAAAAATAGGTTTAGATTCACTTAGGATGGTATTTAAGGTAGCTCAGTCTTAGAAGGAAGAGACTTCATTTCACTTATCTTTCTTTTTCAACTTATTTTTTAAACGAACAAACAATAAAATTCACTATTTTTGGTGAACAGTTCAAAGAGTATTGAGAAATTCAGCAACTCAAGTAGCCACCACCAAAATCAAGATATGGAACATTTTCATTCACTCCAAAAATGTTCTCTTGCAGTCCCATTGTAGCCGCCCCTCCCCCCACATTTAACCCTTTGCGACCACAGATCTGTTCTCTTTCCCTATAATTTTGCCGTTTCCAGGAGGTTGTGGAGGCACAATTTTAAGATGGCATTTAACCCTGGCCATAAAAACTACCATAATTATGCTGCATGATATGGGTGGGCCTAACACAATCACACAGGCTTTTTAAAGGCAGAGAATTTTTGCCAGCTGATAATAGAAAAGGAATCAGAGATCTGCAGCAGGAAGGAGATTCAAGGTGGCTTTGGATAAAGGGGACCGTATGGAAAGGACCTAAGCATGTCTCCTAGAAGCTGAGATCAATCCCTGACTGGAGGCAGCAGGGAAACAAACACCTGAGTCCCATAATCATTAGGAACTGAATTCTGCCAACAACCTGAATGAACTTTGAAGTTACTTCTTCCCCCAAACCCTCTAGGTAAGAGCCCAGCCCAACTGACACCTTGATTTTTGTGTTTGTGAGATCCTAAGCAGGGAACCCACTGAGCCTGCCCTGACTGCTGACATACAGAAATGTGAGCTAATAAATGGATGTTGTGTTAAGCTGCTGAGTTTGTGGTAATTTGTTATGCAGCAATAAAAATTCGAGTCATAGACATGAAATCATAGAATGTGTAGCCTTTTGGAACTGGCTTCTTTCATTCAACATAATGCATTTGAGATTCATTCATATTGTTACAGGGATCACTGAGTTCCATTGAATGGATTATGACAATTTGTTTATTTATTCACCCCTTGGAGGGCATGTGGGTTGCTTCTAGTTTTTGGTGATCAGAGGAAGGCTGCTTTAATCATTAGTGTACAGGTTTTGTGTGAAAATAAGTTTTCATTTCTCTTGTGTAGCTTTCTAGGAGTAGGATTTCTGCATCACATAATAAGTATATGTTAAAATTTTTAAGAAACTGTCCAACTTCTCTGAAGAGGTTGTTCCATTTGCCTTTCAACCAGCAATAGATGGGAGTCCCGGTAGGTATTGTCAGACTAAAAGCCATGCTAATCCCTGTATAGCAATGCATCATTTTTGAATTTGATTTTAAATACATTTACCACAAACTTTAGAGGTTCTGCCAAAATTATCACTTTCATAAAATTGTGATACAAACATAAGAATGTTTTAGCATCTTCATTGGGAAATTACATTTTGAAAATATGTCATTGGTAAAGACCAAACGTTTTCAGATGACAGTTTTCCACTGAGATACTAAGAAAGGGATTTGAGCAGAGATTTGTTGGTTTATTCAACATTATTTACTTTTATCAGCTACTATGTTCCACGCATGATGCTAGGTGCCAGAGATGAAAGATGAATAGTAGATGGTCCTGTCCTCAAGAAGTCCATGCTATCTGAGGAAACAGACACATAATGTGTAATTGTCATATAGTCGGGTAGTTTGCATGATGCAGGTATTAGGTCAGTGCTACTAGGTCACACGTGAGGGAGCAATAAATTCTGCTTGAGGGAGCAAGCTAGTGAGGTGTTAAAAACTGGATTGTAGATACATAATGCCTGAGACTGAAGACTTATTAGCAGTCAATATTAGCAGTGAAGATTTACGCAAAATAGATCGCTAGTGTCCAATTGGAGTCACTTTGAACAATCAAAGTTTAAGAATTGAGAGACGTTTTTCTCTCAAATTCTTCCACAGTTTTGGAATCCTTCCCAAATAACTGTGTTGGATATATAATTAAGGATAACATATAACATGATTTTGTGGATTCCCATAGGAGAGATTCTCATTCTCACAGATGTGTTTTCATGGTAGAAGCACAAAACCGGGCGAAACAAAGATGTCTTGGATTTTTTTTTGTATGTGTATGGGTCACCAATAAACACACCAAACAGATTTCTTGGCAGAATCTTTCTCTCTTTGATGTTACCTTTGTTTTGAAGTTAGTCAGTCATTTATGCAGTACATGTATGTGTGTGTATCAATAAAACAGAGTTGGTTGGGAATCGTTAGAAAAAGTCTTCATGAAGGCCAATGATGTGCTTGTCAATGGCTACCTCTGCTCATGATACAATCTTTGAATCTCACATTCAGGAACAATTTACCTCTGTTCTAATGTGACTAGAACGGTGCATGTAAAAGGTAATAAGAGGGGCATCTGTGGTTCTGTTTTTCTAACACATCCAGTATTTCCCATATCCAGGGCCAAAGCGTATGTGGCAGGAGCGTACGTGTGAAGATAAACTGAGAGGCAGCTAGCCTGTGCCAAACAAACGAGGGACTGCACATAATTGAGTAAACGTAGGTAAATGATCCAATCACTGTAAAATCATTGTCAAAAACAAAACAAAAGCAAAAACATTCTCACACACAACACCTGAGTTCTAAAGAAACCATTTGGACATGTTGAGTTTTATTTGATTTTAAATTTCAGAAGAGTTTTCACTGAGGTGACATTTACTTTTGTGGGGTGTAATCTAGGCTCAGCAAGTGTAATGCTACAGCCTTTGATGTTCACCACGTTTGTTTATGAACTGTGCGAGAGCAATCCAATATCTTCCACAAAAATTCGGAAACAAACACGTCTTTTCTATTCTATTCATAATAGTGTCCTTACCGCCCGAATGTAACCAAATATCTGTTAGAAATGTAAACAAGATTGTCTCTGTGCACTAAAGAGAATGTGATTGGTGTACTGATATCAAAAGCCAGTGCATTTTAGATGATTGTAAAATGTGTTGTAATGTGTGCAATATCCTGAAGCATTTCTAAAGCTGCCTGAAGCAAACTATAGGCACCAAGTCTACAGAATGTGATTTGTGTGCATCAGCATATTTTGAAAATATTAAGTGTGTTTTCTTTTGTTTGTTTTTGAATTTTTGCAACCTATCAGCTTGAGCTGGATTGTGGGAGAGTTACTGAGACACTATAGTGCAATTTTTGAGAGCTTTGCCTTTGATGGCTTGTAATAAACCACATAGGATATTCCCACTGGGGGCGGAGAGAAGTTGTAAACTGTTACGAATATTACAATTTACATGACTTGGAGCTTGGGGATCTCTTGTTTACATTTCTAACTCCAGCTAATCACAGATTTTTGTTTTGAAAACAATGATTTGAATGGAAACCAACTCAAAGAGGTGCAATAAGGCAATTTCAACAAGTTAATTAATTTCTTTAAAAAAGAAAGAAACTTTACATGTTCTGAAAATTTTTTTTTTTGAGGATGGCCCAAGAACATACACTTCTTTTACAGAATCAGTCAAAACCAGTTCTACTGGTAAACACAAAGTAGAACTCAAGTGTCTGTGTCTAAGGATGACATCCAGCCAGGTAGCACTGTGAAAATATATTAACACTCATCCAAAAGAAGTAATTAGGAAGTGTCAGATAAAAACACTAAAAATAAAAATAAATTTAAAAAAACACCTCTATTACAGACAGGAAAAGGATTTTCATTTTCATGAAACTATTAATTTAGTGTTTTAAACGATAGACTTACCATCTCTGTTATGTTCAAAGCAGACAGAACAATAGCAGGTCTCAAGCTTGTTTTGTTTTTCCTTCCAAACAAAAATATCCTTCTTGAATTTTCTACAAAAGCCACCATCTTGTCAGAATTACTTTCAAAGGGAAATGTATGCCTCAAGAGTAAATAAACCAGATGAATAATCCATTTGGCAGCTTGTAAAAGTAAATGTAATCTGTCTATGAATAAATATTCTGTGAATTTATATTAACAAAAGTGGAAACATATACTTATGGACATTTAAAAAGAATATCTATCTCTCTAATTCCAAAATCTTTGCACATGTCTTTTGTTCAGTTTACAAACAGGCTACATGATGGGTTTAAACGAAGTGTTAGCCATCACTGTTGAGATGGGAAAAGTTTACTACTCATTAGTTTAACAAGTATTTATCAAGGACCAGAGCCAATCATTTCCCTCATCCCACTGCTACTCTTCCATTGGAAGCCACCTTCATCTCTCACCTGAGTCATTGCAGTAGGCTCTCAGTAGATCTCTCTGCTTCTACCCTTGGATAAGTCATCTCATGGCTCTTTTCTGTGTAAAATCTCCCAGTCATTTTCCATTGCACTAAGAGCAAAAATCTTGGATTGGCCTCAAAGACCCTAAATTATCTGTTTTCACCTTCTACTCCCACTTTTCCTCTCTGAGTGCATCTCCTACCTCTTTCCCCTTTCCTCACGCTGTTTCAGACCCTTAGCAAATTGGACCATTGCTAGAGAGCTCCAGGTGCACTCTTGCCTCAGAATATTTGCAGTTCCTGTTTCCTCTGCTTGGAATGCTCTTCCCAGCTATCTACAAGATTCACTCTCTCACTTCTTTCAGGTTTTGACTCCCATGTCACCTTCTCATTGAGGACTTCCTTGCCCATCCTGATAGTGGCACCTTCCCACTCCCCACAAATATGCAGATCCTATCTGTCTTGATTTGCTTGATTATTTTCCTTCCTTAACACTTAACCACTATCTAATAGACTATATATTGTACTTATTAATCTTACGTATTGTGGGTCTCTTTTATTGGAATATAAAATCCATGAGGGCAGTTACCTTCGTCATTTTGTTTATTTCTTTATTCCTAGCATTGGAACAGTTCCTGACACAAAATATGATACTGTAGGCTGGGCGCTATTGTAAGGGCTCAGGTCCAAGAAGTAATAAGTTCTGCTTTCCTGATGTGAACTTTCTAATGAGCAAAACAGATAATAAACAAGTAAACAGGTAAATTTGATAGCATCAGATTAGGTATAAATGCTACAAAGAGTAAATAGCAAAAACACATGGTAGAGAACAGAGTCATGGGGTAGTGGACACTTGTGCTTGAGTCATCAGAGAAGGTATTCCTGAGAAGTAACATTTAAGCTGAGGCCTGAAGGACAAGAGGCAATAGAGTGCCAAAAGCTGACTGGCATAACATATGAGAGAACAGAATTTGATATTTAATAGCATTCATCATTAATCAGAAAGGCTTTATTTCTCAAATGTGGCTAGTTAGTAGTGTGTGGTTTCTGAAAAACTTGCGATAGTTACTCACTATATACCTGGGGACATAATACTCACCAATATGAAGAAATAAACAATAAAAGATGGAATTTCAATAAGGAGATACAAGCTATGAATGCGAACTGTAATGATCAGTACTAGAGAACGTGCAAGAGTGATGACTGGAAACCTTCTGGGCAAAGTAAGAATGAGCCTCGTATGTGACAAGAACAAGGAAGAACTGCACCTGGGGTTTTATAGAACAGAGAGGGGAACTCAGGGTGCAGAGAAAGGGGGCACTTGCTTTGAAAGCTAGACAAATGAGGTTAGGACCCATCCGCTGGAAACCACGGGAGCCATGCCTGATTCTTCCATTTTCTTTCTTTCATTACCTTTATAATTTATCAACAAGATAGGTAGGCTCTGCCTCCAGGGTATATCCTGAAGCATCCACCTTTCCAGCTACTCCCTTACTCAATTTACTGTCCTTTCTTGCCTGGATTGTTAGAATTCAAACCGTTCTCCCTGTTTCCACTGTTGGACCCCTGCATTAAATTCTCCATGCAACATGTGTTCAAAATATTTTAGTAACTTCCTTTTGAACTTAGGATAAAATCCAAACTCCTTACCATGTCCTACAAGTCCTGCATAATCTACCCTGCCCACCAATCTCATACAAGAACTCCTCCGTCTCACCATGCTCCAGCCACGCCTTCTTTATGTTCCTTATTTTCTAGAAACTATGTGGGGTTAATAGGCTTTAGGGACCTTGCTTTTTGTATGCCTTAAATAATTTTTGCTCGTCTTCACATAGATTTATCCTTCTCATTGAGATTTACCTTAAACATCAAATCCACATGGAAGACCTCCCTGACCATCTTATCTAAAATATCACCCCAATATTCTCTGTAACATTACTCAGTTGCATTTTCTCCCTCGTTTTTAATCATTATGTGAAATACTTTATGTATTTGTTTACCTGTTTATTAGTTGTCTTCCTCTACCAAGATGTAAGCTCTGTGAGGGCACAGATTCTTTTTTTTTTTTTTAGGGATTTCTTTTTTTACATTTTTTAAAATTGTATTATGTTATGTTAATCACCATACATTACATCATTAGTTTTTGATGTAGTGTTCCATGGTTCATTGCTTGCGTATAACACCCAGTGCTCCATTCAGCACGTGCCCTCTTTAATACCCATCACCAGGCTAACCCATCCCCCCTTCCCCCTCCCCTCTAGAACCCTCAGTTTGTTTCTCAGAGTCCATAGTCTCTCATAGTTCGTCTCCCCCTCCGATTTCCCCCCCTTCGTTTTTCCTTTCCTACTATCTTCTTCTTTTTTTTTTTTTTTTTGACATATAATGTATTATTTGTTTCAGAGGTACAGGTCTGTGATTCAACAGTCTTACACAATTCACAGCACTCGCCATAGCACATACCCTCCCCAATGTCTATCACCCAGCCACCCCATCCCTCCCACCCCCCACCACTCCAGCAACCCTCAGTTTATTTCCTGAAATTAAGAATTCCTCATATCAGTGAGATCATATGATACATGTCTTTCT